>NC_051245.2:40746939-41049969 GCF_015237465.2 Chelonia mydas | reverse complement strand
ATCCCCATCTGTTTTGAGTTTAAAATCTTCTCTTCAGTCTGTAGCTAACTATATGAAATGGATTTTTTGTATTGTTTCCAGAGGTTGCCTAATCAGTCAAGTAGATTGAACCCAGAACTGGGAGCCAAGAACTCCTGAGTTCTCTTTCTGATTTTTACCACTGTCTAGCCTTGAACAAGTTACTTGTGGCTCAAGTTTCAGGCCTTTAATCTCCTGGACCAAATTCACTGCTGATATAAGCGAATGAGACTTCATTGACATCAAGGATTTGCAATGAATTTGGTTTTCTGTATGTCATTCCCCAACTGTAAAATGGAGAAGATATGACTAATTTACCTTGGAGAGGTGTTGTGAGGATAAATTAGTTAATAAACCTGTTTTAAGAAGAAAAGGATAAAGTATTTTTATTTAGTTGAATAGATAAGATCAATGAGTAAGTGAATGTGCTGAACATTTTATATACAGAAATGTGCTTATTGGGTCTTTTTATGTATTTATTTCAGATTTCAGTTGCTTTGGGAACTTCTACAGAAATACAATACAAACATTTAAACAATTCCATACACAGAAGACTACCCCTGCGACTGCTTAGATATTTTTACCCAATATAATAACAACCATCCCCAGTGGCCCCAAGACTAACTGTTCCCTTCTCACAGCCTAGAATCCATGAGCCTTCTCAGATTCCTGAGGGTAGGCTTTATCACTTAGAAAGCTTTTAATTTGTTATCCTTGCATATATCATTATCTAGAGGAAAACATTAGATAAGACTCCAGTTGGGAGTGATGGAAGCTTAATATTAAGCAATATATAATTCAAAGCTCTTTTTTTAAACCATTAAGATGATTGCCCAAATATCTGACACATTTTAACGGCTAAACATTTTAACCCAGGGCATTGGGTTCGGGTAGCTCTAGAGATACAAGGACTTCCTCTTTTTCATGGTTGATTACCCTGAACAGTAATAGTATATTGTAACTGATATTCATGGTGTAGAGTATAATGAATTATATTATCTTCATGTCCTTGAAATACATTGCTGTAATGAGTCATTTTGCTGAGGATCATATGTCTCGAGTCATTAACTTCGTTTGTGTATTGTAATACAAGGATATATATTGTGCTTCTCATGAGTACCACAATGATAACTAAATAAATGACTGCATTATGACTTGCAATACATCTTACTTATTCTAGGCAGCAAGTTTAATGCAGAATCCTCAAGTTCAACAACTGTAAGTATTAATATGGAATATCAGTGAAAAGAGATGCCAGTGGTGTCTGAGTGGGTTAACAAAACAAAAGCAAATGGCAATGGATTACTAAAATTTGTATTGTGTTCTTCCTATTATTGACTTTACAGCTGTACTCTTTGTAACTGGATCTACCACAGTTTAGTTTCCCCTACAGCTCACTTAATTACTAGTAACTAGATAACATGATTTTGGCAATTAATTGATCTTTAAATATTCATGGTAAATAGGCCCACTGGCCTGTGATGGGATGTTAGATGGGGTGGGATCTGAGTTACTACAGAGAATTCTTTCCTGCATATCTGGCTGGTGAATCTTGCCCATATGCTCAAGGTTCAGCTGATCGCCATATTTGGGGTCGGGAAGGAATTTTCCTCCAGGGCAGATTGGAAGGGGCCCTGGGAGTTTTTCGCCTTCCTCTGTAGCATGGGGCACGGGTCACTTGCTGGAGGATTCTCTGCACTTTGAAGTCTTTAAACCATGATTTGAGGACTTCAGTAGCTCATAGGTGAGAGGTTTATCGCAGGAGTGGGTGGGTGAGATTCTGTGGCCTGCACTGTGCAAGAGGTCAGACTAGATGATCATAATAGTCCCTTCTGACCTTAATATCTATGAATCTATCCAGTACTCTTCCTAGTAACCCAGCAAAGAACTGCAGTTTGTCACTTAAGACAGGGGTTCTCAAACTGGGGGTTGGGACCCCTCAGGGAGTCACGAGGTTATTACATGGGGGATCGCAAGCTGTCAACCTCCACCCCAAACTCCACTTTGCCTCCAGCATTTATAATGGTGTTAAATATATTAAAAAAGTGTTCTTAATTTATAAGGGGGGTTGCACTCAGAGGCTTGCTTTGTGAAAGGGGTCACCAGTAAAAAAAAGTTTGAGAGGCACTGACTTAAGATAACACCACAATACCAATGCTGTGCTAACTGTTCTAGAATGTCGGGGATGATGTCCAATGCGATTGGCGGCCCTGCTGCAGGTGTTGGTGGCCTAAGTGATCTGTCAAGCCTCATACATGCGTAAGTGTTGTGAAGATTTACATATTATTTTAACTACCTAACATTTGTAGAAGCAGCACTCAGCTGCTGTTTAAAAGAGACAGTGTCAAGCTGATTTTTAGCCTTTGTATTCCTGATAATCCTAGATGATTAAACTTTACATCTCACTCTTCACTATTTTATGTTTATTTACTTTGCACACTTCATTCATTCAGTTTGAACAAGCAAATTGACAGCTCAATTTCACTTTCTGGTATCATGCATTATTTGCTTTTTAGACTCGGGTCATTAAAACTGCCTGTTTAAATTTTTAGGTGCTTGTACATTTTTCTTTCAAATTGCATTGGACCAGCATCCTCCAAAAACTTCTCAGTTCCCTGCAGCTAAAGTCCTGTTCCCTCAAGCCATATTCAGCCTACCCACTTGAGGAAAGGCTGTGAGAATAAATAGGTCTTGTGGAGTGATCTGAAATTCAGCAAACTCAGTCTCTGTCAGACCTAGGGCTGCAAGGAGGATGCAAGGCTGAAAATATCCTGCAGCTTCCTCCCATTCAAACTGGGAGGGGCTGCTACTTCAAGCAACTTGGTTGCAATATCACATGAGGAGGGAGGTGGTTTCTACAGTAGCCAGGACCCAAACCAGTTAGTTTGATAAGACACAAACTAAATGGAAGCCGGTGCACAACACAGCACACATGTAATGTACTTGTATGTCAAGCATACAGTTGGATTGTACACTTGCAGACATTTCCAAATAGTCTTTAGGTGTAGCCCCACAGAGTCCATTTTAATAGTTCACATTATTGGGAACAAAAGTGTGGATCACTCTGGCAAGGACCCATTCCCTCCCCATCCCCAAAATGGCAGCCTTCCTGCCCAGTGCACATCAAATTAAAGCAGTATTGGTAGCTACTGCAACCTGGACAAAATTCTCTCAAGAGCTTATTCCTGGAGTAAGAGACTTCTTCCAGTTGTTTTTCCTAGTGATCAAGTATTTCAGCTGTCTAATTGGAGGTTAATGTCAGCCAGTTAGCTCAATACAAGCCACAATCCTGGCTAGTCACCACATAAATGCAGATCGGAGACTCTTTGGGTGAAGTGAAGTCCACTTGTAGAGCTGAGTGTTATCAGCATAATGGAGCCCATGTAACCTCATGTTCTCCCAATGGCCTCATCTACACATGCACAAAATGGGTATCAGAATACATCTCTGAAACCCCGCATCAAATTATCTTTCGGCTAGAAGAACAATTGACCCAAATTGCCTGCTGGCATCTCTTAGAAGGAAGGGAGCAGAGTCACTCAAGAGCAGCTTTGTTTACTAATGTTAGTGTCTGCAGGTGAGTGAACAATAGTTCTCATCAAAGGCAGCTGATGGGTCTAAAGAATCAACATGGACACATGTCAATCTGTCATCAGAACAGAATTCAAATACTGTAGTAAAAGCTATAACACCATGATTATCATTTTAATACATATCCCAGTCATGCTTGCTTTTGCCTTCATTTACATAACATAGCTTCAGCTATCATAAAACTTCCTGTTTTCTTATCAGTGCTGCATGCCAGTTATTTTTCACTTGTTGATTTACAAAAACTGTTCAACACAGGGGACAACAGTTTGCACAACAGATACAGCAGCAGAATCCAGAGCTCATAGAACAACTGAGAAATCATGTCCGGAGCAGATCTTTCAGTGGCAGCACCGAAGAGCATTCCTGATTTAAAGGAGGCATGTGGTTGTAGAACTAGAAATGTGAATGGTATATAATCCCAAAGCGCATATAATAGCTAGTAGCAAATGCATCATTGTAACTATTCTGCTTGGACATGAGACAGAAAATCCTTTGTGTCTGTTCGTTAAACAAGAATAAATCTGTTAAACAGATCTGTTGCACACAAGTTTGAACATATCGTGTGTGTATATATAGTGAATCCTTTATAAATTAGTATATATTAAATACATTGACTTATTAAACTTCCCATATATAAAAATTATCATCTTTAGGCTTTTCAAATTAATGAACGCTATCTCTTTTAAAGAGAGGCTACTTGCTATGCACCAAGGCTGTGAATTGGAGTGATCTACAGGGCTTCTGAGGGGGGAAGTGAGTCTAATGCTTTAATGGGTGGTGGTGGTATGCCTGCATAGAAATTTAGTTTTAAAAATTACATTGTAAAAGGCCTGTTGTTCAGTAGTGAAGGTTTGCATGGCTCTGCTTCTTACCAGATCTGCTATGAAACAATAGATCTGACCAGCACTTTGCTCTTTGTGATGAGCCTATGTGGGTGATGGAGTGCAATGTGGATTTAAAACATGTGCCAGAGAGTCAGTCCTGTGGCTGCGTAGCACTGAGTGTCCCTAGTGTTTGTTGAGAGGCTTTTGCTATCAGCATCATATGCATTTCAACTTTACCTGGTGGGAAGAAGGTGAGTGGTAGAGACTAGGGGTGATTAAGAGTTGCGCGTACAGAGAGGATGATAAAACTGAGCTAGGAGGAAGATGTGCAGAAATCAGAGGAAGAGACCAGGCCAAGGGAGAAGGAAAGAGGAATTTCTACTGCTATATATGTCCCCAAATCATCTTAGTAGCCCTGGAGGTCTCCATTATGGCACTAATAGCATTGGCATGGAAAGTTGTGCTTCATTCTTGTGTGTATACAGTATACAACCTAAGTTTAAAAATCCTTAACTGTGATTAGTTAAACCGGTCACACACCTGCACAAGTCATTAGCACTGAAAACTTAGGTAATTAGAACAAATAAATCAGTATGTACCATAGTGTGGTAAATCACTGGCTTAGGGAAAAAACACAGTTAAGGATTTTTGAAGTTTAATTATATCATAACTTGTATATTTTAAATAAGTGATTAATGGTGTACAGGCCATGAAATAGTTCTTTCAGTCTGTTACTCTTCCCAGCCCTCCTAACCGGACACTTTCAGACCCCCTTGCTTTTCTGTATTTTTTCTTTTTAAATATTTTTGTAACCTGTTTCTCTTCAGTTTGCTATTCATGCTATCTACTGCTGCTGGATACACTTAGGCTTGGTCTATTCCAGTGTTTCTCAACGACTGGTCCATGAACCCGCGCCAGTCCCTGAGATCTCCCTGCCAAAGTTTGGGAAGGCAGCAAGCCGGTCCCTGGTATCAAAGAGGTTGAGAAACACTTGTCTATACTACTAAATTTTGTCAATATAACTACGTCACTTAGGGGTGTGGAAAATCCACACGCCTGAGCAATGCAGTTATACCCACCTAACCCCTGGGGTAGACAGCACTAGATCAACATAGCTACCTCTTCTCAGGAAGGTGGAGTGCCTGTGCTGACAGGGGAAGTAGTGTCTTTGTTAAGTGCTCGTGAGAAGACATTGCATGGAATGTAAGCGAGAGCAGAATTTGAAACTAAGGCAGGAGCTCCTTTCTGAGTTTGGTGATGGGAGGGTAAAAATTCCCAATTTTGTCAGGCTGTATATATTGCACAGGGGGGAAATTTGTAGCTGTGTCCATGGTGAGATGAGGAGAAAAGTTGTCTTAAAAACAAACACCGACAAGAAAAGCAGACTAATATTCATTGCATAAGACACTTTATATTTTATTCATTAAATAACTCCTACATGGCATTAGAATATTAGCTTTATTTTTTCTAAAAAATGCTATTTATAATTGCACTACATGCTCATTAATGTACTTTGGGGGTGCATTGGAGACATTAGGCAAACATCCCTAAGCTCTAAATTGAATCAGTGCTACTCTGTTTTATTGGCTGACCACATGAAAAGAAGTGCTTACACTGGCTATGTGTCTGCCTTGGGAGGAACTGACTTATGTAGGTACTTTAGCTTTTTTTCAGTTGTAGTTCAGGTAACTAATATCTGCCTTTAGGCAGATTATTTTTAATTAAAAAAATTATTGCTTTTTATAAAAACACTGAAAACTGATTAAGCCCCAAACAATAGTTCATTAGGAATCTACATATGCAAAAATAATTTGGCAGATTTTTTCCATAATGCACTTGTTAAACAGACCATTTACACAGTGTATTTTCCACTATATTTCACCATTCCAGCTTTTTAGCAACACCAGTGTCAATTCCAGGTTTTTTTGCACTAAATTTAATAAAGGAAACAAAAAACAAAAAGTAACAGTGGGGCTTTACAGAAGCTAAGGATGTGCCCCAGTATATTTACCCTTGTCTTCTGACAATCTTCATTTAATATTTTATTTTTCTCTTACCCTCTCCTACTAAAAAGTCTTGTGTAGCTGAGTGTCTTTAATGATGGTTAAGTATAATAATCCTAAACTATACTCTTCTGTATAACAATGATATAAACAAAGGTTGGCTGTCAGGGCTCAAAACAGCCACTCTTTCTGCTTGTAGTTATATGTACATGTAGCTACTGAGTATTCTGCAGCTGTCTGTGTTCTGGTAGAGCCAGCCCTGTCAAACTGCTCTGGAGTAGTTATCACTAATGCTATGAACCATACTCTTGGAACCATGCTTATTAGAAGTTGTAACTTCCATTTTACATACCACACTGTTAAGAATGTGAGTCTTATTCCAGCATCTGTAACAAGAATGCTTCTTTTTAGAGTTTTGATGGCATTACCTAATGCAGGAACATGCCACACTTGTCACAATATAAAACTTACAACTGTCTATTATATTTTGCATATGAACAGATGGGACTTTATAGCTTAATAAAAATAGAACACTGAAATTCCCTAATGGACAGTAGCTGTCATTAACTACTCTTTCCATTTAAGTCCAGGAAGAGTTTTCATTCATGCTAAAATGTATTTTGCCACTCTGCAGGCTACATTGTTCACAATGTCATGACTTGTTTTAATCAGTAGTTGAAGAGAGAGCTTGGGTACTTTGAAAAAAATTCATACGGAAAACCATGATCTAAACCAATAATGCTTTCATTTTAGACCAACTGCAGTTTATCAGTGAACTAAATAAATAATTATGCATTTAAAATTTGTTTGGTTTTCTGTCATTACTGGTGCAGCAGCAAATTCATGTGTAAGCAGGGGAAAGGGGGAAAAATCTTGCAAAATGAAGAGTTTACTTGATTCACAGTCTTAAAAGATATGAATTTCAAAAAAGCAGGCTTGTGTGGAAATGTTTTTTTTTCATCTATTTGATGTCCCTCTTGAAAAATACAACTAAAGCTGTACTTCAGCACACAGCACCAAACTTAAGCATTTTCTTTTGCTGAAATGCAATTTTGGGCTTTTCATCAAGGGAGAGGGTAGCCTCTCCATTGTCAAGAGTTCAGCTAGCTCCTCTTATAAAACTGTTTCAACTCTCCTATGATTTTGGCCTGATAATTGCACATTCCTGCTGAAGGCAAAGAAGAATAGTGGCTGCAACTTAAGAAAACTTGTCACAGTTGGAGAGCACTCCGTAATTGTTACCACACTTTCACAATTTGACTTGTCTAAGGGCTTGTCTATGTGGCAAGTCAGGCATGTGAATCTATAACACCTCCACTTACTGCATTGTGACTTGCCCTGTGGACACTGCTCTAGTGCACTGAAAGTCCTGGAATGCAGAGTCACACCGTGGTTTGCCATACAGTAATTCGCTGTGTAGACAAGCCCCATCACTTCTGTATCTCCTACCTCAAATTACGTTACCATATGGTTACATCTCCTTAAATGTGTGTCAGATCAATTTGAAGGTACTTAGGTTCTATTTTTGGGGGGGCTGGAGGGGGTAGTAGTTTTGGTTTCTCTTATTACTCTAATGAACTCTGTGGATTACATGAGGGCATGTTGCCCTCTATTAACTAGCTGAAATTTAGAAGGAACATAAGATTATTGCTGTAGCTGCTATTCTTTAGCTTTTGCTCAACTGGTAGATGCATGTTGGTTATTTATTGGGGGAGGGGGAAAGATGAGTGAATTGAAGGCCCAGACTTGCTCTCTGTAATTTATTTAGAGAACATAATTACAGCGAGGCTAAGATGGAAGCACAGTCCCAGTATTAGTCTAGCTGATTATCTTGTAACAAGATGAAATTCTCATGGTTTTCCAGTGATTAAAAACGATTAATTTTTGTGAAGTTTAGGTATGTTTTGGCCCCTCGCTCTGCAAACAAAGTCACATCGCTCCTTCTGGGTCAAGATTTGTCAACAGGCCTTGTGATATGAGGAGAGATTAATAAGACAGGGACTTTTCAGCTTGGAAAAGAGACGACTAAGGGGCAATATGATAGAGGTCTATAAAATCATAATTTGTATGGAGAGAGTAAATAAGGAAGCATTATTTACTCATAATATAAGAGCTACAGGTCATCAAATGAAATTAATAGGCAGCAGGTTTAAAACAAAAAGTATTTTTTCCACACAATGCACAGTCAACCTGTGAACTCTGCCAGAGGATCTTGTGAAGGCCAAAACTAACAGGTTTCAAAAAAGAACTATGTAAATTCATGCAGGATCGGTCCATCAATGGCTATGAGCCAGGATGAGCAGGGATGGTGTACCTAGCCTCTGTTTACCAGAAACTGGGAATGGGTGACAGGGGATGGATCATCTGATGATTACCTGTTCTGATCATTCCCTCAGAAGCACCTGGCATTGGCTACTGTTGGAAGATAGGATACTGGGCTAGATGGGCCATTAGTCTGACCCAGTATGGCTGTTCTTATGTGATTTTAGGTGCCCAAGTTGACCTGCCTTAAAGAGGACCTTATTTTATAAAATATTGTGTCCCCTGTATAAATGACCCCTTTGAGTTGTCAATTTGGATATCCAAAATTGGAGTTACTCAGAATCACTAGTCATGTTTGAAAGGCTTGGCCCTGGGGTAAACATTTACTGACTTTTTAACCAACATTATTCCTGGGGGAGAATATATTTGTTAACTAATAACTAAAAATAAAGGGTCAAACCTACCTACATTACTATTAGGCAAGGGGGTTTGAGGAGTTCCTCTAATGCTCCCTACTCCCATTCTCCATCCATTGTATTGTAGTTTAAATAAATTACCGAAATAATTGAAACCAGAGTGATTATATTGCATTATTTTGACAAATAAAATATGCAGAATTTTGCAGATTTTTAAAATATTGTGCACAGAATTCTTAATTTTTTGGTGCAGAATTCCCCCCAGGAGTACAACTTGCAGAGTGAAGGTAGGCTGTGTTGTTCATGCATACATGGCAACTTAGCTATTTTAGGAGGAAGCTATCAATCAAGCATATATTGATTATAACAGCTCTGAAAGAGTAAGTTTAGCTTGGCCACTACCACTTGCTCTCTTAATTTAGTAATCTAGTCATGATCCATCCCATATATTTAAAAAAAAAAAAACCACCTCTCTCCATTTACCTATACTAAAGAAAAACGATAATATTGGAAAGTCTAAAATAAACATTTCAAACTAGGCAAGATTGCTGTGCGATAACCCTGGTGGAAAATGTGAAAAGCCAGAGAGAAGGACTTTTCTTTATTTACTCCTGAAAATAACTTGGATATAGGAACCGGCCACTTCGGGTAAGTATGAAATTATCAACCAACACAAGGCCATGGGGAAAAATGTTTACTGTGTGAATACAAAAAAAGTTTCCACAGTCCATTATGAAAAAATGGACTGTCCCCTCTCCCCCCAACAATTCATTCTAATTGTGTATCAGGTAATTTCCAACAGTATCCAGTGACAGGGGCTGGATGCTGCAGGGAGCACTCCAAGGACTCGGGTTGGTATGTGTCTATCACTATCCTGCACAGAGAGGGCGAGGTGTCCAGAGTGCTTGTGTGTGACAGGAGGTGTTGGTTTCAGGGAGCTGAGTTACAGCAGGCAGTAGACAAAACTGCTGCTTGCTAAGGGCAGGTAGTGGAGAGGTGCATCACAATCCTGGGTACCCAGGGGGAAGCAGGTGGTGCTTGCACACTGGAGTTCAAGTCCAAATCCTCAAGTCCCCGACAGAAGAAGGGTGAAAATGAGAACTGAATTTTAATAAAAAACAAACAACAAACCTTGCCATTTAGAGGCTAGTCCCTCCAACTTAAAGCAGTTCTGCAGTCAGTGCCACAACGGGCACCCCTTTAAAGCCAACAGTGAAGTAGATAATAACTTCGTTCTTAAGATGGCTGCATATTCAATACAATAGTGCAAGAAATCTTGGCAGCTGCATTTTCAGACTTTAAAGATTTTATTTTCAAATAATAGATAAAATATGTATAGTTATCTCTTTAAAACATATTTTAAAACATTCCAAAAATGCTCACAGAAGACAAATAAATAAACATTCTTATATTGTTTGCAGATGTTTTAAACATGATTTTGCCATCATTCAAATGTAAAATTTAGGAAGTTGGTCCAAGAAACCCCAGGGGAAATGTTAAAAGGATTTTTCTTCAGTGTTCTTTTACTTTTGAAGAAATTACACAGACTTGTGCAATATCATCATACTCGTATGTTCTCTTCAAAAACGTGTCCATTAGTCTTAAGCCAGAGACACTCTAATGGGAAAAAGATGTGTACAAATTTTAGTAAGTAGATAAGAATAAGTTTTGCACTACTGTGATCATAAAATAGCCACTACATACATATTATATCTCAGTTATGTTGTTAAACTGATGTCTCTTACCTGTAGTCCCTGTACTGAAGACAATAGTGTAAGTGCAAGATGAAGGGATGAACTGGGGTGTAGCTTTCCAAGCTGTCTTCCTGAAACTCCACACCAGTGAATGGAATTAGTATTGCACATTTCCAAAACCAGATCCATAGTTCTTTCACTGCTAGATGAAAGCAAACAATAAGGAATAAACCTACTTCTTTACCATTCAAGAAAGACTACAGAAGTACAATAGCTTGACAATTCTGTGAGCACTCATTAGAAACTCCTGATATGAATGGTTTATTACTGAAGTTAAGGTGATCTATTACAAGTCAAAGTCTCAAAAGTTAGTCAGTTACATATTTGTTTTAAACATGTAACAATTGTACAGTGAGATGGTAGCCATGCTGGGATACCATAATATCACTTCTTGTTCTTGTCCCATGTGTAAGACTACCAAAAAGGGTAAATGCAGAATAATTGCTTTCTTTACTTCCTGGCCTCAGCTACTGCCGAGAATTACATTATTTTTCGTACTTTTACAATCCTACTGTAGCATGACTATTACAAGCCATGTCAAGTGCCAACTTGATATTCAAGACTTAGACAGATTTAATTAAAAAAACAATTGAACAGTGCTTCTGAGGGGTTGCAGGGTAAGTGACAGTTAACGTTGACACTGAAAGTATCCTTTATTCTTATGGAAATTAGTTGAAGTAGTTTAACTTAGTGTTTACGTTTATGCTAATCATGTAAGATGTTTTGTAACTTAAAACTTGTATCCATATTAATATACAAAATAGCAGTTACACAGACTTCCATCACAGAATTTTGGCAACATCCAAAGCCATTCCAGTAGTATCACCGCCACCCTTTGGTGTAATTATAGCTTTATGATCACTTTAATTTATTCTAATATAAATGTATTTCAAACAAAGGGTAGCAATATGTGGCATTATCTATATAGATATCCATCTACAAAGATGCATGTTTAGTGCCTGCTGTGAAAGTAAATTTTAAAGAAACCAAACTTCACCTATCAAACAAAATCTCAAAAACCAATTGATATTACCTGCAATTTGTTATTTTACACGTAATGTCAAAAGGCTCTTCCAGATTTACAGTATCTGGTATAGTCTCCAAAGAAAGTCTTACATCACCATAACCTGGGGCCTGCAGAGGTACAAGAATAGTTAGCTTTTCAAGTGATTAATAACAAAACTGAAGTATTGTACTGAACTTTCATTTAGTCTAGTCTAACAAATTTAAACTAAGGCCATGTCTACACTTACAAGCTTACAACAGCACAACTGTATTGATTCAGCTGTGCCGCTGTAAAAGTGCTCGTGCAGTCACGTTATGATGATGGGAGAGGGGTCTCCTGTCAACATAATAAAACCAGCTCAACTAGTGGCGGTAGCTATGTCTACAGAAGAACCTCTCCTACTGATACAGCACTGTACACATGAGCACTTTTGCTGGCAATAAACTTATGTCATTCTGAGGGTGTTTTTTTCACACCCCTGAGCAACAAAAGTTTTGCTGACACAAGTGCTAGTGTAGAAATGGCCTAAGAAATAGAAAGAAAAACAAATACATTTATCACAAGTTAAGATGGGGAAAGACAGAGGAAAAACAACAAGATCTGAACTGTACACTCCTTATGATTAAGTTTTCCAATTTCTTAATTTAAGTTTTTAATGTGAGCCACATTTCACTCTCTGAGGGTGATAAAATCTTTCTTGTGCTCAAAAGCAAGCTACAGCGTGGATAATGGAAATATACGTTTCCCCACACTATCCCACTAATACATCTCATCCTTGACAGAGTTATCAATTCTATGAGTCAGAGGATAATAAATCTCTATATCCTTTGTCTATAGAACCTCTACCAAGACTGCCAAAAATATTGCTAGTAACTGCCGGCTAGGGTGGCATTTGATGTTGACACTTGTCCACTACAATTTGGATTGAGACAAGTCATTTTACACAGCTCACTGGTATAGCTATCATATTGCAGAGGCTTTGGTTACTCCAGCTTGGGCTGAATTCAAGCCAGCAAATTGGAGATAAAAAGCTCTATGTTCTATTTCCAAAAGCCTTAACTGTCCATTCCCACCTGCCTTTTTTCTTTCTTCCCTCTCCTGAGTCTCATTGAGATGAAGCACTTAAATACTAGGGTAGTGGTGGTATGTTTATTATATGTTTTCCTGTATGAAATATAACTTTTCATATGGCATCCTTCAGCAAGTATCACAGAACACTTTACAAAGAAGTGATGCAAAGAGATAATGATTGACAGGGGGGGAACACATACTTGCTGGCAGGCTGAAAGGCATATATAAAACAGAGAAATATGATTAATTTTTAAAAGTGTAGATGTGCAAGGAAAGCCTTCTTGAACACTAAAGCAAGTAGAGAAGTACTAAACTCATTTGAAGAGCTGAAACAGTTGCTTAAGAGAGAATTCCATATCAATAGAGCAGCTATAAAAAAGGACAACCTCTAACTTACGGGATTTGAGGGGAAGAGACACAAGAGGCAAACACACGAGAAGCAGGCTAAAATGGGCCATCAGATGTTTTCAGTGGGATTGGGAGATAGGAATCCAGTGAAGGTGAGGAAGAATGGAAAGGATCTGATCCCATTTCAAAAACAAGAGGGTAGTTTGGCCACAGTATTTGTCACAAACCAAGGAGTATGTAGTGCTGCCTAGTGGCCAGAGCAGAATCAGAGGGCAGAACCGGAGGTGTGGTCAGGAGGCAAGCCGATGATCGGAGTTAGGAGTCAGAACAGAACCAAAGGGCAGAGCTGGAGTGGTCACGAGACAAGCCAGTGGTCAGAGCCAGGTGTTAGGAATGAAGCATTCACAGGTAGGCAGAGTCTAGGGCTGGAGTGGAGCAGGCAAGGGGTAGAGAAAGGGTTCGGTAGGAAGCAGGTCTGGTGCAGCTGTGGGCATGGAACACATTGAGCAGCCCTTGTACTGCTGTTGCTAAGGGCTTCAATGATCATTTGTTGGTTCTTCTGACCAATCAGGTAGCATAGTCACTTAGTGAGGGCTTATTGGGCCCACTACAGCTCATTCAGTTGCTAGCCCCAAATCAGCTGAGTTCCTGACTGTATTCTAAGATTCTCTCAAGAGTAGGGATTAAGAAAAACAGCAGTGCCATTCAGCAGTAGAATGTTAAGGTCTAGCAACATCTTACGGAATTAAGATTGGAAGACAGACAGAGCTGATGAGTCAGAGAAGAGATGGATATCACATGCACAAAGCAATATCTAAAGTTGAAGCTAACAATTAGACATTCCGGAATGAGAAAAGGCCAAAAGTGAAGCCCTGAGATACGAGAAAATGGAAGGGAACATCGAAAGCCTTCGTCAGAAATGAAAGAGTACCACTAAGTGTATGAATTCAGTTAGACACCAGGTTTCTGCTTGAGGTGCTTAAGAATTGTATTGTGTAAAGCCATAGAGAAATTGGAAAAAGAAGGAAAGAAAAATATTACCAGAGGAAAGGGGTATGTCATTAACCACGCAGAGAAGGGCAGTCTCAGTGCTGTGACAGAGAGCAAAGCCAGACTGTTCTACCCTTTTTAGATCCTTACTTGGAAAATCGTATGAATAGGGTAAGACTATTTAGCAAGCAAGGAAAGGTCAAGTCAGTATTTACAGAAGGGGATGACAAGCAGTGGTTCAGAGTTAATGTGAAAGTCAGCAGATATTAAGGGTGAAATTCTGGACCCACTGAAGTCAAAGGCAAAACTCCAATTAAGTAATGGCAGGAGTGATAAACAGTAAAAGTAGGTTAGCAGGAGAAAATGAATGAATGAAGAGGAATCTAGCAAGGAAGTAGTTTGATGGGACTGAAAGGTCAGAGGAGAGAAGTGTGGGAGTCAAGTTCTAATTGGATAGTGAGAAAAATGAAACATTTGTGAGCCACGCAGCATGTATCTTTAAAATAGCTAAGGGTAGAAAACGGCTCACAGCTCGTTAGAAAGAGGGCTACTGTGAACCACTGGTTTACAATGACAAACTAGAAGTGAACCCATCTCTGAAATTTGGAGATTCATTATATAGTCAGCTTCGGTTTCCATATGCCCAGTGAAGAGGAAACTGAGGAGTACTATTCGCTTTTCAAGCATCAGCAGCTGGAGTTAAGCTACTGGAGATAATCAAATTACCAAGTAAGTATGTCCAATGAGGAAGAGGACAGAATGCAAGAACTCTGATTTTTGGTGGGAAAAGTCTGTTTTAAAAGGGAAAGGATTTATCTTAAAGAGGAATTAGTGATAAGGTAGGCTGAAGATGGGAGAGTTGGTTGACAAAGGACATAAGCAAGCAGGCTAGAGGTGCATCAGTATACCTATGAAGGCCTAGTGATGCGAACAATAATGATGATATCTACAAAATCGTGGCACACAGTTACTAGATGAAAGGTGCTTACAGAAGGGACCATTTCCAATGGGATGGGGGAAAAAAGATGCTTGATGTAAACGTACATACAAGTAAAAAGGAAAAGAAATGTCAGTAATTCGATGTGAACTTCCAAGTGACTCTCAGAGTAGCAATGCTGCATTTCAGGTTTGTCTTTCATTGATTCCATATCTGACATACTGTTTATAATGAGACAAGTTAGGGGAAGTAATATCTTCTGTTGGACCACCTTCTGGTGGTGGAAGGTACAAGCTTCTTAAGAGCTATGTGAGCCTCAAAAGCTTACATCTGCCAGTAATAGGAAAAATGTCTCTTTGTAACCAGTTGTTTGCAGTGGTGGTGTAGCTGTCTTTGCCCCAAGATCTGAGAGAGACAAGGTAGGTGAGGTAATATTTTCTGACTGCTAGTTCTGCAAGTGCAGCCTGGGATGCAATTGTCAAGTTGGTATGTGGGAAAGGAAGAACCCATCACCATCAATAAAGGTGTTGCTACAAGCCAAATTTAACTCTTTGTGATGGGGTTGCACAGATGACCGATTGGCCCTGTAATAAGAACTTGTACGCAACTGTTGATGAGTCACAAGAAGGAAGAATAGAATTCATTCATTTTTGCAGTGTTGGCTCTCCAAAGCTAAGAAGAGTAAACTATAAAAACTATTTTCATTAGAATAGTTCATTATGTTCTTCTTAAGAAAGCAGATGAGTCCAAATGTACAAAGGGAGCAGATCTGTGGGATAAGAGAGGAGCCATATTTAAAGTCACTCCCTTTTGAGACAAGAACTGCACTTCAATATGTTGGCAAACTCCAATCAAAGAACTAATTTTTCTTCATTCTCTGGTACTTTAGTAAATTAAATGCTTTACTCTTGCAATTCTAAATTTATGATCCATTAAGTTATGTGGTTCAATGTCTCAAAAATGGACATGTTGCTATGCAAAGTATAATATCAAGCAAGCTGAAAGGAATTTTGCCTCTCATACACCCACAAACATCAGGAAAACCAGCATTATTGTTCAGCTATGCTACCTCAGGAAACATGGTTTTTCACACTTCACAGAGCAAGTCTTTGCTGAAAATTTATACTCCATAGTTTTCCAAAATGTGTGTGAAGTATAAAGACACATGTTGAATTCAGAATAAGTTCAGCTAGCAGGCAGGCACTGTGAACTCCTTTCTTTCTTGTCATGGTTTATGTATTCAATTTAGCATTCAGTCATCTTGAAAATGGATTTTTTGATTGTAAAAGACCTACCATTCTTTGGAGCTGGCTGGTCTGCAACCTTCCCCGTTCACCTAAGTTTGTTTTCCATACGATGTCTAGTTTTCCAATTACTGTTACACCTTTAATCACCCCAGCTTTCTCTGCAAATTCCTGCTTGGGTTTTAGGCAGTATAAATACTGACGAGTATCCATAGGTTGTAAATATGTCCTTGAACCAAATGTAGAGACACTAGAAGAAAGAACATTGTTCCTCAGTTTAAACTGTTCTTTTCAACAGGATTCTTGATCTTAGCCTTAGCAATAATCCAATAAAATCCTATTTACTTTGTGTGTGGTCTCTTATTCAAAGTTGAAAGACCCCTACAGAAAGTCGTTCTTACAGAAACATGGAAAATAAGCTAAGCAGAGACAGTGACCATGCCAAACAAGGAAAAACAAAGCATACTGAGAAGAATTCAGGATCAAGGAACTAATTTAAAATATTTATAAGTATAATAACCATGAGGAGTATATTTACATGTGGGGAAAAGCTGTCCAGGGAAAGTCAGTTTTGCTAAATTATAGCTTGTATTGTCCATTAGTTTCTAGCCTAAATCATAGTCTTCTGGTGACACTTTGTGTTTTTTTTTTTTTTTTTTTTTAAACAGGATTATCTAGTTTAGACAAGGTTTGTACACAACTTTGAAAAAGTAAAGCACTATGAAAGTTTTAAGTATCATTTTAGACCAGCGTATTAAAACATCAGCCTCATTTTAAATTCAAACAAACAGCTGTAGCATTGCTCCATTTATCACATATATCAAGTAAGAGATATAATTTGCACTATATTCAGCCTGGGTTCAAGGTGGGTGGGAGAGGGAGAGAGAGAGAGAGAGAGAGAGAGAGAGAGAGAGGGGTAAATAAGAACTTGGCAACATAATGTGCAAAAATGTAACTTCTATATTTCATCCAATAATATTTGTCCTAATAATTTGAGAAAGGCATTCTAGGTACAGGAATGGAGCTGATCTCAAAACCTTAACTAAGTACATGATCAGAGGCCTGCTTTGTCTTTATATCTGTTTAAAATTAATATAAAACAGACAAAAGTAGAATGTGAATAAATATTCTAAATATCAGTAGTATTTCTAGCCAAAACATTTATGTTAACAAAAAAAAAAAAAAAGAAAAAGTTTAATGAGGCTGCCTGTATTCCCTTGTGGAAAAAAACACTGCAGTGTGTGAATAAGCAAAGAACTCTACAGATGACATGTTGGCCAAACTGACATTCTTCCCAACAATACTAAGGTCTGCTGAAAGAGGTTTTATAGTGAAGGGGGAAAGAATCTATTTTAGGAAACTGGATTCACTCATTCGAACCTGCTTACAGCATACTGATAGTGTTCTAAGTTGCATTAAAAATAATCCACACACCAGGTAACTTTAATAACCTACCAGTTCAATTCTACAGCCTAGAGCAACATCTACTGTAATATTAATAAATTCAAGAGCAAATTAGGCTAAACACCATCCTGTAGCACCGAAGAATTGAACTGGTAATAGCACAATGGCACTTCCTTTCTCAAAAGCTTCCTGAGATGTTACTGGAACTGGTTGCTCCACCAGAGGCTCAGCTATCTTCCAACCAGAAGGAACAGGTATTTTAGCCGAGGAAGACCAATTCAAGTTGGTGAAAGCCGATGGCTTTCGGCACAGTCCAAGGACAGCTGGGCTTAAGAACTGTATACTAAAAACCTAGCACTGGCAATTCTTCCCATCTTTTAGTATCACCACTTCATCCTGCTAGTGAAGAAACACATCAACACTGTCCCCACTCTTCACCTGCAAAATCTCAGATGACTTTGTCTTTCTTTGCATTGATTCTTAGTCCAGTCCTCTCTGGCACTGCTGCTATCCCTGATACCCCATTATTCAGCTCTTCCATGCTGTACCTACACAATAATGCCCTTCCTGAGCTGGTCTACTATACCATTTAGATGCCATACTATAGCACTGCTCAACTGGGGAAGCCTGATCCAGAAGTGGAGAGCAAGAGTGCACCTGGTGGGTTACATCATGCTGTCTGAGAACTATTTAAAATCCAACAGCCGCTCAAACCCTACTCTTCTCTCTGCTTCTGCTACCCTCGGTCCCCTCACACCCAATCCCAGAGCATCTCTTCCACCATCCCTGTCCTGCATGTAATTCTGCTCAAGGACAAGGGAAACAGTGTTGCATGAAGGGCTGGAGTAGGCTTTACAGCCCATAGGAACAATGCTTCCTCTGCCCTGGAGCTGAGCCCTCTACAGGCAAGAAGAAGTCACACTTTACCCCACAGCAACAACACAATTCCTAACTTACTCCCATTTTTGGATCTGACACACAAAATGACCAAAAAGTCATCCATTATTCAAATCCCACAATCTTTTGCACCAGAAGGATTGTGGGATATGGTGAGTCACAGGATGATTTTCAGTCATTTTGTGGTTCATGGACCAGAAAAGGTTGCGAACTGGCGCTATCGGGTATATTAAAATAAATGCTACATTTTTCTAGGACCTTGCAGGGCCATTCTGCTGACCTACCCTGGCAGCCAGCTCTAGTGAGTCTTATTAGTTATAACTGAGAAGTATAAAAGGGTTAAAGCTCTTGCAAAAGCAGAAAGCAGTGGGGGAAAGGTCAAAGGTGTCCTGCAGGGAGAAATCCTAGGAAGAAGCAAGGTTAGAAAGAGCTCAGGCTAAAGTTTGTGTTTAAGTAAACAATAAATGAAACACCAAGAAGGGAGTACATTTTCAACATACCTAGTTGGTGTTTATCATGTAAGGAGCAGGTTAGTAACACCATCCGTTTTCAGTGTCTGAATACAAATATGACGGTAAAAAATAGCATCTATACAAAGAAAACTGTTGTATCCTTTCTCACTCCTACCTCTACATGTCAGAGTAGGGGCTCAATTCTTTAGTTTCCCAAAGGAGAGTTGAGTACTAAAGACTACTAACATGATGCTAATTTTATACTTTTATCTTTAAAAAATTATATTTAATGTAGTAGTTTGAGTCAAACAGGAGCTTCTCTCTGAATTTTTCCTTACCTTTCCCCAGCTTTGTTGACAGTATTTAGTTCTGCTACGTTGTACATAATAGATGGCTCTAATGAAACCTTCTCCATAAACATCGGAGAGGTTGTAATATTCTGAATCTGAGCTTCCAGAAATACTTCATCTGTCTGAAAAAGCAGAGGACCAAGTTTATAAAGATGTTACTAGGATTGTAAATAAAGTGCAGTGTCTTATTGTTTGAAAAATATTAAATCACAAAATATGATTAGTTCATGCCTGCAAATCAAAGCTACAGTAAGTAATGCAAGAAAAAAATCTGCATCCCAATACAATTAATGGGAGCAAAAGCGTTAGTTTATTTATCTTGCCAAACAATGGATGTGGGATAGCTGTACTACATTCTATCACCTATTCTTTTAAAAGGTTTTGAATGATAACTTCTCAAGGCTTTCTTCAAGTCAGCAACAACTTAGCTTTTATCTAAGATAATTTTTGAAGTAATAGAACGAAAGTTAGGGAATTGCAATGTACATTAAAGACATGCCATGCCAGATTACTGGTGCATCAAGCTAAGTACAAGAAAAATAAATATTACAAGAATATTTAATACGGATAGTTTATTTATTGAACTGAAATACAAGAGATTAGATATATGCTCTGAGCTTCTAGTATTACTTTAAAAGGACATTGAAATGTACTAGCTACAAAGCAATCCAATCTCCTCCCTTGTTCAGCTACATCATGCAACAGTTACTAACATTATGTAAATCCATCATTTCATTGGCACTCTATATCCAAAAATTCTATGAGAAACATCAAGTCTCCTTTAGTGTTCACGTCCAAGAATGGTACGTGCAAGGTGCTCTATAATGGGAATCAGGCTGCACATGGTTTCAAGTGTGCGAGTTCAGATGGAGGCTGCCTGTCACCAAGGAAGATAGGGTTTACCCTTCAGCATAGAAAGCAAGGAACTGGGAGTGTGTGTATTATTATGGCTCCTCTTGAGTCCCATGTAGGTGACAACACCTTGAAGTTCTAAAATCTTAAGACTAAAATAATTGCTGGAAAGTCCAGGTTATCAGAGGCAAAAAGCATTGGGAGAACTGAAAAGAAATTCCTTTTGTAATTAGTTAAGAACCAATTCTGCACCAACTAAAGTCAATGGGACTTGTTGATTTCAGCAGGAACTAATCTGGGCCCCTTGGTAGGATTAGGGAAAGGGTACAGATTCTCTCTCTTATGTTTATAGGGTTTTTTTTGTTTTTTACTTTTCTGATTGTCTGCAAATTATGTCTCATTTTATGTTATGCAAATAGGGTCTTGCATGTAAATTAAAGCGGCCAAAATGGGATAAATATTCTCCGATGATTTACCCTCAAAAGATGCTATATTAAAAGCAGAAGCATGGAAAGGTATTGGAGACCTCCATTATGTCCTAAAAATGTAAAAAACAAAAACTGAGGAATGATAACAGTATACATACAGTAATGAAAGCCCACCAAATCCACATGTTATGGACAGGTCCAACACTTGTGGGAGAAGGTGGAGAGAGATTCAAATAAAATGCTGACCTCGTAACTAACATTTCTCAATTAATATAGTGTGTGTCGATTTAACAGTTTAAACTATCATCCAAGTATCTCTATGGACTTAAACTCTTACTGTTTGAAAAAAATATATATATATCTCTCTCCCATAAATCCATTGCTTAAAATCTCCATTTACCCAAATATCACATCAGTTATTTTTAATGCAGCAACCATCAGCAAAAATTTAGAAAGAGCTCTGTTGAAGGGGAAAAGAAAAAAAGCAGCATAATGAAAAAGCAAGTTAGTTTAATAAGGCCAAGGCTGATTAGTTTTAATAATATGGTTAAACTCAAGTGCTTATAAAGAATTCAGTTCATTTTAACACAGCGCACACCTTAACCCTTGAAGTAAAATAATAATGCAGAAATACCATACTAAATCATCACTGCATGCAATCAAAAGTTTGAAAGCATAGTTGTAACTAGCATGAAGGAGGATATAAGACATTTGGTGCTCTCTCCTGAAACCCACTGTCTCCATCTGCTGCAAACAGAAAAGGGATCTATTACAGCTTAAACAAGAAGATAATCTTGTAGCTGAATTTAGATACTGGAAACAGTTGATTATTACTGTTCTACATTCTCCCGAAAGCAAAAATGTAAAAAGGGATTAAACTCAGTTTCCCCAAACATGAAAGAAACCATTACAAATCTCTTTGTCAAGTTAAAAAATGAAATAAAATAAAATAAAATAAAGATAAATACATATGCCTGCTAAAATTATGTAAACTAACTTGTAGAATTACCATCCCAAAAACGTCTCAACTTTTGGTTTCAACAATGGGTATTAAAGAAAGAGCTAATATTTTAAAAGGATTATATATAGCTGCATATATTAGAAAAGAATGGATATGAAAGTATCAGTTAATTTTATGCAGAACATTGCTTTTCCATTATGTTTTTAAAATAAATAATCTTAACAGGCACAGAGACAAATAGAAGACAATTTAAAAAAGCATATATATTTATAAAAAAAATAAATAAAAATTACCACAGAACTGAGGTCACTCTAATGGGAAAATAAAATAAAAAAAAAAAGACAGCATTAGAGAAATTAGGGTTAAATGTTAAAAAGGAGGATAACTAACTTTCAAACAAAATGCATTTCTGCATTTTTTGTTCTTTCTAAATAAGACAGCATTAGTAAGAGAGGAATGTAAATAAAAACAGATACAAACATATATGACAACTATATTTCTAACAAGGTACAAGTAGTATTGTTAAATAGTTAACTAGCATTGCTTATAATCACACCTCTAATTTTTCTGAATGCTGAAGAACAAATCCAATATGGGATAGGTTCCGAGTACAAGGTGAGTGAGCTACAGATAAAGGTATGGTGGGATAAGCTAATAAAATCAAAGGTGGTTAGTCCTTGGGCAAGACTGAACTGGCCAAGTTTATCCCTAGTGCAAATCCATATTGCAATTTTTTTCTGAGATGGGTGATGATCCTTGTCATCTTTTGAGAAGAATGGAACTGTTCATATATAAGGCCAGGAAAAATGTGATATATGCTAGCAAAATACTCAGCAAAACTCAGAATAGCAAGTTCCCAGGAAAAGCCTGTTACTACAGACAGGTTCCTCAACAAGGCTAATTGCAACTGTAAGCTTTTTTTTTTTTTTTTTTTTTAAAAAAATAAAGGCCCAGTGCAGCAAATACTTAGGCAAGAGAGTACTTGTACTCAGATGACTGCAGTGTTTGCAGGACCAGGATCCTTCGGGCCTGATCCAGAGCCCATGAGAACCTTTCCACTAACTTCACTGGGTGCTGGTTCAGGCCCTAAAATTCCAAGGGATAATGTCTCCCTGTTCATTTATATAGCACGCAACAAATCCTGGTTCCGATCCTGATTTGGGACTCTTGGTGCTACTGCAATACAAACAAAGACCTTACATATGACTCTTTCTCTTGTCCCAATAGCAAACATGTTATAACTTGTTATTGGAGAGTGGCAATCCATTCTCTCTAGTGGGAGACCTTATGAATAGGTAATATCCCATTTGCAGTAGTCCTTGCAGTAATTTAGCAGGTTAGTCACCCTTTAAAAGTTTTAATTACGAGATCTTATATACACACATATAAAATACCTTATTTATAGCTCCCTCTTATACCCAAGGATCATTTTCCTTTCTTCACAATGAGAAGGCTTCAGATTTCATCCTTCCAACAATGTTGCTATTAACATAATACTACATGGAACTTCCAACCAAATAATTGTTTTTGATAGCTCTTCATTTTGTTTTGGCTTTCCAATGATCACAAACAGCAGTGCTAATTATACTTTAATACATGACATTACAAACCAGACAAATCCATTAATTGTATTTGCTATGCAAACAAACTTCTTAATAAATTTGGTCTATTTATTCACAAAGTTTTCTTATTGAAATTATTCTGTTTAATCAGATAGATAAAGCATGGTCACATACTAGGATAACAATGCTGTCTGAATTCCTGGACAGATAGAACAAAATGTATTATAACAGCCTTGCAAAAATATTTAAAAATTTAACAGCTCAAGCACCAAATCTACCTGGCCACCTTTTACCGTGATTATGAGGATGGATGGATAGATAATAGTGGAATGAGGGGAAAAGGAAGGTATTTCACTCACCTGTTAACATTTTCCCCCTTCCCCGAGACAAGTGGGCAAACAGAATTTTGGAAGGCTGTAATAGTTATACCATCATATGGTAATTCAGTATTTTTATTGCAGACCCATATTTTCAGAGATTTGTTCGTGGGCCTTAAAAATAACTGGTCCAAGCTAAAACTTGGTATAAGAGTTCAGATTTAAGAAGTTTTTTTATATTCTCATGTAATTCAGAAAAATGACCTGCTCTTTAAAAATTTCGTGTACAGATTCGGTTTCCATTCTTCACAAGGGTATTTCAGGACAATAGGACATTCCACTTATGGAGTTAGATGGCTAACCCCTGTGTTCTTTCCAACTGGAATACTGCTACTGAAGCAATAGTATATCCATGATACAAAGCAGAAGCATTTATTTTGCCCCTTGGAGAACTTTACTTTACCAATGGCACAAATATTTGCCTTGCAAGAGTATACTGTTAATTTTCAGTGACAAGAATATTTAAGAAGATAATCCATTTTACCCACTCAGATTCTGAGACTGTTTAAATACTTCACTCCGAGAGAGTTTAGTTAAAGTAGAAGGACTCAGCCTTGCAAGATTAGATTAAATTTAATCATATACTTTAAGAAGACTTTTAAAAATTTAATTCAGTTTCAACTTCTTATACCTCTTTTCTGAATTTTAATATGAGTAAAAACCTAGTAATTAGTGTGCTACTCATTGGCAGCTCAGGGGAAACAGCCACAGACTGCCTGTGTGACCGAGGCAAGAAGACAATCTTTGTGCCTCAGGTGCCCATCTGTAAAACAGGAATAATAATCCTTCCCTTCCCCTGCAATTTATCTGTCTTGTTTATTTAGATGGCCAGCTCTCTGGGACAAGGACTGTCTCTTAGTATGCGTATGTTCAGTACCTTGCACAATGGAGCCCTGATCTTGTTTGCAGATTTTAGGTATCAGTGTGCATGATTACACCTCTAGGAAGTCTATAGTTTTCTTTAATCAAATCCACTCACAGTACATATGGACTTTATATGTTAGCAAAATAGTTTAAATAAGTTTCATGCAGAGGGTTTTTTATTTATTTTATTTGGCGGGGAGGAGGGTAAATCTTCTCCAGCTCCATGCATTTCAGTTTCTCCCATCCCCCTCCTTCATCCTATGCTTAGGTCCTAAAATTAATGAAGTAAGTATCTTAAACTTTATTTTTGTGCAATTTCCTTTCAAATGACTCTCCTCAGATTAGACCAGTGGTACGTACCTCTGGTAGTACACAAAGATCTTCCAGGGGGTACATCAACTCATCTAGATATTTGCCTAGTTTTACAACAGGCTACATAAAAAGCACTAGTGAAGTCAGTGCAAACTAAAATTTCATACAATGACTTGTTTATACTGCTCTATTTACTATACACCAAAATGTAAGTACAATATTCATATTCTGATTGATTTATAAGCAAGTAAGCAATTTTTTCCAGTAATAGTTTGCTGTGACACTTTTGTATTTTTATGCCTGATTTTGTAAGCAAGTAGTTTTTAAGTGAGGTGTAACTTGGGTGTACACAAGATCATTCAGACTCCTGAAAGGGGTACAGTAGTCTGGAAAAGTTGAGAGCCACTGGAGGAGACAAGAACATTCGGTGGAAGTTTCTGATGAAATGATCAGCAAAGAAATAGTTACTTTATTTAGTAACTCCAACATAATTTAACACCCACCTTGCAACATAAGATCTTGAACCATCTTACAAGCATTGATTACCAGTACAACATTGCTTTGAGGATAGTACTAAATTCATGTCAGAGGTAGGGAATATTAAGAAGAAATTAAGTGACTTGCCCAACACCATATGGCAAATAAAGGATAAAGCTAGGAACAGAAGCCAGATTTCCTGGCTACATGTCTTGTATTCTAATCCTAAAGGTTACCATGGAAGATTAAATTCTGCAGAAAATTTAGAAAATACAAAAGTCCACAGGGGAACCCCTAGATGTACAGAATACACTGAAATTCCATTTGCAAAAGTTTCTAGTGCCCATAAAGTCGTAAATAAAAAAAGGAAAATCTTCTATAAGTCTCTAATTAAAAGCATAAAAATCCAAAAGATGGATAAAATAAGTACATACAAATATGTAGCACTTATATAATGTCTTATATCTTTGAAGTGCTTTGTGCATGTACTTATATAAATGACACAGATATAAGACATTTACGTTACAGAAAAACGACGTTCACATTAGAGCTAAACAAAATTTTCCTGAAGCCAGCCAAATTAGTACTTTGATACTGAGCACAATTAATCCTCCTTATGAGAGTTTAAACAGTACTCTCCCAGTCAGCCTTAAAATATTTGTTACAAAACAGAAATACAGGCAATTGTGATTGCAGTTATTAAACTTCATAAGGAGAAAGCAGTACATGCGCATATTGTTACTGGATCAAAAACAAACATATTCCTTAAATCTGAATTTATTTCTCCCTTTCTCAGCCCAACATTGAAAATGGATGATGAAATGGACATTCCATGTCTAGCTTGTTGTAATAAAAGGGTGAAATCAAAGTAAATTAGTCTTTTTTCATAGAAGATATAAACAAGGCTGGTACAACTAGCACCTCAAGGTACTACATTTATTTAAAAGAAACTTTTCATATTTAACCTTAACACTAATTTGCTATGCAGTAAGTAAAATTTAAAAACCTCACACTTACCTCAGCATTATAGAATTTTGTTTTTACATCTAGTGGTTTGAGAACCTGATTGAAAAAAGAATACAGATTAAAGAGGGCTTTCTCAGATTTCTTTACCATTATTAAAAAAAAGATACTGATTTAAACTGTTATTTCTTAGGTTCTTAAATACTGAGATATCTACTCAAATCATAAAAGTGTTTTTCTTTCTGATCTAGCAGGAAAGCAACATATGTTAATGTAATGCATAAGAGTTAGCTCCTAGGATTCTTTCAGTTAAGAGATGCAGCACTACTCTTGTGTACAATTGCTTCTTCTTAGCTACATACTTCATTGCTTTGCTAAATGCATGAATAATTTGACAAGGTGTTGGAAAATGCTTTCATATAAGAAAAAGTCCTCTTACACTGGGAGAAAAATCTAGTTTACGCAGTTGATCAGTCTCTTTAAAATAATGATACATTCTTCTTCACTATTCAAAAAAAGGGTTTTTTGTTTTGAAGAAACAAAAATGTGAAAGATTTGCATCAAATTTCCCCCAGAGTTTTACAGCAAATGCAGCTTGCCTAGGAACTCAAATACTAAGTACAAACAAAGCAATAAGAAAAGGAGTACTTGTGGCACCTTAGAGACTAACCAATTTATTTGAGCATAAGCTTTTGAGCTTTTATGCTCAAATAAATTGGTTAGTCTCTAAGGTGTCACAAGTACTCCTTTTCTTTTTGCAAATACAGACTTACACGGCTGTTACTCTGAAACAAAGCAATGAAATATCAGCGGTATGCAATTAACTAATCCAACAATTTCTGACTCAGCCTTCTAATTTAAAAAACAACTGTTACATCTGCAGTGGAGATTATTAGAAACAAGCTGAGTATTTTAACCACATAAGATGAGCCATTATATACACAATCCGAAGACACACTCCTCAATAAAAAAAAGATACAAATTACTAGTGCCAAAACCCACAAATGTTATGTAAATTTCATATCAAGTCATACACAGTTTGCTTGAGAAGTTATATTTCGTCCTAGTTCACATCAGTTAACGAATTCAAGTGTAGAATTTATATCTGCTCTCCAATTGAGGCCAAAGAGAAGAAAAATATTTACTTCTTTTAAGCAGAGTTTTGAGAATTTTGTATTACATAAAACGTTTTAAAAAAAACAACCTTTCAATTGATATAGTTGTAACATTTTGTGATGTTATAAAATCAGCTAGAAATCCCACAATTTATTCAGAAAATGGTCACAATCTAATTATTTGCCAACACCATTATGTATAAACTGCTCTGAAATTATTCTTGTTTTCAAAGATTTCACCCGATTACCCCAAGGCTATCATCTTTCTCAGTACCCATAAATCTTAAACCATGTGGGCTGCTTGCAAATTTCTCTACATAATATCCTATTATTAGTATCTGAACACATGCAAACAGTAAAAAATGTGTTATAAATTATCTATCTCCCTGAATTCCCTTATAATTCTCTCCACATACTGCTGCTTATAAGGACTCTGTATTACATAAATATACGTTCTACCATTAGTGCAATGTTTACACAAGAAAGCCTAGAGCCAACCCAGCTCAAACTCCTTATAGCAGAGTTATAAAACATAAAAGTACTGTATCACATCTGAAATTCCCAGGAATCTTGTAGGCATAGCCAATTAGTTTCAAAAAGAGGTCTTTCTATAAACCAGATAGCAACATAGCTCACAGATTATACCCATATATTTATGCTCATTAAAATATCCTAGGATCATGTCAAGGCATTCTAATACATATTAAAAAATATCACACTGATTATTAAGCTATTTTTATACAGTAAAGTCAACATGCTACCTTCTGTTTTAGAGTGCTCTTCAATATCTCAAGCTTTGGATACTGAGAAATGTGCCTGTTTCTTGAGCCTTATATACACTGTTGGAACACAGATAAAAACCTTTAACTATAGAACTATCACTGCTTCTCATAATATGTCTTGGGAGCAATTAATTCCTCAAATTATTCCACATGTTCCTAATGAAACCCTGAAGACGCCCCTGTCAACAGCAGAAGTTAGGTGAAGTTGGTGTTTCTGCAACATTACAAGTTTCTACCGTCTCTTCACAATCATAAAATATTATCTCTATATATCGTGTGTCCTACAAGGCCTGAGGAGCACATTTAAATTCCAAGCTGGCTGTTCATTTTGATGGGTATATCATATGTAAAGCAAATAGTGTGTGGCTTTTTAACGTTTGTATTTTTGATATTTATATTTTTAATTGAGGTATGTGATCTCTGATTGCTGTGTATAAAATAGCTGTGATTATGTGTGATTATTAACTCTTAAGAATGTATTTTAGTCACCAATAGATATGTAACAGTTGTGTGTATTTAAATGAGGAAAAACTATGATGGCAACTAATTACATACAGCTGATATTTCACTACCTTGTTTGCAGATCCCCCTCTCTTTACTGTAAAACGTGTTTTCTTTTATGCAAATGTTGGACAATTTCCCCTTTCCCTCCATCTAAAAATCCCAAAATATTGAGCAATAGAGGAATGTTTTATTATTTACAGTAGCTGACAACCTATTTTCATTTTCTTTGTTTTCTTCTATCCTGGAAGGCTGGTTTTGGCGTCAAGACCTCTTCCTATTCTACTTTATTTAACGATCAATAAACACCTGTCAAAGTTTTTCTGCAAAAATTTTACTTATCTTAAAAATACAGTAACTCTCACAGAACCAGAAAATGAAAGACAGAAAAGACCTATGAGGTAATTACTACATTTCCAGCAACCAGTCAGTTTTATTTCTTTCAATATATTCACCAGTCCTATTTTAAATGACTGAGGTGAATGAGCTCGCACCAGTTTCTTCAGACTATTTCAAAAGATAAAAGGTCTTATTGTTAAGACATTAATCTTACTCTCTAAGAGAAAATTTCCTTCATGTAAGTTAATCTCATTATATCATGTATATGGTGTCTTGGCCACCCTAAATAGTTCCTCTCCAGTCTTAGGTCCTGATCCTACAATCAATTCCAGATTCAAAACAAGCCCATATTTGTCTGACTGTATAATCAGGTCCATACTGTTCACATCCTTCAATTATCTGTAGTTATTGTATCCCTCTTTGGTCACGGATGGCCAAAATATGCCTCATTCTTTCAAATATTTCCTCATACTTCCCCCACAAAAAAAACCCCACAGCACACCAATGTGTTCCAATGCTCCCTCTCTTTTTTGCAATTAACAGACAGACATTGATAATTTGGGTTGGAGATCGAAATGTGGTTGTTTTCAACCAATCATGGTAATAACAGGTCCATGAAAAACGAAAACAAAAATAAGGGAAAGAGTTCACTATCTGTCAATGGAAAGAGTACACATTCGATATATTATAGGCTGGGCAGCCTATTATTAAAGTTGCCCGATATTTCTCATTTTAACACGTTCTTTTCAGTTAGTTATAACTTTTCCAAACTTTAACCATTCAACGTGAAATATTAGATGGCGGGTTTCTTCTTCAGGCAGAATTTTTTCTGGAAAATTTTACCAAAAAGGTTTCAGCCATTTCCAAGACTAAGTTAGAGAAAAATATGTTATTTTTCCCCATGTTCAAAAATATCAACGACATTTGGAGCAGGGGACTTGAAATCCAAATTTAGAAAAGTTATCTTTGAAAAAAAAAGTGCAGTTTTCACATGATCAATGGAGACTTCTTAGCAGCTAAGATCTCAGAAGATTCTGTCCACAGTGGACATGTTCCTGCCTGGGGTGGAGCAGGATGTTACCTGTAATTGCAGCTCTGGGTTGTCCCAGGCCATGCCACGCTAGGCCAGGCCCATGCCCCTATGCTAAATGCAGGCAGCCTCTCACTCCTGTGCTCTCAACAACACCCCTGCTGGCACTCAGGCAACGACGAAGAGAAAGCTGCCCAATTTGTATCCAAAAGGGTCCAGAGCCTTCTGGGAGGTGAGCCAGAGTAGATTTAGACAAGGACCTGGAGGGACTGGGGGAAGTCAAGGGGAGGGAGCACTGAGATTGGGAATTGGGACTGGGGGAAGACAGGGACTGGCTGGGCAAGGAGATTAGGAATGGGAGCCAGGGAGGGAAACAGTGGGGGACTGAGATCGGACAAAGAACCAGAGAGAGACTGGGACTAGTAATCAGTGGCGCAAGTGGAAGGAGAGAGAGATATCAATCTAATGAGGAACCAGGATGGAGGGCGAGGAGGAATGGGACTGGTTGGACAAGGAGACTGAGACAAAGCTGGAGTGGCGGAAGACGCTGAGATTGAATTAGGAACAGAGAAATGAAACCAGCAGAGATAGAGAACATGGGTGTGGGGTAGAGAAGAGACTTGACAAGGGCTGGGAGGAGGGGAGACTGGCTGGGCAAGGAGTCTGGGAACAACAAGTGGAGTGGGGGAAGGGGTGGGAATGGTTGGGCAAAGAGACCAGGACTGGGATGGGAAGCCAGAGGACTGGAAATTGGGCTGGGCAGACAAGGAAAATGGGACTGGGGAAGAGAGAGGACTGGGACATGTTGGAGGGGATGAGACAGAAGGGGTCAGAATTTAGGGGAAATAGGCAGAAGAGTCTGTGCTCACTACAGTCCTCCACAGCGTGGAATGGAACCCAAGATTCCTGAATCTTACCGTTCCCCTCCTGTCAGCAAATATCTGTGAAACACACTGGCAAAGTGTCTCATCTTCCTCTAGTGCTAGCCCACATGGAGGATGACAACTTACTACAGTAACTCCTCACTTAAGATCGCCCCGGTTAACGTTGTTTCGTTGTTAGGTTGCTAATCAATTAGGGAACATGCTTGTTTAAAGTTGTGCAATGCTCCCTTATAATGGCGTTTGGCAGCCACCTGCTTTGTCCACTGCTTGCAGGAAGAGCAGCCCGTTGCAGCTAGCTGGTGGGAGCTTGGAACCAGGGTGGGCCAGCAGCCCCCCTATCAGCTCCCCAAAGTTCCCTGTGCGGAGCCTGCCCTCTGCCTTGGAGCTGCTCCCTGAGCCTACTGCTTGCTGTGTGGGAGGAGGAGGGGGCTAATGTCAGGGTGTCCCCCTCCCCCCTGCTCCTGCGCCCCGCTTACCCGATCTTCCATAGAGCAGGGGGGACATACCACAGGGCTCAGGATGGAGGGAGCTTCCTGGCAGCAGCTGCGGCCTCAGCCTGCTGATCTACTTAACAAGGCCCTGTACTTAAGATTGGGGTCAGCGTACTTAAAGGGGAAATGCACATCTCTCTCTCCTCACACACATGGTGTGTGTCTCTGTCTGCCATGCTGTCTCCCCTCTCTCCATTCGTGCTGCCTTGTAGAGTGTGAGGCTACATTAATAACAATGAGTTAACCCTTGAGGGCTCAGCCAATTGCTAGTTCATCATTTAACAGTAGGGCATTCCCTGGGAAATATCCCACCCTCTGACTTCACACCTCAACCAAGCTTCACAATCACCATCGCTGTGTACCAGTATTAAATTGTTTGTTTAAAACTTATACTGTGTGTGTGTGTCTGTGTGTGTGTGTGAAGTCGCATTTTTCAGGAACGTAACTACAACGTTAAGTAAAGAGTTACTGTACTATCTGTTACTCCATTAGCTCAAGTGGCATAGGTCTGTGTGGTGGAATGACCCATTTGTTTTTTACCAGTTTCTTTTTTAAAAAAAAAAAAGAATGTCAAAAGAATATTATTCAGGTTGTAAAGTTAAGCACTCTAAAGTTAGGAAATGCCAGAATTAAGTTTGCCAGTGCAACCTTAATTTGGCATTTCTTAACTACTGAGTGCTGGACTTTGCAACCTTAGCAATGTTCTTTTGACATTCTTTTTTTTTTTTTCTTTTAAACATAGAATCATAGGACTGGAAGAGACCTTGAGAGGTCATCTAGTCTAGTCCCCTGCACTCATGGCAGGGGGACTATTATCTAGACCAGGAGTGGGCAAACTACAGCCCGCAGGCCACATCCGGCCCTCTAGCCAGTTTAATCCGGCCCTTGAGCTCCTGCTGGGAAGCAGAGTCTGGGGCTTGCCCTGCTCCCGCGCTCCAGCCAGAGACTGGGGATGGAGGCCGCTCTGTGCGCCCATGCCAAGCTCCCAGAAGAAGCAGCATGTCCCCCCTCCGGCTCCTATGTTTAGGGGCAGCCAGGGGGCTCCATGTGCTGTCCTCGCCCCAAGCGCCACCCCCGCAGCTCCTATTGGCCAGGAACTGCAGCTAATGGGAGCTGCAGGGGCGGTGCCTGCGGATGGTGCAGCACACAGAGCCGCCTGGCCGCACATACGCATAGGAGCCGGAGGAGGGACATGCCGCTGCTTCCAGGAGCTGCTTGAGGTAAGAGCTGCCTAGAGCCTGCACCCCTGACCCCCTCCCCCAGCCCAGAGCCCCCTTCTCCCCCGCACCCTGAACTCCTCATTTCTGGCCCCACCCCAGAGCCCGCACCACCAGCAGAGCCATCAACCCCCTCCTACACCCCAGCCCCAATTTCGTGGCCCACCATACAATTTCCATACCCAGATGTGGCCCTCGGGCCAAAAAGTTTGCCCACCCCTGATCATTGACTATTCCTGACAAGTGTTTGTCTGACCTGCTCTTAAAAATCTCCAATGATGGGAGATTCCACAACCTCCCTAGGCAATTTATTCCAGTGCTTAACCACCCTGACAGTTAGGAATTTTTTCCTCATGTCCAACCTAAACCTCCCTTACTGCAATTTAAGCCCATTGCTTCTTGTCCTATCCTCAGAGGTTAAGAAAAACAATTTTTCTCCCTCCTCCTTGTAACAACCTTTTATGTACTTGAAAGCATAGGAAATTACATTAAAAAAAAAAAACAACACTGAACAAATTCTAAAAGGTGGGACAATACTGAACTCCATCACCCATAAAAAAAATCTGTATCTCATAGCACTGAATATTTTTCTGCATTTGTTAAATGTCTTATAAAAAGCAAGTTCTACAACACTATATACCACCCCTAAAGACACAGAATAATCTGTTTAACATAATATAAGTCTACTTTCAATAAAAAAGCGAATATATTTTTTAGATTTCAAGTGCTGCAAGTAAACAAACAGTACCTATTAGCTACAGACACTGCATATTCTTATATACAGTACCTGGAATTTGAAGAACTTTCTGAAGTACATCTTCTCTCCTGTCTGTGTAGTATAACTTACTGCACATACTAAGCTGAAAGAGACAGGCATTTTAATAGTTTTGAACAATTTTCAATCTTTTGTTTGTACTTAAGAAGAACCAGAACAATGCATGTCTGCAATGCTTTCATGTAAGCTTTACCATACTTGCTATGATTAAAAATAAAGGCAATTTAGATTTCCGTCAGTGGCATGCTAGTCTTTTGCTATATAAAAAATTTCAGGGATATGTGTAAGAAAATGCATAAGTCAGGAGGAGATATAAAATCTTACATGTGTGTTCCTATTTCCTTTACTTCATGGTGAATAACATCATCAATGCAACAGTCAGATTTAAGTTCTGCCACTGCAGCACTGGAAGCTGAAAGGTTTAATCGCTGAGAACTTGTCTGAAGATCAGCCTTGGAATTGAAAAACAACACAGGTTAGAATGCTTTCAAGTCAGCAGTGTGTCTAAAGAGCAAAGCGTTACAAAAAAACCAAAACATACCTTGTGAGGCACTACATTTAATTCAAATAATCTACAGGATACTATGAAAGCCAGATGACCAGAAATGAATCTGCTTTTTAAAGCCTTTTTAAAAAAAATCTGTCTACAGACACAGGCACATACAATTCATGTTGTTTTTTTAATTAATTGGAATGTAAAAGACAACTCATGCAATATTTGCTGCAACATTAATGCATGAGAATAACCTGTGGAGCCTGCAAGCAATGACAATTTTGCCTGAATTAGGACAGCAAGCCCATACTGTATTAAGAGTGACTTATTCAAACCCCAGTGAGTAAATTTTATGTTACATCTGTTCCATACTTGTCTAATAAGGGCAGTATTGAAAAGGGACCCAAAAAAAAGGGTGTGGGGGGAGAGAAGAGAAGCACTACATACTAGATCTTAGTTACCATTTCTCTTTATGCCCCAACAGTTTTTGCTTTGCAGCATAATTAAATCCATGGCATGAATAGTGTGTTATAGTACAGGAGGTTTTTTCCCCCTTAAATGCTGATAAATAAAAAGGTTGGGAATGTGTGATTACCAGAACACACATTTTATTTGGTTGTAGACTGACTAAATGCATTTGTATCTGCAATAGAACTAATATTATATTTTTATTTATATATAGATATATATTTTCAAAGCCAAGGATAATATTCAGTACACATACAGAAGGTCTACTTCTGTATGGCCTTGGCTCACAGCACTGCCACTGGCTTCAGAAAAAGAGTTCCATGATTTAGATTTTAGCCCATTTTTGTTCAATATGAGAGCAATTATTACTTGCTGAGGTTATACTCGTTTGAAGTGGACTTTCCATTTGACATACGCTGTATATATATATTCATAGATTCCAAGGCCAGAAGGGACCATTGGGATCATCTACTCTGACTTCCCGTATAGCACAGGCCACAGAACTTCGGCAAAATAATTCCCAGAGCATGTCTTTTAGAGAAACATCCAATTTTCATTTAAAAATTGCTAGTAATGGAGAATCACTACTAACCTTGCTAAGTGTGTTAAGTATATATTGTTGCCCCTTTTGACCAGAGCAGCTGGCCAAATATTTAGGGTCTAGTACACCGCTTCAGTTAGGAAGAGAAATGGTGACAGTCAGATATTTCTTTAATGAAGTTTTGTTTATGTACAAAGTCTCATGTCTCTGAATACAGAAGCAATCAAACAGAAGGAAACAGATTCTTTTGCTCACATCACCAAGAGCACTCTTTTCAGCCTTCCCTCCTGACCCAAAAACCTCTCCCCAGGTTTCTTCCAGGCTCTGCTTTTGTGCTTTCAGTTGCTCCTTCCAGCTGTCTCCCTCTCTGTCTTTTTGACTGTTCTGCCTACTCTCCCACTCCTGAAAACAATATTCAGCAAAAGCTCCTTGGTGGAAACACATACTCCTCTTGTCTTTGGTGGGGGCTTATGTTTACAGCTATGTTAACTGAAGGGTGAGTTCACATCTATCAATCTCAGTGGAGGTTATAACTCAACCCATAACAAGATTTCATCCAGCTAATTATTGCACACACTAAGATGAAAGAGACAGGCATTTTAATAATTTTGAACCATTTTTGATCTTTCATCTATACTTAAGAAATAGAATAATGCATTTCTGCAGTGCTTCTATGAAAGCTTTTCCATACTTGCTATGGTTAAAAATAGAGACAATTTAGATTTCAGTCAGTGGCATACTAGTCTTTGGCTATGTAAATAATTTCAGAGATATGTATGCTTTAATTGGGACAGTCTTTGAGGACCATTCAGAAGCTAGAGCTAGTGCAGAATACAGTTCCTGCTGGTCTTAGCTGTGAAAATCATGCTACACTAATACTACAAAGACTTTCTTCCCATTTGCTTCTGGATGCAATCCTAACTTGATTTTGTCCTCTAAAACTCTTTACGATTTCATTCCAGACTACCTGAGGATTTTTTTTTTCCTGTGCTGGGAAACCTTTTAATGGTTATTTCTTAATACCTGCTGTGTATTATGTTAAAAATGCACCAAATACTATGGATTTGACACATTTTATAAATCCAATAAATAGATATATCTTTTCACATACCTTTACCAATATGTCCTTGACAACTTGATTACTGTCATTATGTACACTAATGTAACTGGAAAAGGTCTCTCCCAGAAATATATTTCTGTTCAAAGAAAATAGTACTTTTTAACAATGTAATTCTCAACAAGTCAACCCACTGAAATCCATTAGAGTCCATCTTTAATTTTTGTAAATATTTTATTTTAAAATTCTACAACGATGTGGTCTATGCTATGACCAGTTCAGTTCCATCAGTGCTAGCAATATCAAGAATCTGATCATAGATGGGCCACTGGCATTTTAAAAACTGTCTCATCTAACCCTGCTCAGAACATGTCTAATTGACACTGTGCTCTAATTACTGACAGCAACCCCTCTTTACTCTAGGAATCCCAACGTTGTTGCCACTAACGGAGCTGAACCAGACGTGGGAATAGTGGGAAATTTTGCAGTGCCTGTTGTAATCAAGTCCAACGGGACTGCAAGTATGAATAAAGTTACTCACATACGTAAGTGTCTGGAAAACCAGGCCCTAAAAATACCCTGGCAATTTCCTAGTATAAACAATTTTTTAAAGTTTAACTATCAGAAAAAAAAATTAAAAAATGATCAAGTCAGATTCCTACTTGAAAATGACAATCTCAGATCTCAGTGATAGCTCTTAACTAAAGTCCCAGTCCTGCAACGAGAAATACAGAGGTGGTCCCTTAAAACCTTAAATGTAAGTGCACTGCATCAGTTTAAAGTGAGGCTTACACCGGGACAACTTAATATAGTAAACACTGGAGTAAACTGTGTGGGCATAAATCCTGCTTATCACTGGTGCATCATATCTTAGGGATCTGTACATGAATGTAAATTTCTCTAATGCAGACACATTACTAAGGGACTGTCTGCTATAAAGGGTTGCATTTCATCTGGAAGTTAAAAATTGCCGCACACACTGCAGGGCACTATGCAGTACCGTGCTGTCCACGGTCTCTCCTAGACCCTACTATACACAGAGGCAGGTACGTATTGCAGAGACAGTCACTGAATACATTCAGGCTATGTTACACCAGTATCAATACTGTGTGTTTATACTTGATAAATAATTTCCTGTTATTAATGAAATAAACAAGTTATCCTTAGTCATCTCCAAAATACTGCAATGTGTATTTGTAAAAAAAGGAAAGGGCACTAATAAACACAAATAATCCAAGTTCCAGGATTCATCTAACAATAATCTTCATACCTTACAGTTGCATATTCGATTCTTACCCAAAGTTCTGAGGCAAAGTCAACATTTCTCCTAGCATTAAAGTTTCTGCTCCTTTTACGGTGGAAGGGTCATCTTTCATGAGTTGATTCAACAGATCTCCTGTAATAATATATAATGGCATAGGTCAAAAACATTTGCATAAACTAGATCCTTGTCTACATACAAATGACATGTTTCCTTTCCATGTATTTGGAAATTGATAATACAGTGCTGCTTTTGAATGTTATTGATATTATGGCTTAGTTTAAATTATTTTTCTTTAGTGACCCCACAATAAAGGGCAGACTGAATAGTTTCATGTTAAACTCTTTATTGCTTCTTGAATTACACTCATGCTAAATTCTAAGCATTAGTAGAGTTTGGTTTAGTTCTTGAATAGGGTGTGCAGATTAGGAACTTTGTGATTTTGTAAAATTAAGTTTTAAATAAAAGGGCACCTGCATACGAGGAAACCTTAAGTACAGCTTTTGCTGTTGCAAAAGCTATCAATCATTATACACTGAACTTAGTAGTGCTCACTCTTCCATATTAGACATAAGCAACAGTTTATCTGCTATATATAATTCAGCAACAAGATAATCTTTCAATCTTACATAAAATACCATGCTTCCTTCAAGAATGAAAAGCAAGCAAAACTGGATTTTGGCTGAATAGCTATAGACAAATTAAAAAAAATTCTGGGTGACCAAGGCTTTGAGAACTGACTTGTCTATGCCATATTTTCCTTACTGAGGTAATACAAGTTGGGTGGAATTTTCAAAAGCATTCAATGTTGGTCTAACTCTACTCCCCTTAACACAGTGAGAATTTCTGAAAATTCCACCTGTTGTGTTTAATGATTCAGTCAACACAGAAGGGCTCAATCCCAAAGACATATCTCCGGATAAACATTAACCTCAATGGAAATTCTGCCTGCATAAGACCAACTGCACAGCATATCAGAAATAGCTGACCCATTTATCCTTCTTTACTTTACTCTATTTACATTCTTATACAATTTTCTTTATTTTGTCTTTTTATCCTGATACGTGTTTTTTGAAGATACATTGCCATTACACTGGAAGATGGGGAAAGACGAATGTCAGTTGCTGGGATGGGGAGGGGAAAAATATTTAGGCTGCACAGCACCTCTCTCTCCACTTTGGCTGGCCTCTAGAATATAGTCAATATCTGGGGAGAACACAGCAATTTCAAGGGGAAACTCGGAATGCTGTGCTAGCACCAAAAGACAAGGAAATTCATCAGGCAACAAGTCCTTCAAAATCATTGTCAATTACCCATTGAAATAAGGTGCTGGGTAAACTAATGGCTGTAATGAGGGAGTGTCATAAATGTAAGGGGAAGTGTAAACACCTTTAAAATCCCTCCAGGCCAGAGGACAAACCCTTTCACCTGTAAAGGGTTAAGAAGCTAGGATAACCTCACTGGCACTTGACCAAAACGACCAATGAGGAGACAAGATACTTTCAAAGCTGGAGTGGGGGAGAAACAAAGGCTCTCTCTGTCTGTGTGATGCTTTTGCCAGGAACAGCAAAGGAATGGAGTCTTAGAACTTAGTAAGTAATCTAGCTAAATATGTGTTAGATTCTGTTCTGTTTAAATGGCTGATAAAATAAGCTGTGCTGAATGGAATGAATATTCCTGTTTTTCTGTCTTTTTGTAACTTAAGGTTTTGCCTAGAGGGATTCTCTGTGTTTTGAATCAGATTACCCTGTAAGGTATTTACCATCCTGATTTTACAGAGGTGATTCTTTTACTTTTTTTCTTCAATTAAAATTCTTCTTTTAAGAACCTGATTGCTTTTTCATTGTTCTTAAGATCCAAGGGTTTGGGTCTGTGTTCACCTATGCAAATTGGTGAGGATTTTTATGAAGCCTTCCCCAGGAAAGGGGGTGTAGAGTTTGGGGAGGATTTTGGGGAGAAAGACGTTTCCAAGCGGGCTCTTTCCCTGTTATATATCTGTTAGACGCTTGGTGGTGGCAGCAATAAAGTCCAAGGGAAAAAGGAAAATAGTTTGTACCTTGGGGAAGTTTTAACCTAAGCTGGTAAAAATAAGTTTAGGGGGTTTTTCATGCAGGTCCCCACATCTGTACCCTAGAGTTCAGAGTGGGGAAGGAACCTTGACAGGGAGTAATACAGAATGCCATGTCTCCAGATATGCACGGTAATTCCATGCTTCTGTTTTCTCCCCAGTGTACACTTGGTTGTCTGAAACCTTCCCTCCACATACAATCGTCTCAAAGCAACAAAAACCAGCGTCCACTGGATGATTTTTCTAATTCCTCATATTTTGAGGGAACATGTTTACAGGTTGTTCACCAAGCTTCCAAAGCTTTGGGGTGAGAACTGTGGTGGTGATTTGCTAATTTTCTATGGCCTTTACAGGGGGAATGTTTACTTCATGTAATACATTGTAACCTCTATGACTGCAGAGGTGTGGTGTAGAAGTCTCAGTTGCTCATTTGGGACTGCTTTAATCCTTTTTGCTTTTGTGTGCCATGATGAAACTCCAACTTATGTTGCTTACTAAATTAGTCTAAACGTTCTCAGATGTTCTTGCCTTTCTAGTACCATCCACCTTTTTCATCCTTTTTTGTGTTATGTATTCATTAGATTGTAACTCCTCAGGGGATGAATCTGCTTTTCTTTTTAAAAATGTGTTAAGTACAGTACAGTGAACACCTCTGGTGATATATAAATAATAATGAATTAATTATCAAGAGATCATCATATACCTGGCAAGTCTCTCTCTTCACAGGTCACTGGAATATTGGTGAATAATGTAGGCTTGGTTAACCTCATCACTGTGAATTCAGAAAGGAAAGGAAAAGTTACTAAGCAAATAGTATTTAAAAGATCCAAAAATATTTCGTAGTTTTAGTAAAAAAAAAACAAAAAACCCACCACCATATTTTTCATTTTCTTGTTTTGAAGTCAGTTTGAAAGGGGGTGATACAACCAATCACATTACCTGCACTTCCTAGTGAATATTTTTGGTCAGTATGGAGTTCAAGTTTAATAGGGATCTAGGTCATTGCATACAATTGATTTCTTGCAGTCACAAACTTTAAATCAGCCTTGCAAAACTATCATGAAAATGTAATGGCCTAGGCACAAACTCTACACTACAATAATGAAAAAACAAAATGAATGAGATTTTACTCACCTGTCAAACAAACCAAACAATCTTGCCCCAGGAAAGGGGACAAGTAGAATTTCGCAAGGCTGATCTAAACCACCTTACTCAAATTATGTAGCCTCATCTATATCATGGTGCCTGGGATTTATCCTCAAGAGAGATCATTTTCCAGATGGAGAATAGGAAAAAAAACCCCACCCCACCCCCCAAAACAACAAACAAACAAACACACATACACTGGTCCTGATTCTGCAAACATTTACACATGACAGTAATCCCATTGAGATCTACTGCATACATGTTTCCAAGATCAGGACCATTTTCTGCAAACTGCTTTGAAGATGTAAAATTCTAGACAAAGGCTCAGTATTTTTTTTAAATGCATATGAATAAAACTATTTGTTGGGACCAACATTTGCAGTTCATCTGTGCAAACCAGTGTTCCCCTCATTTACAATATTTTTGGTTACGCTTTACCTCTAATACTAAGTGTAACAAGACTCACACGATTAAACAAATACAATGTAATATTCAACAGCACAATTATCAGTAAGTCATAGCTTCTCAGGCAAAGTAGTTTAAGAATCTGGGAGTTCCAAAATATAAATAATATTCCTTCATTTTTTCATATAGTATGTATTGTTTACAATTTAAAAATAGGAAATAAATTATATGTAGCAGATCAAGGCAACCTTCAGCTCAGTATCTCTTCAGGCTATAGAAAAATAAACTGGACAAACTTGCATTGAAAGTTGCTATTTGAAAGACTGTGATGAATTTTCATTTCTACTATACTTTTGTGCCATTTCACATTCATTAGTCTACTCAGCATTCATTGATGCCAGTTTGGTAAAATCACTGATTGTTTCGGGTATGCATTTGGGCATGGTGCAATGGTTCATGTGGTAATTTATGCTACAATATGAGACACCTACATGAGATGGTTAATTGAGGCACAGTCAGATGTTTTAGGGAATGGATATATTACAAAAGTGAACCATAAGCAAAGCTCTTTTTAATGGAAAGATGTCAATTGGAGATTTTAGCTGAAGAAGGCATAATGTACTCCTGGAGGGATTCTGCACTAAAAAATTCACAATTCGGCAAAATTCTGCATATTTTATTTGTCAAAATAATGCAATATAATCACACCAGTTTCAATTGTTTTGGTAATTTATTTAAACTACAATACAGAAAAAAATCACAATGACTATTCAGCATTTCCTAAACACATGGAAGTGAAGTTACAAACACTTGGTAACTAATACCCTGCATTCCAGTTATAATCCTGGATTTTCATTTAAATTATACTACAGAACACCAAACAGCAAAAATAAAATAAATAAATAAATAAATTAAAGAAGTCATTTTAAATTGCTCAAACTTTCATACAGTTTTGCTAATCATCATCCTGGACCTGGCTGGGTAATTTGGGAAGTGCTTGTTTCTGAGTGTCCTGACATTTTATTGACTGCTTGGTAAATGTTTTATTTGCCCTCAAAGTCTTTTTTTTTTTTAAATGGGTAAGTAAAATAAATCCTGAGCTATAATCTAAACACTTTGTGCCACTTTGGCACAGGAAAAACAGTGAGAAATCACGTAGATCTTCCCAGCTGATTCTCTTACTGTCATCTATAAGGCTGCACATCACTTTGGCAATGAAGGGGCCTTAAAACTTTTCAAGGTTTTATGCTCCTGGAGGAATTGACTGAGGATGGGAACAGTTAACTAACAATAGGAACATTAACAATGTTACTATACAGGCAGCTTGCTACATTTCTGCCTCAGAAAATGAGATCAATTAACTAGCAGACAGGCTGCTATATTTCTGCCTCAAGGAAAGGCAGAATAAATCCTCCTGCATAATAAAAACATGTATCCTTCTATGCCCCTAGTGAGTCAGAGTAGCAAGGGACAGAGTCTCTCTCACTTGTTGGCAGGCACCCATACCCAGCCCCACCCTCTGACAGTGATCAATGTCTCCCCCGCAGGCACATACGCACACCTAGCCTCTCTCCCCCTGCAGTGATTTGCATCTCTGAGGCTGCTCCAGACATGCTGGAACAGACACGCTGCCTGGTTTGCCATGGAAGAGGTCCCCCCGCAGATTTCTTTTGTATTTTTCTGTGCGGGGAGCACAGAAATATGCAGGCCGTATGAATTCTGCACCCCTGTCAGTGGTAATAATGGCATAAAATGAAGAAGAGTGTGAAAACATCTTATTTCATTCAGCCTGATTTGTTGTCTTGAGTAAATATAAGCAATAAATGAGAATTTAAGGTATATTCCATAAGGTCTGCATCAAGAGGGACTGGATGCCTCCTTACCCAAGTGCAGAAACAACAACAAATATTACACCCTTCATTTTCCTTATTGCTCTGCTGACAACTGTCAACATTCCACTGAAATCAGCACAATATTAGGCAAACAGAAAAAACAGCAGCATAGTAACTAACAGGTGGAACATTTAGTAGCTGGCAAACAGTTACTGTAACCTATGTAAAAAAGTTGGTGGGACACTGGAGCACTGCACTGAACAACATGCCCTTTCACACGTTAAGACAAATACAGGATCCAAATGAAAGTAAGTTCATCTGGGAAGAGGAGCAACTGGATTAGTAATCGCTCCTTCCACAACCACTGCAGCAGTTCCATTAGCTTTTATTTTGTTTAGAAAACCATTAAACCTCCTATGGAAGTGCAATGACACTGTAGTGATGCCCGCATTTTTTCATTGCGCTCAGCTGAGTAATTTGTTCATGCCATAAAGCTGCAAAGAATATCACCAAGTGAAATCCCAGACACTTTCCTGCAATATTCATTGAAAGTAATATGATTAACCAGCCCACCAAACTTAACTTTTCCATCAAGCTTCTAAAAACTTTCAGCACTTAGGGCTTGTCCACACTCCCAAGTTTTGTTGACAAAACTTATGTCGACACCCAAAAGTCGACAAAACAAAAATTGCCAAAGGGTGTTCACACTTGCTCCCTTTGTCAACAGATCATGTCCACCTTGGGAACACCATCATCGACAGGGTGAGCAATGCACCATGGATATGTATCCCACAGTGCAGTGTTGTGGGAAGGAAGAGCTGATCGCTGCACATCTTGGTATTCTCTCCAGTTTCTCCCACAGCCCCTTCAGCTGCCCAGAGCAGCACCATGAGCAGCTCTGCCATTCCTCAGCACAGAGAGCTCACAAAGCAGTACAGCAGTCTGTCCCCTGCCCCGTGAAGCAGCAGTCTGCCTGCTGCTGTGTTCCTAGTGCAGGGCAGAACAGGAGCATTCCAATGATTTGCTCTTTGTTTGTTCCCCAAACAGAGCAATACACAGATACTTCCCGGAGCTTTGAAAGGGGAGGGACGCATGCCTGCAGGGCAGCAGAGATCAAAACACTGAGCAGAGCAATCAGGGCAGGCATTGTGGGATACTGGCGGAAGCCAGTTCTGTCCACAAAACATTCAGCAGTGTCTATACTGGCTCTTTGTCAACAATAAAGGGAGGGGAAAAGACAAAAGTCTCTCATGGGGTGGAAGTTTTTGTCACCAAAACTGGGTATTTTTCACAACAAAAGTCCCATTGTAGTGTGTACACTCTTGCTGTTTTGTCGCCAAAAGGCAGTTTTTGGAAACAAAACTTCCCAGTGTAGACAAGCCCTTAGAAGACTAGATATAGGCCTGTTTGTGATTTTGAAAAAGTAACATAGGGCATCATGTCATTCTTGCTGCACAGGCTATGTGTGGATTACTTTAATGTTTCTTCCAAATATTATATGGGGACTTTTACTGCACCCATTGGAGACATTGGATTGTTGTCATTGAAGTGAATTGGACAGTATCCCTCCATTGTAAACACTGGTGAGAACCCCCCCCCCCCCAACCCTGGCCTCTTTATGCCACTCTAACATAAAGGGGTGATAAATAATATAGAACTACTGCAACAGCTCTATGCTTGTCACCCACACCACATACCCAGAACATATCATGGGAAAGATGGATGAATCTGGACTGCTGGTGAACTCTGGCTATTCTCTGCTTCCCATTGAAGGCCACAGGACACAAAGTAAGTCAAATTAGTTCTAAGTCTTAGGACTACTCTAATTTCACCGTTGCCCCTAACTCTTGTGATTTTATCACAAGTCTCACAATATGTGGCATTTTCCTTAAAACTGCAGCTCTCAAGTCATGCAACTATATGAAATTCTCAGCTTTCATTTAAAAAAAGTCTGCCACAATGATGAGACATAGAAAGAGATGAAGAACATGAATTCTAAAAGCTTGAAAACAAAAAGGAAAATAAAAAGACCCAAAATGTATTATTTAAAAGAACTGCATGAATTTTAATATAATCTTACGACTTTTTGGGGGCCTGATTTATGATTCCTGAATGCTTGAGGTTGGGAATACAGTAATTCACACTAACGGCCAGGCCCACGGTGTAGGGTAAGACACAAGTGGCTTAAAGTCATCTTTCCCCTCCCAATCCCATTTCCTGTAAAGAGTGCATCTGTCATAAATATAAAGGGAAGGGTAAACACCTTTAAAATCCCTCCAGGCCAGAGGAAAAACCCTTTCACCTGTAAAGGGTTAAGAAGCTAGGATAACCTCGCTGGCACCTGACCAAAATGACCAATGAGGAGACAAGATACTTTCAAAAGCTGGAGGGGGGGAGAAACAAAGGCTCTCTCTGTCTGTGTGATGCTTTTGCCGGGAACAGAAAGGAATGGAGTCTTAGAACTTAGTAAGTAATCTAGCTAGATATGCGTTAGATTCTGTTTTTTTAAACGGCTGATAAAATAAGCTGTGCTGAATGGAATGGATGTTCCTGTTTTTCTGTCTTTTTGTAACTTAAGTTTTTGCCTAGAGGATTCTCTATGTTTTGAATCAGATTACCCTGTAAGGTATTTACCATCCTGATTTTACAGAGGTGATTCTTTTACTTTTTCTTCTATTAAAACTCTTCTTTTAAGAACCTGATTGCTTTTTCATTGTTCTTAAGATCCAAGGGTTTGCATCTGTGTTCACCTATGCAAATTGGTGAGGATTTTTATGAAGCCTTCCCCAGGAAAGAGGGTGTAGGGTTTGGGGAGGATTTTGGGGAGAAAGAGGTTTCCAAGCGGGCTCTTTCCCTGTTATATATCTGTTAGACGCTTGGTGGTGGCAGCAATAAAGTCCAAGGGAAAAAGGAAAATAGTTTGTACCTTGGGGAAGTTTTAACCTAAGCTGGTAAAAATAAGCTTAGGAGGTTTTCATGCAGGTCCCCACATCTGTACCCTGGAGTTCAGAGTGGGGAAGGAACCTTGACTGCATCTAACACAGTAATGGAGAAACGTGCCAGAATGAAGGCAAGCAAAATACTAAGGAGATTTAAATACATATGCATTTCAGCTAAGCATTTCTATAACAAATTAAAATAAAGTTCCCGGTTTAAGACTGTAAATCAGGACTAACTGAAATAATCCTCTTAATAGACAGTATTGGGTGTTCACAACCCATCGGCAGTTATCCAGAAAACTATAAGCGCTGAAGAAAGTGGACATATACTAAAAGTCCTAAAATTATTTGAGTCTCACAATAAATTCTTATAAAGAATTTTAAGTCAGAAAATGGATACCAATCATGTATAGCTACATAAAATTAGTTCAATTTTAATTATATGTATAAAACAGACCCAGATTACAGTGATATAACCTGTCACACTGTGAAGTCATAAACCAAACACAAATTAAGGTCCTGATCCTGAAAAAATTTATGCATGTGTGTAACTTTACTTAATGGGGACTCCTCATGTGAGTGAAGTTACATGCATAAATCTTTGCAGGGTCAGAACCTGACTTCAGTGGGACTACTCACTTAAATAAAGCTACTGCCTATGTAAAGTCTTTGTAGGATCAGGGCCCAAAATTGGATTTTCTTGTTATAGCCCAAGATAAAAGAAGTGTGGTAGTCTGAGGTACTTAAGCTTATTCTACACTGCTCTCTACCACAAAGTTTCTTTTCTATATAGTAAATTAAAAGGAAGAAAATTCTGACTAGACAAGGGCTATTTGTCTCTCTATTACTAATTTTGCTGATATCAGGAACAGTAAATTAAACTATGCAATTTAGCTATGCAAGCTTTTAAATTAATACAGACCCTGGGTTATCCTATGAAACTCTCAATGCAGTTGTATTGAACAGAAATATTAAAAGATTTAAAAAAACCCTCCATATCTCAATAGAAAAGACTGAGCATTCAGGCAAGAGGTACATGTAGAGAATCAGAAGGAAGAAATTATACTGCTGGGTCAGACATCTGTCCTACCAGTGTCATGGCAAATGGTTACGCCTACTGATTAATTGATTTGTTAGAGAGGTAAGAGATTCCAAAAGAACTGCAATGAGATTAAATCAATAGTACTCACAATGAACATTAAAGTGGAGGAGGCAGGTTTGAAGCATTAGGCCAAATATAGACACTTCTCATCTAAACTGTTAATTTACCAATTAAATCAAAATCACATTCATTTTCAGATTTTTGCTTTGGATAGCAACTGGTGTGTATTTATTGAAAACAAACAGGGTTAGAAACAGAGTTGTTGAACCATGTTTCCCAATGGGTTTTGCAATGTAAAATTACTACTTACACCTCTAAAGTGGGAAACAACATTTGCCAATAGTTAAAAATGATTAAGTTTTAGAACAGTTGGGTCTTCCAAGAAATAAATGGGGATTCTCTTTCTCTGTACTCCAATCCAACACAACGGCCTTCAGGACATTGTCCAACATCCTGGGATCCCCATTCACTAACTATTTTTCCCTCCTTCCCTCATAGCTACCGCCTACTGTAAAAATTTACATCTAGCTAGGATACAGATTCTTCCAAGACAGCTAGCGTAACCGTAAACTTCCTACCAGAGGTCCCCAAGAGAAATATGTGCCCATACACTCCTACAGGGTCCCAAGGTACCTGCTCTACAGTTTATAACAGACCCTCTGAAGAGGATGGGAGCATATTCAACATTCATACTGAAGATGGGTCTCTTCTCTCATGTCACTGCAAGCCATGCTGCATTCAAACATCTTAACCTACCAATGCATCCAGTAGGACCAGTATATTATCAATATGTACAATTTCACAAGCTAGTCAGACTAATTTTCCAAGATGCAGATGGTTTAATAATCATTAACCTAGCACTTTCTTTTTGTTCACCACTATAATTATAAGCTACTGACGCTCAAATGTAGGAGGAATGAGATCGAAAAGCAGGGACACCAAAAAAATATCAGTACAAAAGGCATAAAATAACGGAGGTGAAAGAATTTATTACTACAATATAAACTTTTTCTCTAATCTTTATTATTTGGTATTTCAGAGCAAATAATTCATAATAAGCACGAGGTGGCAAGATTTGTGTGGAATGGAAGTCAGTTTACATTTTAAATGTAAACTATTCATCCTAATGAGAGTTTTTCCTGGAGATAATCAGCTTCTTGCTAGGACAAAACCAAAATCCATCATGGTGACAATGATGATTCACTTAAAAAAAATACATTGTACTTTTTCTCTCCTCCTAATTTCAACTCAATCAGTACAGGAAGGAAGTCCTCTACCTGACAGAAGTACAGATTTCATTTTCCTAAAACAGCTCATCTGCAAGAGTCACTGGACAGTGGACTCTGATTCTATGCATGGAGGGGGGAAAAAACCACAAAGGCTATTCTAATGTTCATAATAACTACAAAATACATGGATATAATTTTGTTTGACCATGAATTATATGTAAACAAACAATTTAATCAAACTAATACATACAAACTTCATACATCTGAAGAAGTGGGTTTTTTTTTAAACACGAAAGCTTATGCCCAAATAAATCTGTTAGTCTTTAAGGTGCCACCGGGGCTCCTCATTATTTTTGTGGATACATACTAACATGGCTACCCTGCTGATAATCAAACTAATGTTAATATAGTTTTCTGATATTGAATTCATCAGTTGTTTTCAAGTCCTTCTGCATATACTGCATATTTGCAATCTATTTTTTTTAAAAAAACTTAATTTTCCAGACAGTAATATTAATCTTTCCTTTGGTTTTAAAGTTACAAACTAAATATAATTCCGTATTTATGTACAAGCAAGTTCATTCTCCCAGTAAGATTTAATCTTTCTCTAAGAAGATTGCCAACATATTCACTGTATAATATGTCACAGAAAACCCATATCTGGTCCACACATCTCTGGATTGTAGCATTGCAAGACGGCAATTCATTGTGTTTGATCATTGTGTTCAGTTTAATCCAAATGTCCTCTAGAGTTTGATTATTACAAATAGATTGTTCAATTGTCCACTTTGCTCTATAAAATGCATGTAGCTTCAGTCTTTCTAAATTACTCTGCAGTTCTCTAGATAAAGGAAGAATTTTTTCTTTAAGTTTAGGACTAGGGACAGAGATACTCCAAGACCTTCTCAATTTTGGTTTTTCATTTGCTGGTTGTACTTCCAGATTGCTTGAATGAATTTGTGCGTGCACTGTTTGTGTTTGAATTAAACTTTGACCAGTTTTCAAATTAGACTGAAACTCCAGAAGGTCTACTGTGCAGTCATAATGTTGCCCAATAAGAGGTTCTGAAGCGGCAACAAGTTGTTTCACTTCTTCTGCTTTCTCACCAGAAATAATAGGTGGTTGTCTTTTCGGCTTGAGGGGAAGTTTGTGTGAATCATTTGGAAACCAAGGAACAAATCTTGGTAGTTGCCGAATAGGAAACTCCTTCAGTGTTTCTTCCACAAGTTTCTGCAATTTTGTAAGGTCATTCTGAAATGGTCGATAGTGCAAAACTACTTCCATGCTGGTACTGTAGGAATCCAGTTATTCTTAATAAAAGAAACAGTCTCTTGATTAGGATCCTCAACTCTAAAGCGTAATACATCTTATTTACAAGAATCTTTTCTTGCACGTGATGCACAGATCAGAAGAAAACAGGACCTAAAGCAGAAGTATTGTAAAGAATAAGATATCACCATATTAAGCCATATATTGCTAGAATATTTTGCAGTAAAACAAAATGCTGTAAAGATAAACTAGCAATATTTATATTTATGTATCAGAATGCTTTATACTTTACCACAGTGATTACTTACTGGTATTTAATCATTGCTAGTGTTTTAAAACACCAGATAAGTAGATTTTAAACTTTAACAAAACAAAACATACATAAAACTTATATGATCTGCTCTTCATGGAAAAACCTATGCTGTTCCCCCCAAACAGTATTCTCCTCCCTGTCACCCACCCATTTCTGTGATCATATGAAATTGATGTGAAGATGTTTTACCCAGTTAAGCATGCCTCAATGGAACCCTCAGATTGTATGCCACTGTATTTACCCACAAATTACCATGCATCTATGGCACTATGTTCTTAACACGCATACCTAATAGTATCCACTAAAAGCACCAGGATTTCATTTAAAACATGAACAGTCATATGATAAAGTTACCTCCAGCTTGATGTTAAGACCTGTTATATCCTCTCAAATTATCAGTCCGGAAAAAAAGAGGGGAGATGGGGGGCAAACAGAACAAAGAAAATAGTAATTTTAAATACAAATCCGAAACAATATCTTCCTTCTACTCCCATGAAGGAAACTGAATAATATACTGCAGATTATAATTACTGACGATGAAAGAAATACTCCCTGAAATAGGACTAACAGTTACACATAATTTAAAATAGAAGATTAGCCAAGAAGCTGTTCTGGACTCCAAGTATGCCAGACAATATATAATAAAGATTTTCTTATTTCAATTCCATAGCATAACTATATATCAACCAGTCTTAGCTCCAAACTTCAGAGCTACACATCACAGTCATGCTATTATATGAAAACTTTAAATAGGATACTCCCTCATTTCCAAAATTCAGCATTTCTCTCTCTCTCTCTCTGATGAAGGTTAAATTGCCTGTTAGATAATGGGCACAAACAGCATTACCAATTATGGAATAAATTCATAGCATCCTTTACTCTCTAATTTTTTCCAAATTTTCAATAATCTGTGTGTGTTCTAACAGATACCAACAATAGAGAGTAATACTACAAACACTAGACTCAGATCATTTAGCTACTGCATTGCAATGACTGAACTCTAGGAGTTGAAAGGGACACACGTTTATGACAGGTCTGTTTTGAGTTCTCTCTAAATTCCTTTTTTCCTTCTAATTGCAAAGTCTACAGCATTAATGCTACATTGACTTCTCTGCAGGCCCAGGGATCTACTTATACCTCTTATCAGTCCCCTATGCCCCAAACAAGGGTGGGGTAGGAAGAAAAGATTTTGCTTTGAATCAGTTGTTACAACAGCAGAACTGTTGATTTTTTTTTTTTTTTATTATGGAAAAGCAGCTTGATTTTGTCATTTGAAACCTCAATAACTGCTTTAGACAGCCATAAACTAACACCATTAAAACCAATATACTGTCTTCAGGAGTGTTTTAAAGTGAGCGTATTAACATGAGGTAGATTCAACTAAGGCCACGTCTTCACTACCACTTATGTCACTCAGGAGTGTGAAACAAGTTTCGCCGGCATAAGTGGTAGCGTCCACAATGCTAGGTCAGCAGAAGAGCTTCTCCCACTTACATAGCTATACAAATGATCTTACAGCAGTGCGGTTGCATCGGTACAGCTGTGCCGCTGTAAGCTCACTAGTATAGACATGGCCTAAAACCCTAATTCTGCAATCACTTATGCAGATGTATAACTTATGTACCTGAGTAGCCCCAATGAGTTCAACTGATTACAGGATTGTGGACTTCATCTTAAGTTGTTCATTATTGCTACTTAATATGAACACAAAAGCACAATGGTAGATAAACAATACCAGAAGCAATATCATTTTTACTGACCGAGAAAAAGGAAAAGCAGATAAAGATTATTTAGTGCTCTTCTCTCTCATTGTTACAGGTCCCAATTCACTTCTGGAAAAAAGGTCAGCGCTCCATTGTGGAGTTGTGCTCTCTTGCAAATTAGACTCAAAGAACGTAGAAAACATGAATTTATCAGTTCTGGACTGTGAAGGCAAGGAATCAATTAAGTCTGCAGTTGTCTGTTGATCAAAGAAGAGTTAGAAGACAAAAATATAGTATTCTATATACTATCAGCCCAATGAATAGCAAATGCAAGCACTCTGCTGCACATGCTAAAAACTCATCTGCTAACTGCAGATATTGCAGAACACAGGATTTTCACCCCCCATAAGTCAATGGCGTTTATATGCTCTGTGACTTGCAGAAGCTTTCTAGCCTTTCCCTCTCCAATCCATGCAGAACACTACCACCAAAATAGTCTTCCTTTTCCAGACAAGATCTTCTCTCACCCTCTCTTTTTCCTAACAAAGTTCTAGTTTCTCCTCTTCACCTTCAAAGTATTGCACAGCTTTTCCACCACCTGTATCTTTGGTGTTTCTTCCAATCTGTTTGGTCAAGACTGTAAATACCTGAGCCTCCAATTAATAAAACATTCTGTATTTGTATACTTTTTCATTCAAAGAGCTCACAGTACTTACTCCTGAGGGAATCCTTCACCAGAAAATTAAAAATTCTGCATGCGCGCGCACACACACACACAGAGCTCTGGATGCACAGGGAGTCATTGGGGAGTTCTGGGTGCTGGAGGAGTGGGGCTTGGTGGGGTGAAGGTCCAGGTGCAGGTGGAGAGGGGGGGCTTGTTGGGGTGGTCCAGGTGCAGTGGGATGGGGCTAATTGGAGTGGGGGTTAAGGAGCTTCATGGAGGGTCTGGACTACACCGGGGTTGGGTGGATAGAGGCACAGCTCCCTGTACAGTAACCCCTCCCTCTGCGGCTGAGGAGCAATGGGGCTAGGAGGTGTGGAGCTTCTTGTAGCTGGGGGAGGCTGCTGGGGGTGGATCTGACCCAGCCCTGGTCGCTCCTTGAGGGAGAAGAGGAAGTCCTGTTCTCCCTCAGCCCCAGCCCAGATGGAACTACCAGCTGAGCCTGGCGCAGGGTAGGAGCCACCAAACAGGGCATCCACAGCCCCCCGACCCAGTGATTTTCCTCTCCGACGGCTGGTCTAGGCACCCAAAACGAAGCACCCAGTAGTGCTAGAACAATTTTTATAGTGGGGATGCTGAAGGCGGAAACCATGTATTTGGGTTGTTATTACTACTTCAAGCCACGGGGTGCACTAGCACCCTCCGCACTGCTAGTTCCAGCACCTGTGGACACATCCATGCTGCTGGTGAGGGGCATGTGACCACTCTTGCAGCTTCCCAGTCAGAAAGTCATTTTTCTGCAGGGAAGCAAAGAAATCTGCAGGGGACATGAATTCTGCACCCATGCAGTGGTGCAGAATTCCCCCAGGAGTATACAGTACTATATAAAAATAGGTGGTTATCTAGATAAATCTCATATTATGCCTGTATTTTCATACAACTTTGTATCAGATCCTTATATAGAAAACTTTGTATTGAGCCTTGGTATAATGTTAAAAAATTTCTTTTTGCTAAAAGTAGAATAAGATCTCCCCCCTGCTTTTAATCAATTGCCCTGTTGAATGAAGGAGGTGTGAATGAGTGAGGCATGGAAGGCAAGCACCTCCAGACAGCTGCAACAGTTGAAGAGGGGATGGAAGCCAGACCCAAGAACAATAAAACTTCTCAAGTGGGCTCACTAAAGAAGAGCAGACATATTGAGGGCCTTGGGGGTTAAAGGCAAGCACCTTCTTTTGAAAACAAACACCCAGAAGGAAGCAGCACAAAGGACCAAGGGACACAGACACAGATTTTGTATCTGGCATAGATTTGCATGAGAGGGAAGCTGCTATAAATGTGAGGTGTCTTGCAGAGGACCCCGGGTCTTGTCTTGTCAACATGGGAGTATCCAACCGGCTGGGCAGAAGCCCAGTTCCACCCCTACCCCATCTAACTCACCTGGCCAGTGAAGTTAAGGGGAGCAACTAGTTGGTAACAACAACAAGACGGAGTGTGCTTGTGTGTGTGTGAGAGTGTAATATATATCATATGATACAGTGTTGATTGATACATGTATTACCAATATATGTGGCACTTTGCCTTATTCCCCCTGTAAAGATCCTGTGCAGTACTTTAAGTACAACAGTTATTCCTATTTTACAGCTGAAGGGAGTGAAGCTGAGAAGGATAAGGGACTTACTTAAGGCTACAGAGAGATTCTTTAACAATGCCACAAACAGAACACACGTCCCCCGATTACATAGTGCCAACGTCTAGCACAAGCGTTGCCCATATCCCATTGAGAAAGGGACCAGTGAACCACTTCCTCCCACATTTGCTACCGCACGATAATATTTCTGTGACAACTACAGCAAGTGCTTCTGTAGACAGGCAACATCAGGACAATATTTATGTATTTTATCTTTCATACACTAAGTGTTTCATTCTTCCTTGAAAGGCGCTAATCTCACCAGCCTGCTCGTCTTCCCACTCGGTGTAGGGAACCGCAGCTCTACCTGAGCAGCCCAGCCACTGCCAGGGCTAACGGGGGGGGCGGCCGGGCGCTGGTGGGGCGAGGCAGGGGCCTATCTTCTGGGCTCGTCATGCCCAACTCCCGGAACCTAACAGGGCACCCTCACTCCTGACCGACGCCGGCCCACCCCGCACTGGGCCCGGCCTGCTTCCGCGCTCCACCCAATAGCCCACACTCCCTCCCGTACAGACCCGCCGGGGCCTCCGCCTTGGTTCCTCCCCCTCCTCCGGCGGAGAGACCCGGCCTGAGGCCACCCAGGGCCGAGCCGCATCTCCCGGCACAGCCCTAGAGCGGGCAACGAGGCCAGGGGCCACCCCGCGCCCCCGGCTGGCGAGAAAGGCTGAGGCCCAGGCAGGAGGAGGGGCGGTGAGCTCGCGTCTCGGTACCTTTCAGGGCCAGCAGATGCTCCTGCTTCGGCTGATTCACATCCATTGCCTCGGCCTCCCCGCTCTGGGCCTTCGCCGCCTACAGGATTCACCTAGGCCAAGATTCTGCTGATGGCGAAAGAAACAACGATAGAGGTCTGCACGCAGCCTGAGCCAAGCTGACCGGAGTCCAGAGAACCGGGAGGTGCGTTTCCCGGCATGCAACGTGCCAGTTGGAACGGAGAAGGACCCGGAAGAAACTACAGGCCCCAGCATGCACTGCTCCCCTTGATCCCAGCTGCTCACAGACGATCTGGACGAAGAGGGACCTGGGCGGGTGGGGTTGTCTTCTGGGGACCTGGACTAATCGCGTTGCATGCTGGGATTTGAAGTCTTCGCGGAGGTGACTGAGATGAAGTTAGAGCATTACACGGTGGAACCTGTAGTTTTCGCGAGCCTCTGAGCGACAATGTGACCCATTGTATGATGGGAATTGTAGTCTTCATGCGTCCCTTAGGTATCACTGTGGGCTGTGCGAGGAGACGCATGCGCAGTAGTGATCACGGCGGCCGCCAGGGATGAACCCCTTAGGATTATTTTTCATTCCTGCGCGGATGCTTCGTGTGGTGACATCACAGCGCAAGGCCGGTAGTGTCAGCGCGTGGCCCGCTCCTCTCTCCCTGCTGGCTCATTGGCGCGTAGGTGGCTCGTTCCTCCTCCCTCTTCCAAGATGGCAGCCATGGGTGTAAACAAGGCCGGCCCCGGACCGGGGCTCGAGGCCGGTCCCAGGCACAGCGGCAGGCGGGGGCCGGCTGGGGCTGCTGTGAAGGTGAGAGGAACGGCACCCGTCCGCCCAAGTGCCCGCTTGGTTCACACAACAGCTCCTGCCAAAGGGTGGCGACGTTGCTTCGGCTCAGGGGTTTCTCCCAATGGCATAAAACAGACCCTGTGCAGCAGCAGCCGCTTACCCTGGCTTCGGGGGCGGCCACCGGTGGGGACATGGAGAAGCCCGCACGAGTGCAGAGGGATGATTTGCTGTGTTGGGCGGCCCTGGGTCCTGTGAGCTGGTGCGAGGGTAGGGGCAGGCTGTCGAGAGGCGAGTGGGTTCCCGAGTGGGGTGGGGTGTCAGGCCAGTGGCTGGACCTATGAGTAGGGCCCTACCAAATTCACAGTCCATTTTTAAAAAAATTGAATTTCTTAGTTTCAGATATTTAAATCTTAAATTTAGCCATGTTGTAACCATGGGAGTCCTGACCCAAAAAGAGGGTGGTGGGGCAAGGTTATTGTAGGAGGGTCACGGTATTGCCACCCTTATTTCTGCACTGCCTTCAGATTTGGGTGGCCAAAGAGTGGGAGCTGCTGGCCAAGAACCTATCTCTGAAAGCAGCGTTGATGCCAGCAGGAGTGGAGAAGTAAAGGTGTCAATACCATACCATGCCACCCTTCTGCATTGCTGCTGGCGGCAGCGCTGTCTTCTGGGCTAGGTGCCTGACCAGCAGCCGCCACTTTCTGACTGCCCAGCTCTACCGGTGACGCAGAAGTAAGAGTGGCAGTACTGTGACCCCCCCTACAATAGCCAGATTTCTTGGGGGAGACCAGATTTCACAGTCAGTGATGTGTTTTTCATGGCTGTGAATTTGGGTAGGGCCCTACCTATGAGGTAGGGAGGTCCTGGAGTGCACTGAATCAGCTGGGCCATGGAGTGGCTCCCCATCAAGAGCCCTAGGTCAGACAAGCAGTTGGCCAGGGCCGGCCTTCAGTTCCTTTTACTTGGGGCTCGCAGTAAGTGGGTTCGCACTGTGATGGACAGTGCTCATGCTTCAGTTCATTTGCAGAGAGAAAGGGCTGTACAAAAGCAAATCATGACTGGAATCCACAAAGGAAGAACTATCTAATGGGACAATTGCTGGGGTTAATTGGTTTCAGAGTGCAGCTGCATGGTAGATTTCTTTATACAAGAGCTACCATTGTAACATGGGCCACTTAACTCTTGATGTGTGGTTGCTTCTGATCTGTTCAAAATGATCTCTTGATTTATAGGTTCTTGAGTGTGGAGTCTGTGAAGATGTATTTTCTTTGCAAGGTGATAAAGTTCCCAGGCTGCTTTTGTGTGGGCATACCGTCTGCCATGACTGTCTTACTCGGCTTCCTCTCCATGGCAGAGCAGTTCGCTGTCCTTTTGATCGACAAGTTACTGAACTAGGTAAGGATGAAAATTGTGTGTGTGTGTCTTTAATTAGATTAGTGTAATTTAAGAATGACAAGAACATGACTAGTAACTTACCAGAGACTTTCATTTCTGTTTGTAGGCTGGTGAGACATGTGTCTCAAGAAGGATAAGGTAGTGTTTTTACAAATTTTGTGGGGGAGGGAGTTTATTCTATACGTAAGGAATGGTAGGAGAGAGAGACTAATGGGTGGCAAAACTTGGGAACATTGATGGAGTAAAGGGAGTGGAAGATGATACAATAAGATAATAGTTCTGAGACCTTGTCTTTACTCAGAAAAGTGTTTCTGCCCTATGTTAAGTTGGCTCCCCGCCCCTTACTTTTAACTTGACCTGTTAACATGAAAACTACAGACTACTTGTTTTCACTAGGATTTTACCTCACATTATTTCCATGGGTTAGCTAACATGGTAATATACTTTTTCCTTGAGAACATGCACCCTGAGATGTGCTGTGTTAACTTAAATGGACTATGTGGGCCCACAGAGTCAAAGATGTTAATATGACTCTGTCACTATACAACATTAAATAGTGGCAAAGTTCAGGGTTTGATATACAGAGATTTCAGCTTGATTAGTACCTTGGCAAACACACTATTAAACATTCTTTGTATCTTTTATTAAAGATACAGAAAAAGGAAAAAGAGAGCATTTTTGAAATAAAAGGTATTAAGTAAGGCTTTAATTTTAACAACATTCCTTTTTTCCTTTAGCTGGCGAGAGCCTTTAGCGGAAAACCCCTCTGTTTGACCGTCCCTTAGATGACATTAAAGATGGTAACTGTCCTTTTTTGGGGAAAAGAGAAGGTAGTTGAACTGGGCTGGAGTAGCTCCTGTTGAAGTCCAGTCCTGTTTCCTAGTGAACAAAACAAGACAAACGTACATAAGAGGGGAGAGAAAAGAAACAGCCAAGATAGAAAATGCAGCTTCTGTCTTTGGTGTTGACTTTCACTTGCATCCTTACTGCTGGAAAAACTCTGGCATGGCAGTTGGTCTTATTCGCCACTCTGAAGACCTGGCAAACTCATACCGGAATTGGGCTGTTCAGGGCACTGCTTTTAGTTGTCTCTTTGGTGACAGGCTTACAGCAGTGTTGCAAAATATACACTTTTGGCTAGCTAAGCCAGACTCTTATTCAACAAAAGGAGAGAAGTTGGAAAGAGAAGAAATAAGATGGGGAAGGAAAAGGACACCCACTGTCTCACATCCAAGATGTTATTCGGGATTGAGCCGGTGGAAGTGGTGGTGTCTGGGTCCCTCCATCTGGCCTGATCTGGTGAGGACATCCTTCAGGATCCAGATGACAAAGGCCAAACAGTGTCACAGCACATCCTGGGGTCCCAAGAGATGGTGGGAGTGGCAGCCATGATGGCAAAGCTCACTCCATCCTGTTCTGTTGACTTTCAGCCAGCCACCATTTGCGACTGTCAATTTTACCTCCCAAGTCTCTCTCTTTTGAGGACCCCAAAAAGGGAATGATGGGCAAACTAGCTTGTCGTCTCGTTATTTTGTCCAACAGTTAGTTAAGCCTAGTTTTCGACATGCCAGTTGTGGTTCATTAATTCCCAGTCCTGTGCTTCTCTTGTTTAGCAGGTGTGATCTTAGTACAGTGCTTGTTTTATATTAATAAGCCTTTTTGTTTGGACTAATTCAATCTTAGTGTTTCCTTTTGCACTTTTTCCCACCAACGTTTGTTACAGATTTTTGGAATATTTTGTAAAATTTTATCTGCTTTCCCACAGTTGAGCTCACAGTTAGGGTAAATTTTGTAGGCTCCGTTATTACAACAGTTGAGAGGGAGACATCACATGAAATACAACAGGTCTGAATGAGAGATAGGAGATAAGACGAGAGAATAATCTTAAAAGCCAATGTATGACATTTTTAAGAAATAGGGAGGGTTGATGTCAAAAGCCACTGATGTCAAGAGAGAGGGGGTGGAGCAGAGGTCCTGGGATTTAACCATGGGATCAGCAGTGGGCCTGTCTTATGCCTATAACTTAGATTGACCTAGCTCAGGGCTGCGAAGAATGCACCCTGTGTAATGTGTTCTGGTCGATTTAACCCTCAATGTAAATGCAGCTAGGTGGATGGAAGAATTCTTCTGTCGACCTAGCTACTGCCTCTCAGAGAGGTGGACTACCTATGATAACTGAAAACCCCCTACCACCAACGTAGGAAGTGTCTGTGCTATAGTAGTGCAGCTGTAGCACTGTAGCTATGCCTGTGTAGTGTAGCCCTATCCTAAGTCAGTAGTTTCAGTGGAGTGGTGAGGGGTGGGGCTGGAGCTGGAGTCAAAGAGGTCAATGATGGGGTTGGAGGAGCAGGAACTCAATGTGGAAGTTGTAAATGGCACACTCAGTCTGGAAGTGAAGTGAAAATGGATGTTAGTGGAAGAGGCGGGTCACAGTGAAGTCAGTGTTTAAGATGGGAAAATGAGAGCATGTTTATGGGGAAACAAATCTCTGGAGAAAGTAGCAGAAGACAATGAACATGGTGGCAAGAAAGATCAGGAGGCAAGCTGGCATGGAGCATGTGGAGGAATTGGAGGAGGAGAGCAGATGAAAAGTCTCAGTATTGATGATGGGAGGAGAGAGGTCTTACATATCTTGCCGATCTTTCCTTTGGGGGATGGGAAAGAAACCTTATGTGGAAAGGGAGGAGATAGCAGGAGTGGTGGATGTTTAAGGAGGGAGTCAAAGGCAAAAAATAGGTGGCTGAGGTTGTGAATATGGGATTCAGTGAAGCTGAACATATAGAACTGCCTGGCTAAGAGGATAGCAGAACTGAAGGAGAAAGTGAATTTATAATAGATAGGACTGTGACAGATATTGCAGCCACATGCACTATCTGAAGGGGAATGTATTGTATTAAATTTATGTATCACTGTGGGCCAGGTATTGTATGTATGATTGTGCTCTACTATGTGAGGGTGTTTACCACAGCACCTTTAGGAACAAAAACAGTGGGGGCTATTAAGGTGAATCGTGTAAATATCTCTAGAGAGAGACCACTTCTTGGGGAGATTTGCATACACTGGGTCATACTGGGTTTTCAGAGACTGGAAAGATAAAGGGATTTTGGCTTAAGAAGGCTGCCCTTGTACTGACTCAGGGCCTACTTTCTGACTCAGCAAACAGACAAGAAATTCTGTCCAAAGGCTCCAACCTTTGCCAAAGGGTGGGAAAAACTTTTGTCTATCAGGGCCCCATAAGACTGATGGGTGATCTCTAGCAAGGTTTGAATGTGCCCATAGTAGCGTCTGTTGGTTTTTATGTCTTTTCTGTGACGCTTTTGCCTTAAGAATAAAGGTACTCGCTTAGCAAGAGTTCTTTGGTAACTTGTAACTGCTGGCAATACACTGTTTGTAGCTCTTGAAGAGACAGAAGCCTGGCTTGCTGTGGAAATCGCACTGTAAGGCCTGTGCAGTCTTCACCCAACAGAGGTGATGGCTGGGCCCCAGAAACCTTAAATGAGTGCCCTCAAGAGACCAGGCAGGGGGAAATACAGGTGCAGTTACCTTGTAACCCTGTGACAGGGATTTCTGCTGTAGATGTTAAGTTGTGCAAGAGTAAAAGTGGAGGAAGCATATTTTGGGATTGAGGAGGTGAGTGAGGACAGGAGGTTGCCAGGGTAAACCTTGTGAAGGCAGAGAGGGGCAAATGAGCCAAGAGTGGTGAAGAGAGCCAAGGAATGATTCAGTAGAGGAAAGGGGAGTGGGGGGCTAAGAGGAAGAGTGGAGGAGAACTGGTGGATGTTGTTGGGCTGGAAGTTGCAGAAGGATTGGGTAGCAGGAGGGAGGGGGCAGTTTGAAAGCACTGAAGGAGACAAGATATTTGTCAGAGTGGGAATCCAGCTACGGAGAGATAGGAGGGAAGTGTTTTCAGATCAGATGAAATGAGTGACTACTTCACTGAGTGGGAGCGTTGATATGGGTTGCAGGTGAAATGAGACTGACTGTGAGGAAACCTGCAGCTAGTGTCCCCTGAGGCACCAACATGGAAATTGCAGTTACTGAGTTGTAAGGAAAGGAGGAGGGAGAGCAAGAAATCTAACTCACTGAAAAAAATAGATTATTGAAGGTGAGGATTGTAGATCACTGCTCAAAGTAGGCCTGAATGACATAGTGGTTAAAACACCCATGGCTGGCCTACACTGCATAAGTAGTATTGTGGCCTAAGGGTATTCTTGGAAATATGCTAGCATTGGATGAGAGCTAGATTCCATAAAAGACAGGATTGACCCCCAGCTATATCTGGACACCACATCTCACGTTTTGTGGTCACTGTTGTAAGCTGAACATAAGAATGGCCATACTGGGTCAGACCAATGGTCCCCCTAGCTCTGTATCCTGTCTTTTGAGAGTGGCCAGTGCGAGATTCTTCAGAGGGAATGAACAAAACAGGATAATTTATCAACTGATCCGTTCCCTGTTACCAGTCCCAGCTTCTGTCAGTCAGAGATTTAGGAACACCCAGAGCATGGGGTTGTGTCCCTCACCATCTTGGCTAATAGCCATTGATGGACCTATCCTCCCTGAACTTGTATAACTGGGTTCAAAAAAGAATTATATTTTTGGCCTTCACCATGTGTCCTGGCAACAAGTTGCACAAGTTGACGGTGTACTGTGTGAAGAAGTATGTATGTTTTAAATTTGCTGCCTATTAATTTCATTGGGTGACCCTGGGTTCCTGTGTTATGTGAAGAGGTAAATAACTCTTCCTTATTCACTTTCTCCACATCATTCATGATTTTATAGACCTCTGTCATATCACTTCTGAGTCATCTCTTTTCTAAGATGAATAGTTCCAGTCTTTTTAATTTCTCCTTGTATAAAAGCTTTCCATACCCATTATCTTTTTTTGTTGTTGTTGTTGCCTTTCGCTTTACTTTTTCCAATTCTAATATATCTTTTTTGAGATGGGGCAACCAGAACTGAATGCAGTATTCGAGGTGTGGACATACCATGGATTTATATAGTGGATTTATATAGGATTTATATAGTGGCATGATTTTTCTGTCTTATCTATCCATCCCTTCCCTAATGATTCCTAACATTGTTAGGTTATTTTCATTGCTGCTTGCACACTGATCTGATGTTTTCTGAGAACTACCCATGATCTCATTCCTGAGTGTTAACAGCTAATTTAGACTCCATCATTTTGTATGTATAGTTGGGATTATATTTTCCAAAGCGCACTTTGCACTTATTAACATTGAATTTCACCTGTCATTTTGTTGCCCAATCACCCTGTTTTGTGAGATCCCTTTGTAACTCTTTACTGTCTGCTTTGAACTTATCTAGAATAATTTTGTATTGTCTACAAACTTTGCCACCTCAGTGTTTGCCTCTTTTTGCAGATCATTATGAATATGCTGAACAGCACTGGTCCCAATATATATTCTTGGTGGACCCTGTTATTTACCTCTTGCCATTGTGAAAACTGACCATTTATTCCTACCCTTTGTTTATGTCTTTTAGTCTGTTACTGATCTATGACAGGACCTTAGTTCTTATCCCATGACTGCCTACTTTACTTAAGAGCCTTTGGTGAGGGAGCTTATGAAAGGCTTTCTGAAAGTCCAAGTACACTATGTCCACTGGGTCACCCTTGTCCACATGTTTGTTAACCCCCTCAAAGAATTCTATTAGATGATTGAGTCATGATTTTTCTTTACAAAAGCCACGTTGACTTTTCCCCAACACATCATGTTTGTCTGATAATTCTGTTCTTTACTATAGTTTCAACCAGTTTGCCTGGTACTGAAATTGGGCTTCCCAACCTGTAACTGCCAGGATCATGTCTGTTTTAAAAACCGGCAATACATTAGCTATCTGCCAGTCATCTGCTACAGCAGCTGATTTAGAGCCTCATTAGGAAGAGCTTTCAACCTTGCCTAAGAGGGAGCTAGGCTCAGCATACAAGCCCCCAAACTCTATGAACTTCAATCAAGCAGTCACAGGACAACAAACAAATTTATCCCAAGGATCATGTAGTCACTCCTCCTTTACCTAGAAAACTCCCTGGCAAAACTCCCATTTACTGCCCTTGTTCACTGACACTCAGAATTCTTCTAAAATGTGGAAGAACTTTTTTAATAGTTTTAAAATATTCTTGCAATGTTAAAATCATATAGGTTAAACTTAGCCTCTTAATACAACTAACCCCCCATTTTTTTCTACAATAGTCTACGTGTTTAGTGAAGTTTCTCTTTTGTACTTTCAAATGGTTGCTATGAATAAATATTTCATTATCTTGTTTCTGAGATCCATGTTGTCCTATTGGGCATAAGACTGTGTTAGTGACCTCTTAACTACACATACAGTTGAACACTCACAGAACAACCTAGGACATGATCCAGAAAGAGGAGAAAACAAAGCTCTCTGTGTTCTTCTTCACCTTGTATGTCCCAGATGCTGGCTGCACAGAAGTCTGGCTCAGTTTAGAGAGAGGTTGTTTTGTTGGTGCGGGTTCCTCACAGGCATGCCAATCAGCAGCAAGAGACTTTTGTGTAGCAAAGGAACTCAGAGGTAAGGAAGCTTATGCAAAGGAAAATCCCATGCTTAGCAACTTGCTATTTTGGGACAGAAGGAGGGCCAGGTCCATTATAAAGCCTAGAGTTTCTGTGATCAGAGGAAGAAGCTTGTCTGTTGCCCGATGTGAGAGTTAGCCAGCCTATGGGCCAGGTAAAACTGGAGTTGTGTGGGGTACTTCTCTTACTGTTTCCCCTCCTTCATTACTAGAAATGACAAGGTCCACCACTTCTATTACCTTTCCCCTGTCCACCTCATTTTTGCTGCTTTTGGAGGGGGCTTGCCTACTGAGCTGCTTAGGATTTCCTCTCCCATTTCCTTGACTGAACTTAAGAGTAGAACTTGTCAGCCAGTGAGATTTCTCTGGGATCTGTGGCCCATGCTAAAGTTTTGTTCTATCTGAATGTCAGTCAGCCAGTGAGGAACCCAACTCAGTGAGTCCCCCCTCCATTTACATGACCGTGATTGCTATATATGGTAACTGGGCTTTCTGCCGTTATAATGAGGTAGTTTGAGGCAGCTGCTTAATGACTAAATATACATCACAGGTTCACTATTAGGGAGAAGTATTTTCATAAATGAAGTTTTGTAGCCAGTGAGGCTGTGTGGAGCTGCTTTCTACTGTATGAAGGCCCTTAATTAGTAACAGTGAGTTTTATGCAGATTTTCTTTTCAGTTGGTTGTTGAAATAATGTGGTGCCTTGGTGTATAAAAGAACCAAAGAAGAGAAGCTAAGCTACTACACGATACCTCAAATATTTGTCCAGTCTCCATGGAGAGGTCTAAGGTAGATTCACAAAGTATACATCCATAGATCTGCATGCAAGTTAGACTTCCTTTTTTTTAAAAGAATCAGGTGTTTATTTTCTTGTATTGTACTCCTGCTAAAGTTAGCAACAATGGAGCCTGTGCATTTACTGTTCCTGCTAAAAGAAAGCAAATTGGGAACGCAGGTTTAGCAATTCCTGACTACTGCTGAAGTAGCAGATGAAATAATGTGGGATTTGAAAGTATTTATTGATAATGCTATGCGAAAAGTATTTTACTAAATGTATCAGTTATCTGTTTATAGAATCTCATTACTACTCCTGGGAAGAGTCTATGTCAAAAAATTCAAAATTCTGCACCAAAAAATTCACATTTTTGCAAAATTCTGCATATTTTATTTGTGAAAATAATGTAATATAATCACACTAGTTTCAATTGTTTTGGCAATTAATTTAATCTACAATACAGAAAAAAGTCACAATAACTATTCAACATTTCCTAAATACACATGGAAGTGAAGTTACAAATACTTGGTAATTAATACCCTGCATTCCAGTTATAATCCTGGATTTTCATTTAAATTACTTTACAGAATACCAAACCGCGTGCGCGCAAAAAAAAAGTAGAATGTCATTTTAAATTGCTCAGAGTTTCACACATGAAAGTCATACAGTTTTGCTAATCATTCTCCTGGACCTGGCTGGGTACTTCAGAAAGTGCATGGTTCTGATTGTCCTGACATTTTGACTGCTTGGTAAATCTTTTGTTTGCCCTCAGTCTTTATATATGGATAAGTAAAATAAATCCCAAGCTGTAATTTAACCCCATTGTGCCACTTTGGCTCAAGAAAAAAGTGAGAAAGGCACATAGATCTTTCTAGCTGAGGATTACCTTGCTGTTATTTATAAGGCTCCTTTACATCACTCTAGCACTGCATGCATCTGATGAAGTGAGCTGTAGCTCACGAAAGCTTATGCTCAAATAAATTTGTTAATCTGTAAGGTGCCACAAGTACTCCTTTTCTTTTTACTGTAAAGCTTGTTACATTTGGAAGTTCCTGATTAAATATTGGTGCAGGTGATTTCACCCTCATCGCCTACCGTTGGAAAAAATCTGCAAAATGGCTCCTTGGAAGGAAAACTCTTAGAGTTCCACAAAATGTTGTGGGTAAAGGACGGTTGTTTTCTCCCCCTCATGTAATTAACATGAGTTCCACCTCTCAGAACCTGTATCTCCGAAGGGATTTGTTGGAAGTCTTTGTACCAGTTCTGGAGTCCCTGTCTTTTCACCTGCCCTCACCAGCTCCCATAAAGTAGTGCTTCAGCTGAGCCTTGCTACTAAGGCAGCTTCTGCCAGTGGCTAGCCCTGGGTGTGCCCTCACCACCAAAAGTAGTGATGTTCCAGATCATGGAGGTGGTAACAGGCAAAAATCTAGCTACCATTGCCAGGACTTGACCCATCTCCACAGGCAGATCCCTGGACCTTGCAGAAGGCTTTCCATGGACTGTATTTCCTTCCCAAAGTTTCCACTTCATCTCAGATACTATTTGAGAACTCAGGTAGAGTTTTAGAATTTTATGTGTAAGAGAAGTATTGATTTATATCTTAAGTTCTCTGTACCATATTGTCAGTTGTCTTTAAGGCAATTTGTGTCTAAAGATATGTAAGCTTTGGAATTTTTAAAATGTTTATGCTCTTGAAAGTGACAGATTGATGTCACTGGATTAGAATCAGTCCAGATTTCCTTACATTGCTTTGTTATTGTGTCTGATCTGCATACTCTCTGGTATTTATGTCTTATGCCTCCTCTGAGGGGAGACTGCCAGATCGTGTAGTGGTTTTGTAATGAACAAACATCCTCACTAGGCACAAGGATGAGATTTTAAACTTTTACCCTTGTGCTCCAAGGAGGATTTGAACTGAGGTGTTAGAAATTAAAGTAGAACCTAGTTATACACCACATGACTTAATCCCTGCAACATTTTTTTTATTTATAAAATAAACACTTGATCGAGTGTTCTTGAAAGTCTATATCTTAATACAGAATAATTTTGTAACTAAGTTATGGTGTGAAAGTAATGTTGTCTGACTTCAAACATCTTGATTACTTGGCAAATTACACTGAAATCACGTAACTGACTTCTTGTCTGAAGACATTCTTCTTTAACCGCCTACTTAAACTTTAGCAGATTAAAAATTAAATGAGATCTTTACTTCCTGTCCATTCTGCTTTGTGTTTTAGATGTATGGCACAAGATATTTGGGGGATCGTGTGCTGAGCCTAGTGACCTGCTAGGCAAGGCTGAGAGCTTCTTAATGAGGCTTTGATCCCTAAGTCATGCTGCACTTTGCATAATCTCTGTGAATCTAAGGGTGAAATGTTTGCTCAGGGGTGGAACGCTGAGGAAGAGTGCTTGGCTGCTAGGCAGATACTAGGGCTGTCAGAGGAGCCCGGAGGGCAGCAATTGAAATCAGGGAGGCTTTGGGGAAGCACTTTGACAATGAACAGCAGCAACATACATCTTTAGAGTAGCTTCCATGATGCATGCCGTGTTTTTTTCCTAAGAGGCTATGTTGACATCTGGGGCCACATATCCCAGTAAGAAAATGATTAAAATGCCTTTTCATGTACTTGTGATTGCAATGTGAATTTGCAGAAAACAAAATAAAGATCATTTATCATTATAAAACTTTGCCTTTATTGACCAAGAAATAGCACATTGACACTTACCAAAACACAGATGCTTGCTGGGAAAGGAGGGACTGGGAAAGGGCAGACCCTCACAACTGTGTGTAGATCTAGCTATCATTGTGAAAGTTGTGCGAAGGGGTGGAGTGTTGGGGAAACTGAGGAGTCCCAGACAGTAGAAAGGAATGTGCGGGCGGAATGTGGATGGGTGGGCAGGGGGGCTTGTAAAGAACTGTGCATGTGCTACAGTGGAGGTTGAGCCCGGACTTGCTCACTCTGCAACATTATTAAAGACTTGAGCATTTCTGTTTGCTCCTCCATTACTTTTATCATCTGCTCAGTTGCGTCCCTAGCAAATGTTTGATTCTCTTTTCTGTCCTGCCTTTCGGCCTCCCAGCACTCCTTTCATTCCCTTTTCTCTGTACTGGAGCACTGCGGTACCTCCCAGAACGTGTTATCTTTGCTGCATCTTGGCCTCTTTCTTATCTGGTGGAGACGGTCAGCAGGGGTGTATGGGGTGTTCCTGAAGGCCACATCTGGTGAAGCACAGGACAATTCACAGAAGCGGGGTTATTAAATTCAAGGACAGTGTTGAAACATTTCACTTATATGCACCTTTTGCAACATACCAATCACTTTCTCAGTGACCCTTGCCAGGCACACATCTCTTCCAGCACCCAAAACATGGTGAGTTTTGGGGGAGGGTTGGGGAGAGTGCTGCACCTGAACAGAAGAAAATACAGTCTTTGCAGGGGTTGCGGTGCTGCTTTACAGGGAAATAACGCTCAAATTATCCCACACTTTTCCACAGGCAGGGATCATTCTAGCAGACATCTCACTGCTGAGGGTAAGCAGGGAAACCAGGGTACGTCTACTGCACACTTGCGGCTTCCGTCCTGTTCTTTATGCAGCTCACCTACGTGCCGCTTTGGTCCCTGCACAAGTGATTGCTTAATGGCGTGGGACAGTGTCCTACAATGGGGGAAGGAACAAAGCTGCACTGCCGTGCAATCTGTGCCAGAGAAGTACCGAGTACCTCCAGGAAACTTTGCTGGAGATCTCTCTGAAGGATTCCCATCATATCTCAGCGTGCATCAACACCTTGTTCCACAGTACTACACTGGGAAATGTCCAGCTCCCAGAAACACAGCCAGCCTCCCACGTTTCTATGCCCTGAACCCGCCTCCGCACTACACACGCCACAGTCACTTGCCAGGCATCTCATCTGCTTCTTGCTTGCCAGAGAGCAACTGCTGGGACTGGCTAGGCACCTCAGGAGTGGAGAAAAGTTCCTGGCTGCCTGCCCCACCAGTTGACTCCACTGGGAGTGCCACATCCAAGTCTAGCTCCATCTCTTCATCAATAACTTCATCCTTCTGGTTAGGTGCTCCTTCTGCCTCCTCCATTCTCTCCGAAGTATCCACGGGGCTCTTGGAGGTGGGATCACCATCGAGGATACTGTCCAGCTCCTTATAGAAATGGCAGGTCTTAGGTGCAGCACTGGAGTGACGGTTTGCCTCCCTCGCCTTATGGTACACCTGCCTCAGCTCCTTTATCTTCGATCTGCACTGCAACGTGTCCCAATCATAGTCCTTTTCAGACAAGCCTTGAGAAATGTGCCCATAGATATCCCAGTTCCTATGGGTCAAGTGCAGCTGGGACTGCACAGACTCCTTTCCCCATATACTGATCAGATCCAACAGCTCTGCTGTGGTCCAGGCGGGAGAGCGTTTGATGCAATAGCCCGCCACGGTCACCTGGAAAGATGCGATAAGACCTCCCTGTGCCGAACCAGCAAGCAGGAAATGGAATTTAAAATTCCCGGGGCTTGCAAGGGGGAGGGGCGGATTGTTGTTTACCTAGATTCAGGGCAGCAGAGTTCAAACTGCTGACCAGAGTGGTCAGGATGGGCATTGTGGGACACTTCCTGGAGTCCAAATAAAGCAATTAAAGCATGCGTTGTGTCTACATTGGCTCTTTGTCGATAATAAAGGGAAGGGAAAAGGAAAAAGTATCTCGTAGGGGTGGAAGTATTTTGTCACCAAAACCGGGCATTTTTCCTGACAAGTCGCATCGCTGTGCGTACGCACTCACTATTTTGTCGCCAATGTGTGAACAGACTTGATTGGAATGAGAAATTTTGGTTTAATGTCTTCAATACATATTACACCTTATGGAGTTTAACAGTCTAGACCAGGGCCGGGCAAACTTTTTGGCCTGAGGGCCACATCGGGTTTCCAGAATTGTTTGGAGGGCTGATTAGGACAGGCTGTCTCTCCTCAAACAGCCAGGCGTGGCCTGGCCCCTGCCTCCTATCCAACTCCCCTGCTTCTCGCCCCCTGACGGCTCCCCAGGACTCCTACCCCATCCACCACTCCCTGACCACCCCCAGACCCCCCACCCCTCACTGCCCCCCGGGATCCCTGCCCCATCCAACCCCCCTGTTCTCTGGCCTCTGACTGCCGCGACCCCTATCCGCACCCTTGCCCCCTGAGCACCCCCCCACCCCAACTCCCCTGTCCTCTATCCAACCCTCCCTGCCCCCAAAGGGGGGGCAGCAGGGGAGGGGCCAGGGGCTAGTCTCCCGGGCCAGGAGCTATGGGGCCGGGCAGGAGAGTCCCGCGGGTCGTAGTTTGCCCACCTCTGGTCTAGACAAACCTTGAATCAGCTCAGATATCCATTTTCCCCCCTTTGCTGATCATGTGTAACTTTGTTGTTATTCTGAGAAACAGTTTCCAGAATGTCTTTCTCCCTTCCCCAGTAATGAATACAAGTTAAATTGACAGATGATTACATTTGTTTGCCTACCTCTTTTTTCAGAAGATCAACTGGTGTAATGATATATTAGATTTTATTTAGATATGGCATACTGAGTGAAAAGTACCTGAGGATTTGATTTTTAAAAATGACTATTGATGTATCAAACATTGTAGGCCTTATTGTCTTCTATACGGACAGAAGGGTGAAGAACCATGAAGATCTTGGCAGGGAGAGCATTGTAGGGGGCACTTCTGTGAAAGCCTTATCACATCCATGGTATTGGATGCAGAGGGAAACCACGGACAGTGGCTTCCTTCCTGGAATTTTAGAAGCGAATACTCAGTCCCTGTCCACATTTTGGATACCCCTTGAAGGGTGGCCCCAAAGGAAAGGAATTGTAGGGGATTTCCTGTCTTCGCTTGGCATCACTGTGTGCTTCCAGGTGGCCAGCCACCGGCTGATTTGTGTAAAATGGTGATGGTGTAGGAGGAGTGAATGTGGCTTGCCGCTTTCCTCCAGTGTTTTTGGCCATGTGGATCAGTGCTATATATGGTCCCTTGTTTGTGGATGACACATCTACTTCTTTTCTGACATTTTCCCAGGTTGAGATCTGCTGCAGATTTCACATCTGTGTCATTGGTTTTCCGCTACTGGACCCGCTAGTGCAGCAGAAATATATATTTCTGCTGCCTTTGGATCTTTTGTGGTCATGCAGGGATCTTAAGGATCGGTGCAAATTGTTTTTCACTGTTAAGTGTTTGATAATAGTATATTTATAATGGGTGATGGGGAAAAAGCTTTGTGTTGTACAGATTTGTGGCAGTCAAAAATTCATTACTTTTTTGCTTAAAATATTGCAGATCCTTACCACTGGTTTTGTTAAAATACTGTTAATTCTTACAGTAATCTTGCTGGCTTCCATGCTGCGGAAATTACCGAGAATTGTTTTTATAACTGACTCTGGTTCTAGCAGTTTAGTGGGAATATGTATTTCTTTTAATCTCTAACTGGCAGAAATGCAAATGCAGTTTGTGATGGTGGTTTTTAAATCTAATTTTCTATTTCAAAAATAGGAGATTCAGGTGTCTGGGGCTTGAAAAAAAACTTTGCTTTGCTGGAGCTTTTGGAACGACTGCAGAATGGCCCTGCTGGCCAATGTGGGACAACAGAAGAAGCTATTGGCCAGTCTGGAGAGGTATTGATTCCAGAATGCTTATCTTTGTTTAAAACTGTGAAGAGGAGTTAGTTAGTTTAGTTAGTTTAGTTTTAGTTTGTTTGTTTTTAGTTTAACAAACATTAAAACCAAACACTTACCAAATTAAAAATTCCTATGGTTGCAGAATGTATGTATTGTGTATATATACAAATCCTAGATCTCAGCAGCTAATACACGAATTGCTGTTTAATTATTTGCATTTTTTCAGAATAAAGAAGTACTAAAAACTTGAATAATTCATTTGTGCAGTGACTATGGTCCAATACATATAGATTCAAGTAGAGGCAAAACCAAAATTACCACTTAATTTGCACGCTTACGTTCATTGAAAAAAGTCATTAAACTCTTCTGGAGACTGCTCCTCTTTATAAATGTCTTTTATCTGCAGTATTACAAAAAAAAGAAAAGCTGCAGCACTTCCTAAAAATCTGAAAATGACTTTCTTTCCCAAATTTCATCCTTTTACATTAATTTGGTAACTGCATTAATTAGCTGTTTTGAGTGTTTCCTGATGGCTGCTTATACACTGATGTTATTGCAGTGAGATCATGACTGAGCCAGTACAATATAATCCATCCTAGAAACGATGTATTGTCTTAAAGAGGTGCTCACCCATTGATATCCTGTTTTTGTTTTTTAAAAGAGACATTGGAGAAAGGTCTGGGATCTGACTTTCATTGTTTTTGAGCATCTTCAGTACCTATTGAATTCAGTGTGAGTTGTGGATACTCAGGACCTCTGAAAATCAGTCTCCTGTGATTCACTCAAATGGTGAATTTTTTTAATATATTTATTTATTTGTAAAGAAGGGCTTGGTGAGAGAGTGCAGAATTTAAAATCACCCATTTGGAATAAGGTGAACGTTTCTTAGCAATCAGTGATTTTAAGGGGAGTGAAATTTTTAGGCTTGGACAAGTTGAAAGTATCTAATCTAATTTATTTTAAATTATTGAAATCCAATATTAACGCACTAAGGTTTTTTGTTAAAGAGCATCATTCGTTGTGATGAAGATGAAGCTCATGTTGCATCTGTATACTGCACTGTTTGTGCCACTCACTTGTGTGCCGAGTGTTCACAGCTTACCCATTCTACGAAGACATTAGCAAAACATAGGCGTGTACCTCTTGCTGAAAAACCTCATGAGAAGACCCTGTGTTGCCAGCACCAGGTGCATGCTATTGAATTTGTTTGTTTAGAAGAAGATTGTCAGACCAGTCCCCTAATGTGTTGTGTCTGCAAAGAATATGGAAAGCATCAAGGTCATAAGGTACTGTTGTTTTTCTATTACACTCATGCTGTTGGGTCGTTTAAGAAAATAATACTACTTTCCATTGTTAAGCACACAGACTCCCTCCCTCTCTTTAGGCCTGATCTTTGAGCCTTTATCAAGAACGTCCCTGCCTTTTTGTTCCTTTCCTTCACTTCAGGCAACTGCTATGGTAACAGCGCAATAACTAACAAACAAAAAATCATTGTGATCTGTAAAACCACAGTGCTGTTCTTCATCTATTTATTAAGGCAGAAAGACTCATCATCTATGCAAGCCACCAGTTTTGATAGTTGTCAGCTGTTCATGATGTAGAGGTTGCACTGTCACCCAGAGAATAGAGGGTGGTCCAAACAGTGTTTCCCTTTTTCTCTTTACATTTTATTAAAGATAGGGGGGGAAAGACAAATGTGCACATGTAGTTATTTGTGTGATTGCTATATCCCTGTTTCAGTCGCATAACAAAATGAATAATACCTGATTTTTTTTTTTTAATTTATCAAAGATTAAGTTTAGTCCAAATTTTTCCTCTTTTTTTCCTTCTCTAATTCTTTTGCATAGTATGGGGGGAAATCTTATTTTAGCTCGGCTGATGGTGACTGGAAGGGAAACTAAGAGCTGACATTTGGTATGTGTTGCTTTTGATCGTAGCATTCTGTTTTGGAACCAGAAGCAAACCAGATCCGTGCATCCATTTTAGACATGGCACACTGTATAAGAACCTTCACAGAAGAAATCTCAGACTATTCCAGAAAACTAGTTGGAATTGTTCAACAAATTGAAGGAGGAGAACAAATAGTGGAAGATGGAGTTGGAATGGCCCACACAGAACATGTAAGAAATTGTTTTTCTCAAACACAACATAATTTTTTCTGTAGTAACCCAAAATCTTTTAAGAGTGTTGTATGAGAATTATACATAAGAGCTCACTCAGAGTCCAGTTCTACAAGTTACTGAGTAGCCTCAGTTCTGCAAAGTCAGTAGAAATTGAATGTGCTCACACCTGGAAAGACTGAGTCCCAAGAGAGATGCCAGGAGAACTTCTATCACGTTGATTGTCTCCTTGATTTTACTGAAATTAGAGTGGCTTTGGAGAGAGCTATATACACCTCTACCCCGATATAAGCCCTCAGGAGCCAAAAAATCTTACTGCGTTATAGGTGAAACCGCGTTATATCAAACTTGCTTTGGCCCCCCTGCTTCCTGTCCCCTGACTGCCCCCTTCAGAGACCCTCCCCATCCCTAATCATCCCCAGGACCCCACCCCCTACCTAAACCCCCTGCTCCCTGTCCCCTGACTGCCCTACTCCATCCACACCCCTGACCCCTGACAGGCACTCACTGACAGCGGCGGGAAGCAGAGCAACGTGGCCCCAGCTGCAGTGCTGCGCTTCCCACCGCCAGTGAGCATGGGGAGGTTGAGGAAAGGACTCACTTGCGGCGGGAAGCGGAGCGATGCAGCCCCAGCCCGCTCCGCTTTCCTTGTCCCGGCCCCAGCCGTGTCACTTGGGTGGGGTGGGCGGGGTGTTGGGGAAAGGTCCCGCACTCACCAGCAGCGGGAAGTGGAGCGCTGTGGCTGGGAGCTGGCGGGCTGGGGCTGGGCTGCTCTGCTTCTGCCGGTGCTGGTGAGTGTGTGTGGGGTTGGGGGATCCCTTCCCCCGAGCAACAGGGCTGGGGCTAGGGCGAGGGAAGCGGAGCGGGCTGCTTCCAGCCCCCCCACTAATCACCCGGGCCACTCTGGGCCTGTGGGGCCCCCAGAAGTGTCCCCCCACAACTCCTGCCTCCCAGACCCTGGGGGGGAGAGGTCCTGCCCCTGACTGTCCCTTGACCACCCCCTGAGACCCTCTGCCCCTTATCCAACCCCTCGGCCCTGGCCCGACACCCTTAACACGCCGCTCAGAGCAGCGTGTCGGAGCCAGACACACTGACGCACTGATCATCATGGAGCAGGTCCTCAAAGAATCAATCCTGAAGCACTTACATGAGAGGAAAGTGATCAGGAACAGTCAGCATGGATTCACCAAGGGAAGGTCATGCCTGACTAATCTAATCGCCTTTTATGATGAGATTACTGGTTCTGTGGATGAAGGGAAAGCAGTGGATGTATTGTTTCTTGACTTTAGCAAAGCTTTTGACACGGTCTCCCACAGTATTCTTGTCAGCAAGTTAAGGAAGTATGGGCTGGATGAATGCACTATACGGTGGGTAGAAAGCTGGCTAGATTGTCGGGCTCAACGGGTAGTGATCAATGGCTCCATGTCTAGTTGGCAGCCGGTGTCAAGTGGAGTGCCCCAGGGGTCGGTCCTGGGGCCGGTTTTGTTCAATATCTTTATAAATGATCTGGAGGATGGTGTGGATTGCACTCTCAGCAAATTTGCGGATGATACTAAACTGGGAGGAGTGGTAGATACGCTGGAGGGGAGGGATAGGATACAGAAGGACCTAGACAAATTGGAGGATTGGGCCAAAAGAAATCTGATGAGGTTTAATAAGGATAAGTGCAGGGTCCTGCACTTAGGATGGAAGAATCCAATGCACCGCTACAGACTAGGGACCGAATGGCTAGGCAGCAGTTCTGCGGAAAAGGACCTAGGGGTGACAGTGGACGAGAAGCTGGATATGAGTCAGCAGTGTGCCCTTGTTGCCAAGAAGGCCAATGGCATTTTGGGATGTATAAGTAGGGGCATTGCCAGCAGATCGAGGGACGTGATCGTTCCCCTCTATTCGACACTGGTGAGGCCTCATCTGGAGTACTGTGTCCAGTTTTGGACCCCACACTACAAGAAGGATGTGGATAAATTGGAGAGAGTCCAGCGAAGGGCAACAAAAATGATTAGGGGTCTAGAGCACATGACTTATGAGGAGAGGCTGAGGGAGCTGGGATTGTTTAGTCTGCAGAAGAGAAGAATGAGGGGGGATTTGATAGCTGCTTTCAACTACCTGAAAGGGGGTTCCAAAGAGGATGGCTCTAGACTGTTCTCAATGGTAGCAGATGACAGAACGAGGAGTAATGGTCTCAAGTTGCAATGGGGGAGGTTTAGATTGGATATTAGGAAAAACTTTTTCACTAAGAGGGTGGTGAAACGCTGGAATGCGTTACCTAGGGAGGTGGTAGAATCTCCTTCCTTACAGGTTTTTAAGGTCAGGCTTGACACAGCCCTGGCTGGGATGATTTAACTGGGACTTGGTCCTGCTTCGAGCAGGGGGTTGGACTAGATGACCTTCTGGGGTCCCTTCCAACCCTGATATTCTATGATTCTATGATCCGCTGCAGTGTGCAGCTCCACCCCGCCAGAGCGCTGCTTTACCACGTTATATCTGAATTCGTGTTATATTGGGTCGTGTTATATCGGGGTAGAGGTGTACTTATACTGCATATAACTATGGAAAGTAATTTGTCCATGTGTCCTCATATACTGTTGTATTTTTTTCAAGTTATTTCTCCCTGATAGTATTTTTTTCATACACTGTATACATGTAATAAGTAATTGTTTATTGGAATAACCTATGCAAAGGCCTTAGTGCTGGGAGCAGATATACAACCCTCACCAAAACTGTGCCTGTTGAGATCTGAATCTGCTGGTCACTCATTTTGAAGTTAGGAGTTGGAATGTAACACAGCACTAAGTATTATGCTATTTGAATAAAATGATTTTTGATTGTTAATTTTCTATCTTTGATTTTATGACTTTACACTGTAGGTCCCAGGTACTGCAGAAAATGCCCGTTCATGCGTCCGAGCCTATTTTTCTGATCTTCATGAAACCCTTTGTCGCCAGGAAGAAATGGCACTTAGTGTGGTTGACGCACATGTGCGGGAGAAATTGATTTGGCTCAGACAACAACAAGAAGACATGACTATCCTGTTGTCACAGGTTTCAACTGCTTGTCTTCACTGTGAAAAGACTTTGCAGCAGGTAGGTGATTAAGTGAGCTGTAACATGGAGCAAGGGCATAGTTGGATCTGTAAATGAAGCTTAGGTTATAAACTGCTAAATTGGACAATGCTGTGCTTTTAAATTTTCTTTATCATGTTAGAAACACGCTATTGTAAAGTGAGATTGAAAACATTATAGTAATTATTTGTGGTGTGAATATGGAGACACAGGTGTATAGCTCAGGCTAAAAATATAGGTTTTATAGGGGAAAGGTTTTACAATTGCTGTTACTAATGAATACTTTATTGGAAATAAAGTCAGGGTAGAAAAATGTTTGCTTGGAATTAAGTGGTTCTTTGGAAGGTTTGCAACCCAAACATCGCAGCATTGTGCTGAGTATGAGAAGTAAGTTACTATACTAAAGGTAAAACTGACCAGTCTGTTTTCATTGTCCAAGATGAGTAAAGAGCAAAAAGTAAATAAAAAAAACATTTAGTAAAGAGTCAACTTTATTTTTTAAATTTTTTCAGTTTTATCTATTTGATATGCTGTTATTGTAAGACAGCTTTTTATTTTTTTAACATGATTTTAAATTGCTTTTGTCTCTTTTTAAGCCATTGGGAACTAACTCTGGTCAAATTTCACCTTAAATACTGACATTCTACTTAACTAAATTTCCCAGTTTTAACCCCTGGGTACAGTTTTTCACCGTTATGTAGTGTTGCTGTATGCTATTTAACCAGTTGCCATATTCCAAGCCTGAGGAAGCTACATTTCTGTGAATGGTATAGATATTGTTCTTTCACACCACTGGGGGAATGAAGGGTGAGAGAGATGTGTTTTCTCTTTGGGTTTTTTTTTTGTTTGTTTTTCCAAAGCTCTTTGAGCTCTATTAGGATTAGATTTGCAGTATAAAAGTGGAAAATGTATCATAATTTCTTAAATGCATTTTTTGTAAGTGTAAACTTTGTTCTATGAGATTAATCAAAATAAAAAAGAAAACCGTTTTATTGCCATACATAATTATCTGCCCCTTTTTTTCCATTAAATGATTTACTAGTAGAAAGAGTGCTTCTGCCTTTTGTCTGTTTTAGGATGACTGCAGAGTAGTGTTGGCTAAACAGGAGATTACAAGACTACTAGAAACATTACAAAAACAGCAGCAGCAATTTACAGAACTTGCAGATCATATACAGCTGGATGCTAGCATTCCTGTCACTTTTACAAAGGTATAGTCTTCAAAACCCTTTTCATATGTCTTCAAGATTCTAGTGAAAATAGAACTATCTGCTTTCTGAAATTCAAAATGTGTATTAAAGGAAAACTGCAGTGTTTTATCACCAGACTTTTCATAGATGCTGCAAATGCATTTGTTGTGTAAAAATATCTTTTTAAAATTTTTTTGGCTGTGACTGACTCTGATTCCAGAATACGGAGGCTGCCATCTTGCACTATGACACAAGATACTTACTCTCTGTTGAAACAGATGGGGGAAAAAAACAGTCAGTTTGAGTGGTGTTTCTTTGTCAATTTGCATTTAGAATATGTTTGCTACATAGATAGCTCTGTTTTTTTACCTGAACTGCTATATTTTTCACTATTTTTAAATTTTATTTTAATGATCAAGATAGCTGTCAGGAGTTCTAAAAAACCAAGAGATACTCTCTGGAAAGCAGCCTTCCCCCCCATTTGCTCCCCCCCCCCCCCCCAAATTGGGAGTGGTTTTGGACAAACACCAAGCCTGGTGGATGCTGGTTATTTGATTTCTTATTTGCCTATTAAAAATACAAAAAAAAATTCCATTACATATTTCCATTTACAGCATTCAAACTGGTGTATTTCTTCCATTGATTCTAATCATGAATTTGTTCCTCTCATAACTTAGCGTTTGGTACCAACTTGGCAGCCTTCATATTCTGAGTAGGTTTTACTGCTTAGTTTCAATGTGTATCTCAAAATAATATGAAGTTGTTTCTGAAAGAAGGTTGAGATGATTGTGAAATTTTGGTAATACACTGGAGTTTCCTCTAAATGATTTGTTTCCTAATCCTATAATTAAAGAATTTTTGAATGGGCTTTGAATCACAGTTGAACAAAAAGACAAGAAGTTTGAGAAAAGTGAAGGATGATGTTTTGTTTGTGTTGTATATTTGGCTGCATCCATATCTCTTCATTGTTAATGGGGGAAAGGAGACACTGTTATTTTGGGTGACTTGCTGCTGTTTTCATTATGAAGCAGCAAGAACAATGCCAATGAAGTGCTTTCCTGAAGGGAAACAGGGGCTTCGGTCTGGAGACTGTCTCAGTTGTACTGTATGTTATTACTAGGGTTACTATCAAAATCCGTATGGTAGAACCTGATAGTTATAAACACCTCGGGAAAAGAGGTTGTTCATAACTCTGAAATGTTCATAAATCTGAGCAAAGCGTTATGGTTGTTCTTTCCAAAGTTTACAACTGAATATTGACTTAATATAACTTTGAAACTTTACTATGCAGAAGAAAAATGCTGCTTTTAACCACCTTAATTTAAATGAAACAAGCACAGAAAGTTTCCTTAACTTGTCTAATCTTTTTTAACCTTTCCCTTTTATTTTTTAGTAGTTTATTTGTTTTTCTTTTCTTTTCTTTCCTTTCCCTTTTTTGGTCTCTGCTGCTGCCTGATTGCATACTTCTAGTTACAAATGAGGGTGTGGTTGACCAGTCAGTTCGTAACTCTGTACTTCAGTATTGCTTTTAATTTACTATTAGTAGATACCTCATGACGTGGAATCTTTACTACTTTGTGCAAGATATTCATGTGAACTTGCATGAAAGAGTCAAGAAGACAATAGTGTGTATTTTCAGGAATATTCCTAGTATTTCTGCACCAAGGTCAGGGATTCAGAAGTGGATTCTATTGCACAGCTTTTCTCACTGATTACTAATGAGCAAGGTTTAAGATTTTTGTCACGGTTATTTTTAGTAAAAGTCATGGACAGGTCGTGGGCAATAAACAAAAATTAATGGGAGCCCTGACCTGTCTGTGACTTTACTCAAAATAGTGGAGGAGAGAGGGCTGGAGGGGGAGGGGAGGGAAGGAAGGAATGACACCTGGATCCCCATGTTGGGGACTGACAGCCTCAGTCAGGCCCAGGCCCTGCCGCAGGGGCACACAGCAGTGGCTCCGGCTCTGGCCTCAGCAGTGGGGGATGGAGGGGGATGCATAACCCCAGCTCCACCCCTGCCTCTGACAGCTGAAGCCAAAGTCACGGAGATCCAGTAAAGTCAGAGAATCTGTGACCTCTGTGACTAAATCTTATCCTTACTGATGAGTTAATGCCCCTCACCTGTAGAATTTGGAAGCTTTTAATGTAGTTGTCGGAAGCTCCAGGACGAAACCTTGCCACTCAGCTCAGGCCACCAGGTTTTTCTGCCTCTGGTGGTGGAACAAATTGGCAGGTCAGTTTCTCCTGACCATTTTGTTATATAATTTTCAATTTTTTGTTGGCAGTGAGTTAAAATATATTCTCCCCCCACCCCCCGATCAGGTATTTGGCAGCATGGTGGTTTCAGCCACCCAGATCTGCTGCTGCAGTGACTCCTCTCTGAGACTCCTCTGTCCCCACTCAGGTATGGCAGAGCTGTCTCACAAATACCAGGTACATTAAAGTGGTGTTCCCAATGTGAGGCAGCATTTACACACTTTAGAGGGTGAATTATGCTCTGTCTGTCCCCAGCCAGCCAACCCTCTTGCTGCCATGGCATGGTGCTCAGAGTAAGACCCGCATGTTGGGTCCAGCCCTGCCATGAGGAACCATAATTCCAACACAGAATAGTCTGATCAGGAGCTTCTGAGCACTTAGGGAGATACCACCATAAGGACGCCAGCCAGCCAGCTCAGGAGGGTATGTCTCTCAACAGACCTGGGCTGGAGGGGGGAACCACAGAAAGAATCCAAACTCTTTGAGGTCATGGAATGGCATACTTGATACAGCACAGAATGCAGTGTCGTTCTCCAGTCATATCTGAGTGTCCCTTAGATTGTTGCTGAAAAGCAACCCAGTTTTTTTTAAGTGGCAACTCAGTTTTTACCCTAGACCTTGCATACTCACTATGGAAGCAATCTTTGCAGGATGGGGAAGCATATTTGGAGGACAAAATTTGAGTATACATCCTTTTAGTTCACTTTGACACCCCATCAGTGGTGTATCTAAAGTTAAACAAAACAAACAAATAAAAAGCACCCCACAAACATGGTTGTATGGGATAGGACCAGAGGACCATCTAGTCCAATACGCTGTCTGAGAGCAACCAATACCATTTGCTTCAGAAGAGGGTACAAGTAAGTACTGTGACAGGGTAGGGCCAGATGGCTATAGGAGAGTAATAGAAGGCAGATATATTAGCCCCAGGCTAGGTAGGTCCCTTTTCCTTGGGTAAGGTAACAGGAAAGCTTCCAGAACAATCAGGAACCTTCTGGAGACAATTAAGACAGGCTGATTAGAACACCTGCAGCCAGTCAATTAAGGCAGGCTAATCAGGGCATCTGGGTTTTAAAAAGGAGCTCACTTCAGTTTGTGGTGTGCATGTGAGGAGCTGGGAGCAAGAGGCACTGGGAGCTGAGAGTGAGAACGCAGACTGTTGGAGGACTGAGGTGTACAAGCATTATCAGACACCAGGAGGAAGGTCCTATGGTGAGGATAAAGAAGGTGTTGCGAGGAGGCCATGGGGAAGTAGCCCAGGGAGTTGTAGCTGTCGCACAGCTGTTCCAGGAGGCACTCTAGACAGCTGCATTCCACAGGGCCCTGGGCTGGAACCCGGAGTAGAGGGCGGGCCCGGTTTCCCCCCAAATCCTCCCAACTCCTGGTCAGACACAGGAGGAGTCGACCTGGACTGTGGGTTCAGAAAAACAGCCAAGCTGAGGGCTGCTGTGAAGCTCCAAGGCGAGCAAATCTGCCAATAAGCACAAGAGCCACCAAGGTAGAGCAGGAATTTTGTCACAGTACATAGGAGGCAATTATGCTGCTCAGAATGGAAGTATCCTGCTACCTTCTGTTCGAGGTTGGTCTGTGACTGAGACACGAGTCTTTTTATCTCATCCAAAAGTAAGAGCAACCAGATGTCAGAGCTTCCCCATGGCAATGGGAAAATGCCCTGGGCAGAGAAGAATCTGTTACCTTTCAAGACAGTAAAGGTAAAGGGCTCAGAAAAGAGGGAGAGGAAAAGTTGAAGTCCTCCTAGTTTTCCACTGACATCGAAGCCAAAATGGTCTTGCTAGATAGCCAAGGAACTCACACTGCACCTTCAGAAAAGACCAGATATATTTGAAGCAAGGATTTTTTTAATCCAGACCAGTTATATTTTGGTATATAGACGGAACTCAACCAGGAAACTTCATTCCTTGATATCAAATTTATGTTTGTGGTGTCAGTGGAAACAGATACTTTAGGGAAGGAACTGCCTCTTTATACAGAGCTCAGCACAGGGGGGCCCTGCCCTCTAGATGCTACCATAATACAAATATAATAATAGTTACGAAGTAATGATGGATATCCGCTACATTAGCATTTCTATATTGGATTCCTGTACAACCAAGCACCATAGAAATGAGAGCTCAGGGACTCATGGCGTTCTGCAGGGAGCCACAGCCAAGATGAAAATTCTGATGTCATCAGAATGAGAGATTATATTAGTCTGTGGCTGGCCTTCCTACTTGCCATTAGTGCCAAAAGGCAGGTTTTGGAATTAGTTCCCCTATCTGTACAAGAACCACGTTTTTGGTGTTGTGAGGGAAAAGGTCATTCTTATAGCTCCAGAAACCTTTCTGTTTAAGGCACATTCTTCTTTCCACAGTTCCTGGCAAATGGTTCCCCCATCATTTACTGAGTGAGGTTCCATGGTCCCAGAAGGTCAGACTAAATGAGCATTATGGTTCATTCTTGGTTTAAAATCTATTAATCTATAAATTAAAATGGCACTTTACAAATAGCGAGACATGTTGCATGGCACAGAGATCCTGAAGTTTCCTACAAAGACAGTGAAGATGGATCTTTTAGCATGTTTTCAGTGTTTTTATATATTTTTTTTCACCAGGACAACAGGGTACATATTGGACCAAAAATGGAGATTCGAGTTGTGACCCTAGGATTAGACGGAGCTGGCAAAACAACTATTTTGTTTAAGTTAAAGCAGGATGAGTTCATGCAACCTATTCCAACAATAGGTATGTAACTGAGTGCTTTAAAAATTTGACGGATTCATTATTAGGAATAAGAGTATAAAAAGTGAACTTTTCTCTTTTAGGTTTTAATGTTGAAACTGTAGAATATAAAAATCTGAAGTTTACTATTTGGGATGTAGGAGGGAAGCACAAGTTGAGGCCTTTGTGGAAGCATTATTACCTCAATACACAAGGTAGGATTGCTAAAATATTTAGACTGTTTATTTGGTTTTGTAGTTTGTGCATTCATTAGTGCCAGAAGAATATGACTAGAAATCATTTAACCATAGGAAATTGACATAAAATAAGTAATTCTGTGTAAGGTGAAGTATGGGTGCTAGATTCATGGCCTAAGAAAATATTTTGGACCAGTAGATCTTTGTCGCTGGAAAAGTTGCATTCTTCATAAATTCATCAGCTCCATAGTTCATGGAGCCATAACAAAAATTAGAACCTCTGTTCTAGCTGGTTTTAGCTGACAGCGGACAAAAGTGCAGCATTCGAGAAGTTCACATGGTGGCAAGTAGCACTTCACATTTATAAACGTTGGATAACATTTGAAATTAAAATATCAACTCTACAAAGTGACATAACTTCTGACCCAGTATTGGAGCACAATGTCCAATCCTAGTTACATTAATACAGATAAAAACAAGTGTATCAGAACAGCTTTGCTGTCCACATGGTAAAACAGTCTTCTGAATGTTACTGGCATGAAAGTGCCTACTATACTTTTGGGCACAGAATTATGGGGGTGTCATAAGTGCTCTAAGTTTGTTTTCCATTTAAAGTGGGGTTGAGATTCCTGAATCTTTCAAGGATAACAAACTTCTAGGTACATTCTTCAGACCTTCTTTGCAAAATTCTGAGATATTTTAAATCACTCTTCTTTTAAAAAAATCATTTTCAGAGATTAACATCATCTCAAAAGTCAGAATGTAGAGATCACCAACATAGGGTCTTTTCTCCTATGAGAGTAGAAGAGGGGCAAGGCTAGGGTGAGAATTGAAAATACCAACAGTTAATTTGCTTCTTTACTATAACTGTTTTATTTTTCCACTGTAAAAGTGGGAAGCACTGAAATTTACACAGAGAATTTCTATTCTCCAGTTCTGCCTCCTTAGCTCATTAATTTTCCTTCCACACCTCTCATTGTCTACAACCCCCAGGAGTTCCTAATAGTAAACGACTCTATGCCATCCCTTCATCCATGCCATCTTACAGCCTCTTTGGCATGTAAAATCCTCCCACAAGTGTACATAACTTTAACTCAGGGCTTGGCTACACTTGCAAGTTAGAGTGCATTAAAGCAACCCGTCCACACTGGCAAGGCACTTAGAGCACCGGGACTCTGCAGCTGGAGCACTCCTGGTAATCCACCTCCATGAGAAGCATAACTCTTGCCGCGCCTCGTCTGAAACGCCCCAGCGTCAGTGTGAACGAGGTGTTGCATTACTGCGATCGGCCTCCAGAAACGTCCCATAATCCCCTTAAGTCAAGTAGACACTCTTGTCATTGTTTTGGAATTGGCTGTAGGAATGCGGATATGCCCTTTTAAAACTCCGTTTCTGACATCCGGCGTACTTATCTGCTCCGGGACAAAGCAACGATTAGTGTGGAATGTTGCTTCCTGTGCGTGAGAGAGAGAGGCCGGGGGAGGGAGGTCTGCTGCTGTCTGAACTTACAAGAGAGCATGCTGACATGCTCTCAGTCCCCCCAAAACCCACTGTCTCTCTCCCACATATACCCAACACACTCCCTGTCACACTCCATTTCCCCCACCATTTGAAAAGTACGTTGCAGCCACTTGCATGCTGGGATAGGTACCACAATGCACTGCTCTGTGACATTGCAAGAGCTGCTAATTTGGCCATGCCAGTGCACTTGAAGCTGACAGTGTGAACACACTGCAGCGCTTTCCCTACTGTGCTTTCTGAGGGCTGGTTTAACTCACAGCACTCTACATCTGCAAGTGTAGCCATGCCCTTAAGGCTTGTCTAAATGAGAAAATTGCACTGGTTTAGCTAAAGATGTGATTTTGAACTGATTTGATACTGGTTCAAAGCCATGTGGACACTCTCTTATTTTGATTTAGTGTAAATTGATTAGGAATTGCTTTAAGCTAAACTGAAGCAAGTCTCCACACAGGGCTTTGAGTCAGTTTAAACTAAATGGGTTTAAAAACAGATTTAAGTTAAACCATTGCAACTTCCTTCTGTAGACAGGGTCTAAGATGCTGGCTTTTGGGAAGACTTTTTTTTCGAATAAGTATGTTTATCTGTACAATATCTTAATAATACTGAGGCTTGAGTTAATGTGCAATTCTGAGACACGCAATCTGTGCATTGTAGGTGGTTCTGTGTTGGAAATAAAGAGGAGTTTGTGGAGTTGAGGAGTCAGTGCATTTGGGTATTATGTCTGAGTGACACTTGAGAGTGTGCGTAACATGTTTCACTATTTTTTTCATAGCGGTGGTATTTGTTGTCGATAGCAGTCACAGAGACAGGGTTAGTGAAGCACACAGTGAACTTGCAAAGTTATTAACAGAGAAAGAATTGCGGGATGCCTTGCTGCTGATCTTTGCCAATAAGCAGGTATTGGTGAATTTTTTTCTATTCCTTTTTAAAACTGTAATTAACACAAATTTTGTGAACAGTCTGCCATAATTAAAAAGTGGGGATGGGGAAGGAATAAAGTTTAATGTTTTTCCTTAATATTTAGTGACAATATTATAAGAAGAGACTAGTCACTGATTTAATAAATCCAGTAGCTATTTCTGCATGTGTGACAAGGCCAGTAAAACCTTCTGTCCAGCCTTAAGACTATTAATTTGGTTTGAGGTTTTTAAGATGATGTGGGAGATTTTCTAGCCGTTCTAGATAATCTATATTCTTATCAGTGAAAGTGAAATCTCTAGAAAATTTACTATGTGCATTTAAAATAATGCTTGGCTCTCTTGCAGGATGTAGCGGGGGCTCTTTCAGTAGAAGAAATCACAGAAATGCTGAGTCTCCATAAACTCTGCTGCGGCCGTAGCTGGTATATTCAGGGCTGCGATGCTCAAAGTGGCATGGGACTATATGAAGGATTGGACTGGCTTTCAAGGCAACTGGTGGCTGCAGGTGTACTGGATGTGGCTTAATTTCATGACAGTTGCAAATTAAATTTGTAATTCACTTATTTGCACGGGTTAGGATGTTGTAAGAAGGTCTGCATTGTGAAGATGGAGATTTATCTAGAGCTCTGGTTACAGAAGAAAATATACGTGGCACCTGCTTATCAAGGATTGTGGAATTGGTGCAGTAAACACTTGGTGCAATTGCTACGGTTTTTAAAATTTGGTAATGCAACAGACTATTAGGGTGGGCTGGCTGCTAAAATGCCTAGATTTTTATTTTTTTGTGTGTGAAACTAGGTTGTTACTTCCAATTTAAGCAAGGTTTTTCTGCTAAAACGTGTATCTAAATTTTCTAATTTCAGCATAAGGGCACAGAAGTTACTTACTATTACAATAAAATTCTTATCCAAAAAGCAACTTCAAAAAAACCAAAACAAACTCTTGAGCTATTTAGAAAGCAACCAAAACTCTAGATGCTCTTTGGTAACACATGATGCCACTTGTTGTACATTTAAAAAAGCATTAGCTTAAATTTTGCTTTGAAAACTCCATATAGACACTACAAGAAGGAAAGTTATTCCCCAGTCATTTATTTATTAGCCTTATTGCATGCCTTGGGTTGTGTATAGGACTAGAAAGTGGTAAGAACGTAGTAGTCTTCCTAGGACCTTGCAGATTTAATGGGTGTTGGCATTGACTACCATTAGTAATAAAAGATGCAGTTAAATGAAAGCAAAGCAAAATTATACATATTGAAATGTCATCTTTCCATTAATAATACAAAATATATTGATGGGAGTTCCTGTGCATGCCCAAGGACATTGTCTTTAGAGATTAAACTTCATCCTTAAATCAAGTTAAGCTAAGAACTTCCTAAAGAAAGCAGTTGAAATATCAGCCCACCTCTATATTTTTACATGAGTTATGCTTCCAGAAAGAGGTAGCAGCCTTAAAATATTAAGTAACCTGCTGTGAAAGCACTGCACACTTAATAAGTCTTACTTAGAACAGCAGATGGTAAAATCTGATCTAAACTTTTAGTGTCTGATTCAGATTCTTTATATACTTGGAACTGTCACCAGTGCCTGTATTCAAAGATTATTCATTCACAAACTCACAGAATCTTGGGGCTGTATCTCTGTTTAAATTTGGAGAAGATTGGAATAATTTATTGATGTCTCCTCTTTTGCTGTGCACACAGTTCTGATCACCATAAATCTGTGTGGTGAGTACACCTGGTGACTCCTCTGATCCCTTCTGTAACTAACCCCTGGAAAGTGACGAGGCCATGCAGAAGGAATACTATGGTATTAGTACGTATTTTGTAGCATTTTTCCCCACTACATACAGTAGTTAAAACAAAGAATATATAAACAAATTATTTTAATACATTTGCACTTCAGGAGGCAGCAGCTGTGATAACTGCCCCCTCCTGATGACACTGGTTTATAATCACCTCCATTCTTTACATTTCATGCTAATGGTGTTATATGTACATTAAGCTTGCTGAAACTGAACAATTTGAATTGTAGCTCAAGTGACAAGTGTCACTGTTTTCAAAGGTGTAGATACAAATTAAGCTAGTCTTCACATTTAGAAGTGATCTTAAAAATCCTTGCACCCATACTAGAATGCTAAGAGAAGGATTTTACAGACACTAAGTTCAGACTGTATTTGAAAGCTATATTCTCATTCAGAATACACCTGATAATATTGTACATAATTTACATGGACTGAAGAATTTTTGCTGCCCAAATCAAACTGAAAATTGTTCACCTTTCAGCCTGCAATCTCTTGCACAATAGACATTTTCTGCCCCTTTGACTATCTGCTCAGCCTATATTGCAGACCCAGCACAGACCTTTATAATTCTTTGACTGTCCTTTTCATAGTTTTATTTTCAAATATTAACAAGTTCCTCAGGAACAGACACTTTAGCTGGAAGATTTTTAATGAATAAAACATGCATTGGTTGGAAGATCTAATATGAAATTTGTCATTTTAGTTGGTACATTTTACATCTTCAGTGGGTTCAATTGTACATGCTCTCCCACTGGACTGTTATTACTTTTGTTTTCTCTGGTTATTTTAAAGCACTCGGCAAAACTTTGAAGGGCTTGTAGAGAAGAGTATGTTTGGGGAAAAATTCACTTATTCATCTTTTACTTTCAGAACAAAAAGTTCTGCTGCAAATGTAGTATACTTGCATAAAAGTATTTTTTAAATACAAACTAATGTGACTGATTCAAGTAACTGTGAAAATAGGTCTTGCATTTGTCTGTGAACTCTTCAGGTGTTATCAAGTAAATTTATTTGTGTTATAAGTTAATACTATATATAAACTGCTTCAATTGTAAATTTTAAATGTCTTGAACTTCAGTTTTTAGTGTACTAACTTATGCAGGTTATGATTGGAATGTGCTTCTCACATTCTATTAAAATTAAAAAAAAACAAATTACAAGTATTGCAGAGAATTATCTGGCTAAGACTAAAGCCTGAATTGTTTAAAAAGTTAACTATAGCATTTAGCTGTCAAGTCTAGATTTTGGCTTAATTTTGAAACTGAGTAAACATAACATGTGCAGTGAGTGAAGAAAAGTGTTTTTAAATCTTGTTTCAAAATAGTAAACAATAGCTAAGCTATTTGAGCAGTAATGCCTGACTTCTTGGTATTGTCTAACTTTCATTGTATGTAACTGAACTTTTTCTAATTCTGCTTGTGGACTGAATGATGACTGAGGTTCCGTCTGCAGGAAGATATTCACCAACAGTTCTTGTTCTGGGGTACTGGAGCAGGGTTGGGTATGGTAGTACTTCACAAAGGAACAGCTCTTACGTAATGGAAGAGTGATTTAGCTGATGGAGTTTCTGAATGGCCTTGAAAACTTTTTTCCTAATAAAGAGAATACTTTAACCCTCTGGTTTAGGGTACTATCCTTCTTTTGGTACTTTCATTTAAGCCACTCTTGTTGCAAGTTAATCTAATGCTAGAATTTGGAAGTTGTTCACAATGAAAAGGTTATGGTCTGAAGATGACCATGTCATGATGCTGAAAATGTTGGCATTAGTATCCCAAATTCTCAAGGATTGGATTGGATTAATACCTACCTTCAAAAAACTGATACAAAAAAAAGGTAGCAGTATTTAGAAAGTAGGCCTCAGGGACTTCACTTTTAATACTAGCAGAAAAACTACTATCCCTGTGTTACAGCTAGGGCTATTGTGACTATCAGGCACAAATCTCAGCACTTAGAAGACCTTGACTGAGGTAAATGTACTTGGCAAGTTTGAAGTGCAGCTCTACTCAGAACACTCAAGTGGTATTTTATCCAGATGTGTGTACATATTTGTCATCTGACTTCAGTTACAAATGATATCACTGATTGAAATCAGCTGCCATACTGGATTTGTATTCCTACCTGTGTGCCAGGAATTTCTGTTTCTCATTATTGACACTATTGTAACTCCCTGAGTGAGAGAATAGCATGTTGTGGGATGAGCAGTGCTTTAGCATACTGCTGCTGTGCCTGTAATCTGAGATTGAATCCAGGTGGGTGATTCTTGAAAAAAAACTTCCAGGTTCCTCTGACAACTTCAAGACTGCAGTTATATTAATACAGGAAAAAAAACAACACCCTGACAATGAAAATAGGTTGTGTACAGTATTGTAGCCACATCAGTTCTAGGATATTAGAGAGACAAAGTGGGTAAAGTAATAACTTTCACTGGACCAAACTTCTGTTCAATAGCTTGTCTCTCACCAACAGAAGTTGGTCCAATAAAAAAAATCTCACCTTGTCTCTTTGAAAAGAAAGGCAGAGTTAAAAAAACCCACCCTCTTTGTATAAATACTGAGCATTCTTCTAATATAATTAAATCTATTTTTGAATTAATGCAGGACTATTGAAGTGAGAGTTTATATCCAGTGTGCTGTTACCTCTCTACTACACTAGTCTTGTTGCATTGAATTTAGTCTAAGCTAGGGACTTCCTTTTGACATTGTTTTAGGCAGGGAAGGAGGAAGAGAAGGTAGGCAAAAATGTGTTGGGTGCCAGCATGACATTAAGGGACAATTGTAAGCCAAAATGGGGGCTTAGATTAACCTAACTCTGGGAATACAAATGTCACTATAAGCCTTGTATTCAGGTAGAAGTTGGAAGAAATGAGACCTATTCAATGTTGTAGAGAACAGAGAGAAGATACTGAGGTATGACTGCTTTACACCATGCTGGTGGATCCTAAAGAGGATGAAACTACAGTATATGCATAGAGCAGTATGGGGCTCTTACTCAATGTAGCCACCTGGTGGCAGCATAGCAAGGAAAAGGGTGTGTGGGATGACCTTACACCATGGAAGTCTTCAGCTTCTTGGGGTTAGGTGCTGCCGGCAGAAGTTGGAGGTGTGTTCAGGCTGCTCTAACCCAAGAAATGAGGCCCATGCCCAAGGATTGTGGAACTGTAAAAGGTGATTTTTAAACTTTGTCCACACCCCCAACACTCTTTACTTGTAATCCATGTAGATTAGCCCCAGCCTTCTACATTTTTGTACAGAAATATCTCTTAATGAGGCTTCAGGGTACTGAAATGCCTGGAGCCTTTCCATTCACCTTTACGTATCAAAATTAACTGTTCAACTATTGAATGCATCTGCTTTGCCAGATATTACCCTAATTCAATATGCTACCTACAGCTATAATCTTGTACTCTTTATCTGACTTTATAGAAATCAGATCTTTGAAAAAAGCATATGTATGGTGCAAGTTTTTTTAAAAGCTACATCTAATAACCAGTAATTCCATATTCTGCCTGACTCTCCCCAAAAGTCATTCTTAAGTGTAACCTCTTAGCAACCCTTATTACATTATTCCAAAGACCTGTAATGACAGAAGCAACCTAATAGGAGTGCAGAGTTCAACCACCCAAAATAAATGGGGAAAGTACAAACCTTCATAAGGAGGGGAAGTTCAAATTACATGCAGCACTCACTTGTAAAGAGCCCCTGAAATCCTGAGGAAAAATGTGCTAATCTAGGGTGAAAAGAGATTTCAGTTGAACAGGGGGAGAAAAAAGCTTCAGCATATTGCATTAGGTTTTGTGAACAGGCTACCCTGAATATTAACCCAATTAAATCTTGTGCTATGGCCTAGGATTAAATGAACCCAACAAATAGTTTTTGACAGAGTTAAAATTACTGTGTAAGGAGAGCATTTAGTGATATGATCATGGTTTGACAAGTTCACTAGAAGTCTGTAAAGGTAATAGCAGTTATCTGCTCTTCATTTAAATGACACACATTACTAGAACACCTGAAATGGCAGCAAGCCTCGTTAAAATTAATGGTGAAGAGATCTCAAACTGGTATTTTAGTGGAAAGAAATACTTGTGTAGAATTTTAGGTGGAACTAGAAGTTTTAGTCCATTAAGTCTACTGCTAGCAATTAGTGCTCTATTACAGCCCAAAGTCAAGCAGCTCATCTTAACCTAAACAGGATCTTATGCATTAGTAAAGAAGACATTAGCAAGAGTAATGGGAAGTTAGATTAACATGCTCATGATTATGCAAAATTAGTACCCTTCAGACATTGTGAATGTACAAATACATTTAATTTAACATAGAAAAGATGCAAGAGACAAAAGTAACAAACATGGTCACCTTTTATTTTAAAATATAAAGTTATTAAAAATACAGTTTGTAGCATTTCAGCTACATGATCGGTAGAAGGGTTGGTGTTTGTGCAGTCCTGGGGGTTTTCAGAGCAGGGCACTATGAAAGTGAAGTCCACTGCTCAGGTTGTTTGCTTTTGGGTCCCACAACATTTTTAAGGTAGGTTTTTCAAATTCTGTTTTACTTCACAGTGATATTAATGATGCTGACATCTTCATATGGTTTGTCAGTTTTGGGATTTACTTTCACATTTGAGATTCTCTGAACAACTTCCATTCCTTTAGTTACTCGTCCGAACACACTGTGCTTGTTATCCAGCCAAGGCTGTTTAAGGGGTGGAATGAAGAGAGGAAACAGAACTTTTGTTAAAATATAAATTATTCTGTAGGTTAAATAGTAGGACAGGAAGAGATTTAGTGCTAGAATAAGTGAATGCAATTGTAGATCAAGGTTATTACATTTTAAGCACTACACTTTAAAGTGTATTCACTGTTAATTGTTCTAACAAGTATACAGTGAAAGCATATAAAAGTGTCTGTTACACTGTTCAACAACTCTGAAGCTAGTTATCTCTTAAATTTGTTTATACCTAAGCATTAATAAAATACCTTGCAAGGCAAAAATGCTAGCTATGCAGTCATTTTAATTCATAGACCTTCAATAATGAAAAAAATAACTTTCTAAATGGAATGTTAGCATAAGTTCCATTCCAGCCTACCTATATATGAAAACTAATGCTTTCACCTGCTTGAAACTCAGTTGTGACAATATAATCATCATCTTTTACCACCACGAGAAAATGGGTAAAGTTCAGATTTGTGAGCAATTCGGAAGTGGGTCATATATTAATACTATTTCCCTGCAAACCACTACAGCTTCCTCAACCTCAGCTATTAAATTGTTTATAAGTGCCCCTAAAACAGCTCTAAAAGGGCAAGTCTCTAAAATAGCAAAATGATGGTGCATATGCAGATTACTTCTAAGAACATCCATAGGCTACAGGATTTTGAAGGGTTTGGTTTTGTTTTGTTTTAGACTCATACCAAAGCTTCCTAATTCTAGTATATAGTGAACTAAGTCACACAAAAATGAAAGTATTCATGGAAACACTTTGGGGCCAAATCTTGACCCCTGTGCAAAGCCAGAATACAACAGGCTACAGGTAGTAGTAGTATCCATACCTGCTAAATCCTCACAACCCCTGCAGAAGTTTTGCCAGTCTTAGAGAGAGATATTTAATAAACAAAAATTTAATTCAGATTACAGCAGAAGATAACTCCTGTTAATACAAAATTCCATAGTCTACAATAAGATTTAAAATGTAACATGTGCCTTTTACTCAAATTCTCAAGTCTAAAGCCTTTCATAATCAAGTTTAATCACTCTTTCTAAAGGGCATTTTTCAGTCAAACTTAAGCGATGTGCTTTTGTCACATTAACTACATAAAATTAGCTGCACAATGGCATCCTCCTTTTTCACTACAGAACTGGCACAACTGCTTCTTTACATAGTACCATCATGGTTGATCTTCAAATCAGATCTTAAACTGGGTTTTAAATATTACTTACAGTTGGTACCACTGTTATGAAGAACTGGGAACCATTGGTGTTTGATCCTGCATTAGCCATACTAAGCGTGTAGGGTCTGTCATGTCGTAAAGTTGAATGAAACTCATCTTCAAATTCTCCTCCCCAGATGCTTTCACCTCCCATTCCTGTACCAGTTGGATCACCAGTCTGAATCATAAAACCCTGAATAGGAATGAAACACACCATCACATTTTGCAGTAGAACGCACAAATCTGCAAGGCTGTGAAATTCAAGACAAGATTTGTTTTTAAAACTGACCGACTTTTATGTAAAATATGCAAGTGTTAGAATAAAAACCAGAGTGCCCCAAATAGTATGATTTTTTCTTTTTAAAGTGATGGCCAGCTCATCATCAGAATAAGATCCTATAACGTATCTTATTGGCAAGATAACATATGAGCCTCTAGGGGTTATGTACCTGTAATTCTTTACCTTCTGCAAAAGTGTTCAGTTTTATCAACTTATTTTTCTATCCCCTACAGCAGAAGTTTAAAACTTTACAAGCTGTCCATTCCTGCAGAAAGCACAGACCTACCTAACTTCTACATGCCTGCTTTGAGTTCTAAGTGATGTCATATCAGCCTGTTCCATGCCAGAGCTAGTGGAAAGGGAGGACCATCTGGCATGCATCTTGGCTTTTCACTTGCGCACTCTGGCCACTTTGTTGTTTTTTTTTTCCTTTGCTTTTCTTCTACCCTTTGGAAGGAGGGTTGGTTGGGGTTTTTTTGTTTTTGTTCCCAACTAGAGATCAATCCCGCTCCCTAGCTCGTGTTGTCTTCTGGCACTTTTTCTGCATGGAGGGATCTAGAGCTTGCTTCTCATTGTCCAATACAGCTGGAAAGTAAAAACAAGGGAACATCCCAGAGGGATGCCCAGATCCTCTTCTGGGGAGGACGTGTCAGCAAGAATGCCAGACTCCTTGCTAAGGGACTATTACTTGACAGCTGGCAAGGGCTGGAGAAGTTTAGAATGTTCCCTCAAAGAACTCCCAGTGGTTGAAGACAGACTTCCCTGCTGTATTTCAAATGGCAAAGAGGTCTAACCTGCCCTTGTAAAGGGTCTCAGGTGGTGGGGGGACGACACAGTGCTGTCCAGACTCTCAGCTTGTGCTAACAAGCTGTCTAGACTCTGAACCTATCCTCCAGCTAGAGCAAGGATTCGAGTGCTGGGAGCAATTGTGGCAGAGCTTCCGTTTTGTAACTTCTGAGAGTGCTTCCTCATAGTCAAAACTCCTCTTAGCCTTCAGTTTGCTCTTTGGGGCCAACTCCACCATGCCAGAAATGAAGGGGAGAAGGTCTGGGGTGGTCAGATTCAGGGAATGATCCCTAAGAATATTTCATCCCTTACAAGAAAAATGGATGGGTAACCTTGGAGCCTCCACGGACAAGTCTGAGCTTCTGTATTTGCAGGAAAAGCGATGCAGCCCAAGTGATTTCGACTAGGGAAAAGATCAGGATCAAGAAAAACAAAGTTTCTCTTACAAAATCTTCTTGGTACATTCTAGTTCACAGAAGATCTCAGAATGTGTCATCACAAATACCAGTCTCATTGCAACTTACTTATACTGATGTCGCATAGTGATGCCCTCTGCGATATCTTCAGTGAACTAAGCACCATCAAGACTTTGCAGAGGGTTTGTTTGCTTGTTCGTTTGTTTTTTTGTCCTGGATAGCAAGGACATTCAGTACAGTAAGGTAGAACCTCAGAGTTACAAACACCTTGGAAATGGAGGTTGTTTGTAACTCTCAACAAAATGCCATGGTGGTTCTTTCAAAAGTTTACAACTGAACATTGACTTAATACAGGTTTGAAACTTTACTATGCAGAAGAAAAATGCTGCTTTCGCTTTACTTTTTTAGCAGTTTTTGTTTAACACCATGCTATACTGTTTTTGCTTTTTTTTTTTTTGTGGTCTGCTGCTGCCTGATGGCGTGCTTCCGATACCAAATGAGGTGTGTGGTTAACTGATCAGTTCGTAACTCAGGTTCTACTATAATCTGTGCTTAACTCAACATCTCAGTTTTCAGGTTTGCTCTGCAGTTTACCAACAAGACTACTACTTTTAAACTGAACCATAACCTTACTAAATCATAACATTCTTCAAAATCTAAGTTCCCTGTAAAGGCTCTATGAAACAATTCCAAAAAAGACAATTTAACTGATTTAAATATAATAATTCACCATGCTTAACTATAACAAAAAAAAGCAATACAATTGATGAACTCAGACAGAACTGGCACAAATGTCTTATGCTCTGTATTTTGTGTCATACAATCCAACAGGAAAAGCATTAGTCTTTTGTAAATTACCTTGATAATACGGTGAAATGTGTGCCCATTGTAGTAACCATTCCTGCTGTGTACACAGAAATTCTCCACTGTTTTGGGGCACCTGCAGTTGCATAACAAATTTAAGGCAAGACTAAATAATTTTTTGTATTGCAGTAGTGCCCTAAGGGCTCCGCCTGAGATCGGGGACCCATTGTACTGGGCACTACACACAAAAAAACCCATATAAGACAGACCCTGCCCCCAAAGAATGTATAAGCTTAACAGGTAACAGACAAAAAGCAGGAAGCATAGAGGGGTGCAATGACTTGCCCAGGGTCACACAGCTGGTCAACAGCAGGGCCATAAAAAAAAAGCCAGTTCTACCAAGTCCTAGTGCCCTAACCACAAGACAGTATTTCCTCCCCATAGTTCCACTTACATACTGTAGATAAAATTACAAAGTATTAAGTATAAAGCGAAACCAACATTCACAACAGCAGTAGTATGCAACTCACAAGCAGAAAAATAAATTAACATCCCTTTACCAAGGTAATTCTATCAAACCATAGCCTGCAGTATGAATGGGTATACCAAGTGATGTGTTCAATACCATCTAATGGAAGTAAGGAATTTGAGGATTAAGTGCTTTAGTGCTAAAAGAAACTTCTAGATCAGCACAGAGCCACACAGTTACCCCTTCTTTAAAACTGAAACTGCTGATTGTCAACATACAAATACTGTTTGGATCACAGAGGGACTAGATGGCACATTAGTATTCTATTAGCAGTAATAATAATTAGCAAAGAACCTTTCACCATCATGGCTTGAATTTGACACAGACAAAGTTGTTACCAGAGTTACAGAACAATGTAATAACTTTACACTTAATCTACACAAAAACTTTGTTGTAAAGCAGTTAGGGTTGCTTTACACATACAAACATACCTGACTCAGACCCACAAAAACATGAAAATGAAAAGTTATGCCACTTAGCCATACATACCCAGCTTATCCACCCAGAGGCACACAAAATACCATTTATCACAAATGCTGTATATGACAAACCATGCATTCCAAACCTTTACTCTGTCCACTTCAACAAATCCTTTTACAAAACTACATACTCCTAGTACTATTAGTTGTGGATGTTTGATATAGTAGTGCGTTGTATAGGGATAGGGTGGGTTGGTGAAGGAAGTGATGGAAGGCTAGCATTATTAGAGGGCAGAGTGAAGGCTGTGGTGCACTGTGGCGTATGGCAGTTGTGATAACGGTAAGGCACGTATGTGTCCATGGGTGGAGGAGCATAGAGTATGTACTGTTAAGTGGTTTTACTTTTCATGTCCATGCGTTTGTGAAACTGTCAGGGTTGCTACCCATACAACAAACCCTAAGTGCATCACAACAAAAAGGTTTTGTATATTAAATTTCCTAGGGATTTTTAATGCTTAAGTGGGCTTGGAAAGTTGAGAAGGAGCAGACGTTGGGGTACAGAACTACAGATGTGAACAGAGAAGATTTTATCCATCAACAGTTGTACACAGAACCTCTCAGCTGTGTGCCAGCAGTTGAACATAAATGGCATAAAGTTCATGCACAGTTGCACATAAAACTTTTTCCATTGTAGGATACAATTTTGACGGAGAAGTAGCTCTCATGAGAGGTTTCAGGTTTGCAATGGCACAAAATTTATGCATAAAGCAATTCCTTTTGGAGCTGCAGGATGCATCATCCCTCTGGTTTAGAAAACTGTTGCCAGATCTGCTGCTGCCACCCACATGTTCTATTCTCCTTTCCCCTAGACGGCATGAAATAGCACAGCTCTGCTATCTCTATGGTAACATATAACTTGCACAAAACAGTGCTGTATCACACTAGCATCTGGGGGAGAATCAGAGAAAGAACAAAACAAGGTAAAAAGAGCAAATCCATAAATCAGAAAATGAAAAGTAAAACTAGAACACAGAAGAAAGGAAAAGAAGATAAGGAAAAATAGTAGGTGAGATTTGACAACGTAGAAATGATACAAGCAGACATGGGGGGATTTACAGTTTCGAAGGAATACTTCAACAACAACAAAAAGTGTTGAGAACCACTGCCCTTGTTGCTGCTTTAAGCTATTTTTTGCCCCACTGTCCTTGCTAACATCCCAGCAGCTTGATTTATGTAATTAATTAAGCAAATATGCAAGCAATAATATGTAATAAGAGGTCCTTGGATGGGGAGCAGGGGAAATCAAATTATAAGCAGTCCCCATGCCCTGGTAACCGACAACGAATAGCCTCAGAAAAAGGAACAATAAAAGCAAAACTATATTTAAAAAGGTATCAAATACATACTCAACAGGGAAAAGCTTGACATGAATATCTCCCATGCTTGTGTGGATAATGGCACTATCAGAAACTCTTTTGGGGCCTTCAGCTTGAGTGGCTGCCATGACCTCTTCCTTAGATGGTTTCTCATTAAATACATCTCTGTCAGAATCTGCACTCTTTGTATCTTCTGGTTCACGTTTAGTAAACTGAAGAACAAAAGACAAAGGTTGCTACCTTTATTTTTTCTTATTTAGATACCATACAAAGCTTTCCAGCTAAAAATCAGTCAGAAAGATCAGATAAAAAAAGTTTATCTTCCTGCATTTCAGTATGTGTGAAATAAAGACTCTGACAGTCCTTCCACCTGCAGATTAAAGGGTCACAATTTCCAGTACAGATATTTGGAAATCCAAGTAGTCTTTTGTGATCTCTCTCCCCTAGACCTCTCACCTGCCTTTAACATTGTTTTATTTAAAAGGGAAGAATGTAAAATGTGTACAGGTAAAGTACACTCATGCTCAGGCAATGCTCCTTGTGCTAGGATCAGGCAGAGTTGGAAGTCTCTTGATTTAATTACACGGGTACAGTAAGTACTCTTATTCTGTCTTCATTCTAATATAATACTATAGAAAGATATTGATTAATTCAGAGAGCAGTTTCCAACCACAGCAATATGATCCCTAGACTAGTCCTCAAAAGGCAGAAGACAAAACTAGTCAGAGAAAACACACAATAAAGTTCAAACAGTAGAGGAGTGTCAGCATACAGCACCAAGTGTGTACATTATAAAGTTTCAGGTGGCAATTACAGTCACTGAAATACACTGTATATTTTCTGTATGCTTGATAAATACAAAGATCCCAGATCTGTCAAACTTTTCTTCCTGGCCTGTACTTTTGAAAGTTGTGTGTTCAGTTCTGTAACTGCCTTCTGATAGTTTAGAGTATGCACACTTGTTGCTGTATGGTAACAATCAAGTTAAGCACAAGTACTAGTTAAGCAAGTGACAGTCAGGCTTCTGCAACAAATGTCTGTTACTTTTCTATACGGTGCTTAGCATGCATGAGCCCTGATCCTTCTCTGGGGTTCCCAAGCACTATAGAATAATTACATAGTTATATATAAATATAGCTTCAAAAGAAATCCTAACTGCCAAACACAGGAACTAAAACTTTACTAAAGATATAAAGGAATCCAAGATTCACAATTTACTGAAAAAAGAAAAGGAGTCCTTGTGGCACCTTAGAGACTAACAAATTTATCTGAGCATAAGCTTTCGTGAGCTACAGCTCACTTCATCAGATACACGTAGTGGAAAATACAGTGGGCAGATTTATATACATAGAGAACATGAAACAATGGGTGTTACCATACACACTGTAACCAGAGTGATCACTTAAGGTGAGCTATTATCAGCAGGGGGGCGGGGGGAATCTTTTGTAGTGATAATCAAGGTGGGCCATTTCCAGGAGTTGACAAGAATGTCTGATGAAGGGGGGGGAGGGGCGGGGTGTACATGGGGAAATAGTTTTAACTTTGTGTAATGACCCATCCACTCCCAGTCTCTATTCAAGCCTAAGTTAATTGTATCCAGTTTGCAAATTAATTCCAATTCAGCAGTCTCTCCTTGGAGTCCGTTTTTGAAGTTTTTTTTTGTTGAAGTATTGCCACTTTTAGGTCTGTAATCGAGTGACCAGAGAGATTGAAGTGTTCTCCAACTGGTTTTTGAATGTTATAATTCTTGACGTCTGATTTGTGTCCATTATTCTTTTATGTAGAGACTGTCCAGTTTGACCAACGTACATGGCAGAGGGGCATTGCTGGCACATGATGGCATATATCACATTGGTAGATGTGCAGGTGAACGAGCCTCTGATATTGTGGCTGATGTGATCAGGCCCTATGATGGTGTCCCCTGAATAGATATGTGGACACAGTTGGCAACGGGCTTTGTTGCAAGGATAGGTTACTGGGTTAGTGGTTCTGTTGTATGGTGTGTGGTTGCTGGTGAGTATTTGCTTCAGGCTGGGGGGCTGTACTCAGTAAAAACTGAAGGATCATAAAGCTACTCTCAGATAAATCCAAGCTAAAAATTCTGAAATATTGTTGTAATTTAAGGAGACCTGTCTGGGAAAGTTGTGTCATTACCAAAATTCTTCAAGTCAAAAAGCATTAAAAAGTCTGGGAGAAGAGGTTTAAAAAACAAACACACAAAACTGAATAATTTCTATCCTGCATTAGTCTAACAGAAACCATACAAACCATGTAAAACCTGTTCTTTTTGAAAGATGTGCAGACTATTGTTGGATCTGCCTGGATATTCTGGAGAACAGGGTTTTCAGATGCTTTCATCTCTATAGTGGTTGCAGCCCGATGTTTCTTTGCTACGCCTTGGAACAAAGCCAGTTGCATCACCCTGATATTTTCCTGTTTGCCTAAGATACGAACACACCTATAGTACATGGTGTTTAAAAACCAAAACAAAAAAAAAAGAAAAAAGGAAAGTATGACTACGGTTAAACTTTCATGTCATACAGTCTCTCCCCTCCAGTCATAACCAGACTCAGCAGAATTCAAGGAACACTGCACCTCATCTTATCAAATATATATTTATTTGTGTATCTATATATAGAGGGAGAGGGCAGGAGGGAATTTTATTACAGGCTTATTTACAATGCTTTCCCTTTTCAAAACTGCTACAAAAAACTTACTGCTCAGCCTTCCCTACCCTAAAAATCTCAAGCCCATTGATCCTCATTTATTCTACCGTGCAGAATTATATACAAAACGGTCATTAACTTTCCATTAGTATATCTGATTGTATTCACTATTAGCCAGAAATGGACTGTCTGTGCAAAATACTTATTCCAAGGATTTTTATGCATATCTTCTCTCATTTTACCAAGTTTTAAGCCATAAAATTCAATATTTGGCATAAAAAGTTTATTTTCAGCCTAATTTAAACCAACAACCCCCCGAAGAAATAGAAAGATCTATTAACATGCAAAATTTTAAATGGAACAAGAATATTAAAAAATTGGCTGAAATGAGTCTTTTTGAGAGGAACCATTATATGTAGGTTGGAATAAGACTTACCGGTTAGTTTCTACATTTATGACCTTAATACCCAGCATTGTTCCATAGAGCACGAAGTGTCCAGTTTCATCAAAAATTATGTTAATTAATCTGACTGCATCCACCTTCTCCAACTCACGCTCAACAGCCATACGTCGGCCAAACTCCATGTCTGGCAGCTGTTGTCTCATCTGTTGCAGCTCAGTAAACATCTACAGAAACAAGACAATCAGTCACCAGTTGTATGAATGCACAATAATGCTGTGATCTAGCAAAGCATTGAAACACACACTTAACTTTCACTTCAGTAGGATTACTCAACTACTCACAAGCTTAAATAAATATTCGAGTGAACCATTCAAATATTTCCTTTAGCTAAAGCAGGAACGGAAATATTCACAATCAGAATTATTTTTCTTCTGACTATCAAAACACAAGCTGTAGTTAGCATCCAAGACCCTGGGCAAAGAAAAAAAAGTATGTTTGCTCTAACAAAGCAATCTTTAAAAAGATTATTTTTTCCCCTTACATTTTTCTCAATTTTGATTAAAGCAGACATTTTTTCAAATGCTTTCTAGCAAATGGGCAGTCTAGATGCACAAAATTACAAAATTTCCTAAATGAAAAACACTAATTAAATTTCAAAGTATATTCAGCACAGATTAGCATGCAGAAGTTAGAGACCATAGAAGTATAAGATTAAAAGATGCTAATATAGAAAAAAAACTCCCTTGTAAGATAAGGTAAGTAATAAAATCCATCTTTATAGAAACTGGTGATAAAGTAGATAAAGGTACTGGTGAGTAAATTAATATACAAAAAAAAAAAGAATAGAAGTCAGAATATAGAAGCAAAATTGAACTCACACTCAAGGATTCATCAAAGACTCTCATAAGCTTCCCAGTCAAGAACCTGAAAATTCTAACTTTTCTATCGGAACCAATAGTGGCCATTTTCTTGCCATCAGGTGAGAAACATATACTGGATGGATAAGCTTTACATTTAGCAAATTCATATAAATCGGTGTCTGTTTTATACTCCCAGTTCACATTTTTGGGGAATTTATATTCATGAGGAGGCCCAGTCCAGTATTCAATCATGCCAGACTTGTCAGAAGACACTACTACTTTGTAGGTGGGGTTCAGCCCTATCTGAGTAAGAGGGAATGTATGGAGTTTATCAAAAACATGAAGTGGCTGGTTATTTCCTCGACCATCATATATGAATATCTTTCCTGTGCTCTTCTCAGAGGATGCAACAGAAGATATGGCATCTCCAGGGCAGTATATCCATTCACACTGGCCAGGGTAGTAGCTAGAATAGAAAGTAGAGGAAAAAAAACAAAAACAAAATAAGCAGGGCTTGATTTACCTCGATAGATATGCATAACAATTTGCTAAACAGACAAGGTGGGTGACATAATATCTTTTATTAGTCCTATAAAAAATATTACCTCACCCACCTTGTGTGTCTAATATTCTGGGATCAAAATGGCTATAACAATACTGCAAATAACACTTGGCTACACATTCGTCTAAGGGCTAGATTTCTGTTCAGTATTATTTTCGATATTACAGAGAAAGAGATCAATAATTTGATAGTCCAGGACATACGTAGCAAGTTAGTCCAGATGACTTCAAAAAGTTGAGGAGTATCAATTTGAAATCAAATGGCAGAGTTAGTTTTGGGGAAGAATTGTTATTTATTAAGCTTTGAAAATATGTGGTCTATGAAAATTCAGTGGTGTGTTACCAAAGGAATGTGCTAGTTACCCAATCTCTGCTCTTCCACAATGCTTCACAAAGCAGTGGTGATAGGAAGTTAGTGTATAGAAGGTGGGTGGGGAAAATAGGGGTGTGATCCACTACAATATCTGGTGTGGAGATCTATTACTGCTAAACTTTCATGACAATGGCATTTCTTCTCTATCCTCAAATTGATCATTTAAAGTCAGATTTTGGTGCAACTGAAGACAAATGCAGTTTTGCCATCAAATTCAACAGAAGCAGGATCGGATCCTGCAATAAATCACCAGGACTGTATTACAAATTGATTGATATAATTTGATCCTAGTGATTTTTTGCAATTTATTATCTATTGATCTTTTTATTAATCAAGAATTCTGAAGGAATTTAAAATGAAATTGTTTAGCTGCCAAAAAAGATATGTACTCTATAATTAAAATGAACCAGAGGATTGGAGAATAGCCAATGTTATGCTTATCTTTAAAAAGGGTGCTAACAGAGATCCTGGGAATCATAGACCAATGAGCCTTATTTCAGTATCAGATAAGCTAGTTGAAACAATACTAAAGGTAGAATTATGAAAAACAAAACCCAACATTATATAATACAAAGGACCAGTACAGCCTCCAGGGAAAAACTATGCTATTTAGAATTCTTTGACAACTCAACTAGCAAATCCTTAAGAATTGGTAGATAAAATTATTTTGGACTTGCAAAATAATGTTGGTAAAGATCCTCAAAAAAGAAGCTATTAAGGAAATTATGCAGTTGTGGCATGAAAAGCAAAGTTCTGTCATGGAGTAAAAACTGGTTAAGAGGCAGAAAACGAGAACAGCTGTCAGAATGGCAGTACAGAGACTGTAATCGGCTCTCCAGTTAAAAACAGTAGCTCTGACCCTAACTGGGTTGATTTAAAAACTGGTTGTGAGTGCACTGTTAAATATTAAAGTAAGTAGAAAGGGTAAAGTAAACTGAGAATAGGATTAAAACAAATAAATAAAACTATCAGCCCCAATAGGAACACTGTTAATTTCAGATATCTCAGTAATAGGTGTGGTACAAAATGCCTATGTACATATGATACTTTCAGAATGAGAAATACTGAAGACCTGACAAGAACTTTCAGTGGGCAATAAAACTCTTGTTTTTCTCTCTTATCATGAGATATGACTACCATCATGTATCTTGTCATATGCTACATGACACATATCCTCGGGTGCATGTCATACTGAAAAATATGAAAGCTTTGTTGCACACTTTTTACAGCAGGAGATTAAAGCCACATATATTACAATTCTACACATATCAGGAAATCTCTAAACTGCTGGACACATTTCCTAATAGCACACAATCCCTTAACTTAATTAAATTAAGGCTGATTGGAATTTTTTTTTTAAACTTAAAATGATCAAACAGAATTTGGTTTAATTCACTCTTATTCAAAGTACTTAAAACACTTACAATCACCAAAAATGTTTTTACAAAATGACATGACTTACCCAAGTTTCAGCATGTTGATCATATCAAAGTTCACTACATCAAACACCTTCATTGCTTTGTCATCCCCAACAGAACAGAATAATGCCCCTTCTGAACTAACTGCAATACTCTCAATGATCCCTGTTACAATAAACCCAATATAATATTAAAACATGGAAAAGACAGATACTCTTCATGCTTTGTTTTGAAAGTTGTATTTACCACTTCAAAGGAGGGGGGAATCCAACTATCTTAGAACAACATTTTAGAGCCTGCAATTGTTGTATATAGTATCTGTATTTTAAAGCTGTAGTACAGAATAATAATAAATAATAATAATAATTAATAAAGAGTTCTACATTGCAAAGTACACATCTGCATTGTCTTCGAGTAGTTAGCCACTATACAGAGAATTAGTGACCCAACATAAAATTGCTTATTTTTTTAATTGCTCCACTGATCCCACTTAAGAAAATAATGTGCTGGTTTTTTAGCTCAGAAAGGATAAAATTTTGTATGTATTAACATACTTGTTGAAGTCAATGGTAGCAATTAAACTTTTAGAAGGACTCTAAATAATATGTTTTTTTAAAGTTGATTGGTATATCTAATTAAAAATAGCAATTTACAAGTTTTACTGTTATCATGAACAATCAGTATCATCAAGTTCTAAAAATGAAGCATAGAAAATTATAAAATAAATTGATAAGAATCCTATAAACAATACACCTAACAAACATTAAAGTTTATTTCCACAGTAAGTCCTAAGCCCTCAGAATCCTACTGCATAATGGACTAGGACCAGATTCTCCAGCTTTGGAGAACACCTGATGAAACACATATTTAACTACTACTAGATATTGCAAATATAGAACATAGATAGTAGAGTTGAAGAAAAATTGTGTTCTAATAAAAACAGATCAAATACAATATGATTTCTTACCTAAATGGCTACGAAAATGTTTAACAAATTCAATCCCTTCTTCTACTTTCTTCCAGAATTTGACATGTCCATCATGGCTGGCAGTTATGATAAAATCTGTCCTGCAGTGATAAACGTATCAATTGAAATATAATGTTAAAAACTTGAGGGTGGAAGGGAAGAATCAATAATGGTGCACAAGATGAATTTACTAGTACAACATAACTATTGAGATGGATATGCATTTTTTCCTTTTTTCTCACTCAGAAAAGTACAACATGAATATATAATGTATTTGCAACTAGTGGGTAATGGCTAGTATCAAGACCTTACATATTAGTACAATATTCTTTATATCTTACTGTAAACAATCTTGAGTCTGTCAAAGTGTGCAGTAGCAGTTCGATCTCAGTATTAATCATTAAAAAGCAAGATATTACCTTCCCACACTCTGTGACTTGATTTGTAAAGAGACTACACCAACTTAAACAACACACTTTAGTCTTATTTTTTTCATCCTAATATTGTTAGAAGTAAATGCAATTAAAAGAGGTTAGATATTTTTTCTGTCTCTGCAGTTGTTTACTTTATGCATATGACTGCATTTGATGTAGAGCTTCTCCTGCTTGTGTAGTCATTTCACATAGAAATAGGGATGAGAAAAAGTAATTTAAGAATAGGAAAATGGGATTTTAAATCCACAAAACTAAGCAAAGGGTTACACAGTACTACTTTTAAATTGACTAGATTTAAAATGTGTCTCTCTTTAACCAAACCAAATCTATTTGAATTAGCTCTGAAGAATTTAAAATCCCACGTCCAAAATCATCAAGTTCCATTAGGAACATTTCTATTAAAAAAAAAAAAAAAACTTCCTATCATATGCACATAAAAGTTTTGGGACTGCAAGACACTGTGAAAAACAAAAGACTCACTTAGTACACACTACATGTGTAATGACATCTCTGTGCATGTAACTGCGTTCGTACATTGAAGCACTCGGAAGATTTTCAAGGTAGACATGTTCAAATTCAAGGACTGAACAAAATAAGAGAAAAGCAGAAATTATTTCCTTTTAATAAATATTATATCCCATCTTCCGCTCTCTATTATTATTTACACTTGTTTTACCTGCGTTAGTTTTAGTCAAAAAGGTAAGATATCAGGGCATCATGCTAACATTATGAATGAGATTTCTACCACTATTTTTTGAACCTGGATCTCCCAACTGCTGGCGTGCTAGAAGCATCTAATCTCTCACTTCATTAATATTTAAATAAGCACACCCTTTTAAACAATTACACCTGTTTCCTGAAATGATAACACAATATTAATGCCAAAGGCCCAAAGTCTGTCCCTACATGCATTGTCTCCCTCCCCTCCGTCCCACCCCAATTAAGTTAACTTGAATATCCAAGGTCAGAAACTGGCCTTATGCAAATGCTTCTTTAAAGTACATTATTTCTCATATAAAGGAAACCTTTCACAAAGAAGACTTCAAAACAGAGTATCTAGAAAAAATCCTTTTGTTAGAGAATAACTATAATTTTCAGAATTTTGGGGACGTGTTTAGAATCAATACATCTCGGGCTGAGGTGTCATAATTTATTCTAAGAGTGATAATTAGTCATGACCCACTTATTGATATTCATCATAAACATATTCATAATGTTAGCTAGACATAGATTTGAAGTCCCATGATTATACCCTAAGAGGTAGAACTTTACAATAAAAGCAGTGGCATTCAATCTATAAATGATTTTACAATACTGGTCCTCTAAGATTTGCTCAACTTCTACTTGTGGCTTTAACTAGTTGCTCACAGACAACAACTGTGTCCTGGCAAACCCTCTCCACTGGTGGGTGAAAGCACAGCCAGTGACCGATATTACCAGAGAACTCAGTGCACCTTTCCCTGTCTGATGACCCAAACTTGGTAAAGACAGAAGCCAAGAGGTGAATGTTAAAAGTGTAGTATTTACATTTTAAGCTCATTTGAACAAAGGGGAAGTAAGGCAACTACAAATTTTGTGGCAGTATGTAAACAATGGTGGCAAGTAGTGCACTGCAATGCAGATAGAATGAAGTGCATTGGAGTGCAATGAGAGCATAAGGCTCCTTTGGCTTGCTGCTACAACTCCGTTATTTTGATCACTGTGCCTGTACGAGTGATGACGAAGGTCATCATTATGATCAAAGATCACTGCAAGTCCCTCTTACTTAATCTTGTGACTAGGTTAAAGTCCTATAGAGATAAACAAAGGATGAAGCAGCCCACGTTAAATGTACAGCAGAGGTTAAGACAAACAAAAATTTGGGATGCACAAGGAATGGGATGGAAAAATACTGTAAATATGATGCCATTCTATAAATCAACAGTATAGCCTCATCTGGATGAATGTATTCAATTCTAACTGCCCCATCTAAAAAAAAAGAATGTAGCAGAAATAGAGGGGGTTCAGAGACGTTTTTTTTCCTCTCAAGAAAGTAAAACAAGAATACGTTCAATTAAATTAAAAGGCAGTAAATTTTTAAGAAAACTGACAAATGTGTTGTTCTCTGGAACACACACAACTTTGCAAGATTCAAAATAGATTGGACATTATATGGATAAGAACATTCAGTCACATACTGGTAAGAATTAAAAACAAGGTTTAGAAGGAGAATAAATTGTTAAGCCTCAGGGCGTATGCCAGTATTTAAAAGGAGGGGTCTAGGAAGCAACTTCTTTATGAGCAAATTGTTCCACTTGTAGTTCCCTCTGAAGCATCTGGGACTGGCAACTGTCAGACATGATATCAAAATAGCTGATCAGATATGATATATCGCACCATAAGAAGCAGTAACTTCCAATACCTATATAAGTGGACTTTGTTTTCAATTAACATACCAAACAGAGGATAACAATGCCCATGACTGTAGCAAACTGAATGATACCACTTCCCAATCTAGGGACAGCACAGCAAAAATAACTAATATTAGAAAAGGTGGCCTATAACTACACTCATGAAAGAACTCATAAAACAAACAAATCTTCAATCTTCTGTTACAAGATGACAATATCTGACCAATAAGAAATGTATTTATTGACAGGACAGATGTAATTACTGCTACCTTTCAGCACTCAAAAACATGTTAGGTACCTCACAAAAGTTGTAACAACATAATAACTGTCCTGAACAGTTTGCTGTCTAAATTTGACATGACAAAAATGTGTGATTCATAAACAGACTAAACGGAAAGGAGAGAAAAATGTGACAACAATATCACACAATTATGGAGTAGGGCAAGTACATATCTTGAAAGTTCCTTTATTTTTTTTATCATCTTTCTCCTTCCATTTTTGGTGGTTTTCATTAAGCAACTGAATCAGCTTCATCATTTGCATGTCACTATTTAAGATCTAATAACTGGCATTTCTACCTAATTTATTAACAGACTGCAAAAAGAATCAGATTCTTTCTGCTCCGACTCCTTAAATCACAACTGCAGTTATTTGTCTAGCTGGAGGCTACTGCACTCATTGCTATTTAATTTAGTAAGCCTGTGCAGACGACGAGTCAATCCCATATTTGTATTATGGTAGAATCCATGATGGAAACGTCAATCAGGCAACTCTGTTAAAATTGTAGCAACAAAACAACAAGCAGCTGATTGCCATTGTCTATTTCTGACATTTTAAGCTTTGTAAAGAATCTGTTCATGCAGGTGTTCTCCAAGAAGTATGTCTGTTGCTTTACCCTAGCTTTACAATAAAATGTGATCTTCCTTGTAGTGAAGCTAAGTTTTTCCTTTTGTGTGGAGTAGTAATTAATCTTCATAAGTGAAAGCATTTCAAACAGTAGGTCTCAGTGCACATGCTTAACTTCCACACCGTGAATAGCAGGGTTACTCGTGGTAGTAAAGTTAAGATTGTGCCTGTTTGCACAATCAAAGACACAGAGTGACATCTTGAAGCATCTGTTCCTATAATCCTCTTTCTTAAGGCCAAGAGAAGCATGTGAGATTTAGAACACGGAAAAATTTCAAGTTCTTGTGCTGTGCAATCTTTAAAACAAGTCAAAGAATGCAGCATCTTAAATATTTGCCTTTGTTGCATTAATGAAGGAGGAACCACTCTTTGACAAAACGCATATCCATGTACTGCTCTTAGCCAATTCCACACGTAAAACAACAGACTTTACAGCACTGGCATGAACATTCCCTGGGCGCAACATTTTCCTGATCACCTTTTATAACAACAAAACAAAGGTAATTTTTGTTACTTTTCAAGAGGAGAAGGAGGAAGAGTTACTCTTTATGGCACATGGGATCGCACACGAGGCTGGATCACAGACACGTTGGGGACAGTTTTGACTGTTCCCGCAGACATGCCAGCGGTGCGAGTGTTTCGGACTCGTTTACCATAGTCCCGGCACCGCACTCCAGCACCGTTCCCGGCCGGAGCGCCCCGCCACAGCCCTTGTCCTAGCGCCCGCCCAGACTCCGAGCCCGGACCAGGGCGCGGCTCCCCGCGTTACCTCTCCTCTTTTTGGCCTGCGCAGCCTCCCCCGGGAGGGGCCCGACCCAGCGCTCCTCTTCCTCCGGTTCCTCATCTCCATCCCCGGCTACGGCGGCCGCCGCTGCCTCCTCGAGCTTCCTCCTCTTGCGCTCCGAGTCGGCGGAGGCCATGTTAGTGTGCGTCACGCTCCTGCGACACCCCTGCTCAGGCGCCCGAAAGTGAGGGCGGCAGCGCCTCTCGCCGTCAGCCGGACACAACCAGTGAGAGTGGAGCGCGCGCAGATTGAGACGCGCGTCGGAACCCGCTCAGGTCGCCGTGAGGACTGGAGGGGGCCGGAGCTCGCCATGGTAACGGGCTGTTTCCCCCACCCTTAGGGTCCCTGTCCGAGTGTCTGCGCTTCAGTTGCCCCCGGCGGCGCAGGCTGCGGGGAGTCCCCGTTAACTCCCCCAAAGGCCGCAGACGGGGGCTATGCCTAGGGGGCCGCTCTCTGGGAGAGCCGGTAACCGCTCACCAGCCCCGCTGCTCCCAGGCTGTCTGTTTCCATCGCTATGGGTGGCCCCTCCCCACCGCCCTGCGTCGCCGGGGCTGCCAAGGCGGCTTTGGGGCTGTCGCCTCGGCTGCCGCCCCTTTCGTCGCCCCCCGCCGCAGCACTGACCTCATGAGCTGTGTAAACGCACCACTGACGTGCAGCAGTACGGTGGGAGGGGGCAAAGGACACGGGCTTCCTCTTAAGTCCACGCAAAGCAAAGGAGGCCTTGGTTTTTACAGGCTCAGTGCAGCCTCCCCACCGTAAGTTGCATAAGCATTAAGCTTTTCTATCTTGGATGGACAAAGGGTTTTTTTCAGTTTCTCTTCATATGAGAGGTTTCAGAGTAACAGCCGTGTTAGTCTGTATTCGCAAAAAGAAAAGGAGTACTTGTGGCACCTTAGAGACTAACCAATTTATTTGAGCATAAGCTTTCATGATGCATCCGATGAAGTGAGCTGTAGCTCATGAAAGCTTATGCTCAAATAAATTGGTTAGTCTCTAAGGTGCCACAAGTACTCCTTTTCTTTCTTCATATGAGAGTTTTTTTCAAGGCCTTTAATCATTTTCCATGCTCTTCTCTGACCTTTCTCTAGTTACACAATGTTCTTTTTGAGATGGGGTGATCAGTACTGCGGGCAGTATTCTGTGAAGGTCACAGCATTGATTTAGCTATTATAAAATTTTAGGTAGTATTCTCCATGCCACTCCTTACGCATTATAATATCTTGTTATTTTTTTTGACTGAATTGAGCAGAGATTTTCATTGAACTTTCTGTAATAACCCCCCGGTTCCTTTCTTAGATTGATATAGTTTATTGATGCACCCGTAAGGTGAAAGAGTGGTTAGATTTTTCCATCCAATGTGCATTACTTTTCATTGTTCACATTAAATTTCATTTCCCATCGAGTTGCTGATTCACCTACCTTGTTTAGGTCTCTAAAGTTCCTTTCTGGTCCTGACTAAACAATAGCTTTGTGTCTTCTGCAAATTTTGCTATCTCACTATTCATCCCTCTTTACAGATCTTTAATAAATATATTAAACTTGTACAAAATCTTGAGGCACCCTGCTGTTAACCCTTTGCTGTGTTGAAAATCCTATTTTTGCTTTATGGCTCCTAATTGGTTTTTGATCCAAGCTAGTACTTTGTCTCTAACCCCAAGATTTAATTTTTTTAGGAGATTCTGGTGTAGGATCTTGTTGGAGGCCTTTTGGAATTATAAATAAATTGTCAGCTTGTTCTCCTTTACCTACTACATTATTGACACATTCAAAGAATTCTAAGAAATTAATCAGGCATAATTTTTGTTTGCTGAATCCATGCTGGTTAGAACATATCAGATCCTGAACTTCCAGATGGTTTGTTACTCTTTTTTTAAATTTAAGGATTCTACTAATTTTTCAGGTACAGATGAAAAGCTTACAGGTCCATAAAACTCTGCAGCACCCCTTGAGCTTTTTAAAAATATAGATAGCAAACATTCTATCTTCCAATCATCTAGAAGAATGACTGTTTTTAATGAAAGATTAAATATTTTTGTTAGTATCAGCTACTTCATACTTGGATGTATACCATCTAGGCCTGGTGATTTACTGCATTTAAAAATTATCAATTTGCTCAGTTACCTCTTCTTCTGTTACCTCCATTTTCTGCGAATACCTCATCTTTGTTATCATGAAAGAGTAGATCCAGAGGAGGAATCTCCCCAACATTCATGGTGGTGAAGACTGATGCAAGGAAATCATTTAGTTTCTCAACAAGGTCCTTATTTTGCTCTTGTTAGTTTTTACATCTTTAGTTATTTGCTCTTCAAACTCCAGTTTGGTATATATAATTTCCCCTCTTATCAATTACAGCTGGTATTAGCTATTCTAGTTCACGGGTTCTCGCAACAAATTTTTTGGTGGCCTCAGAGTGGCCTCAACTCTTGCTGGTGGCTGCTCTGACAATTTTTGCTAAAATACTTTAGGAAAAACAAAAATGCACATATACACGTCCAAATCATTGTAATTTATTCATGTAGTAGGAAGGCAGTAAGAAGTAAACTCCCAATTCAGTGCATGTGGACTGTGCTCCTATTCTTGTGCTCGGAGCGTATCATGGAGTGGGAGCCCTTACCCTGTCAGGGAGCTTCCAGGTCCTGCAGCAGTCCACAGCTGTTGAGCTGCTGTGGTAGCTACAGCAACTGTAAACAACGAGTGTGGCTGTAGGTGGGGGAAGTACCGACCTGTTTCTCTGTCCCTGCCTCCCCCAGACCTTCAGTGATAGCCCTCCCTTGGGAACGTGGGTTGGGAACTCATTGGCCGCCTGCGAAGTCCCAGTCTCCGTGTTCCCCAGCTGGGCGGGAGCAGGGGACCTGTCCAGAGGAACATCCTAGCGACCAAATGCAGCCATCTCCACTGACGAGAGCCACCTCCGGCACTGTGCACACCAGCCCAATGTGTCCCAGTAGGGCTGTCCAGAGTCCTTGAGGCTGCAGGGTGCTGATCCCGGCTGCCAGCGTAAACACCAAAGTGGCAGATCTCACTGGCCTTTGTAACAGCTATTCAGGAGCAACAACTGGGCGCTGCAGGGAGGGGCTGTGCTTTGCCACTTCCCTCCAATTTCTGCCCATGCTTTGGAGACTGTCATGGCAGCAAAAAAAAGTCCTCTAGTGGCTGCAGTTGAGAAATGCTGATTTAGTTTATTGGCTTCACTAAAGGCAGATTTCTAAATTTTGCAGGACTTCTGTTTTGCTCAAGTAGTCTCGAACATTTCCACTGAACCTTGCCTTCCTATTTCCTTTTCGTTTCACGGTAATAACTTCTGAGATTCTATCCAAACCACTTCTAGGGATTTTACTTGTTTTACTTTTAGCTTTAGAGCCATTTTGACTATCATTTTACTGAAATCTCCTCTTCCAAAGTTTAGTGTCACTGTTATTTTGTTACTCTACCTGCTTTTTCGATATTGAAGAATGTAGGGTTGTTAGATTTTTTTTACCAAATTTCCGTACTGCCAAATGTATTTAGAGAAGAATACTGAGAATTTAGAGAATTCTCTATTGCTATGTAAGATTAGAGCAGATCCTAGCCAAGGCAAACTATTTGCATTTCTCATTAAGTCTGTCTTAAGGTTGGTGTGGGGTTTTTTTGTTTTTGTTTTATCATCATCATCATCATCTGTGTTGTTTTGGTCACAAGCTTTTCTGTGTTCAAACCTGCTACTTAAGAACCCTATTAATACACAGGAGATTTGTATGTATGCATGCTAATAATTCTGAAGCTGTTTCCTTTACAGCACTCTAAAAATCTGTATCTGGAATTTAACAAGACTATTGGGAGGTAACACCAGTTATCTTCTGTTTGTAGGAGAGGGTAGAAGCAGCTCCATGTCTCGATTTTTTAATTGTTTGAAAGCTGCAGTGTTCTACAAGTAGTTTGGGAATGGTCTTGTATATTTTAAAAACATGTTCCTGGTACTTCCTTTCAATTATTGTCACTGCTTTCTGACTGACATACTTCCCCCACATAGTCTTCCCTTATTTTGGCATTCAGAGTAAGAATACAGAATTCTGAGTCTGATTCAGGATATATGCTTGTATGAAGACAGTGAAACCCACCCCCTCAGTCCTGCAAGTTATTCAGTGTAAGTGGCCCCTATGTCCCAAAGAAGCCTGGTTGAAGCTAATGTGGTTCTGCATGGCTGCAGGGGTCTGCCTGCGTGGAACACACAGAGGATCTAGGCCTAAATAATTATTAAAGTACTGTGGATATAGACTTGAACTCAACTAGCTGAGCCAAAAGAATGTCATATGAAGCAGCACAGAAAGATTGTTAGCTTTGTCACAAGCCATATATCATAAAAGAAATAGATATTTAAAAAAATTTGGTAGTCGATATAACTTATTTTTTGCGCTTTTGTTATAGGATAAACAAGATGAACTTTTAAAGGAGGTATGTACGCTTTTGATTCATTTATTAGGTTATTTGTTAAATTTAAGTACATTGTTTGTGGCTGTTCTACATTAAGCTAAGTTTAAAGAAAATGTTCCTTGAAGAAATTAGAGGCAATTTCTGTCAGGTAGTTCAGCTTTAAAAACTTGGGATAGATTTATTATAGAAAATAATAATAATAGAAAAGGTCTTATAAATCACAAGTTTAAAATTTATTACTTTAAACTCATGTATATTTTTCTGTTGCCATTGAATTTGTTTACCCTTCCAAGAGGACTTTAAATCTCACGATCTACGTTCACTAGTTTTTACTTATGAAATTATCTTTGTAGGGAAAACTAAATCCATATCTTATTTTTAAACCTGGTGTCCATTGAAGTGTTTTAAAAAAGAACAGCAATTGTTTTTGCTCTCAGTTTCTTACTGAGTAATCTCACTCCTGTATTTTAGACATTTTATAACAGCATAATTATTTGTTTTACCTAACTTTTTTATAAAGGGCAAAGTACATGTTTTCATTCATTCAAAAATGTAACGATTAGTAATATTTTCTGTCCTCACAGCATTCTTGTGAAGAAGGGAAGTATTAGTAATGCTTCCCATTTTACAAATGGGAAATTGAAGCACAGAGATTAAGGCCTTGATCCTTCAAACACTTACATAGATGAGTAACTTTATCTTTGTGTGTAGACCTGAGCTCATTGAGAATTCCCATGTGCACAAAGTTAGTTATGCATAGGAGTTAACAGGACTAGGCGCACATGAAGTGCCCAAAGTCACATAGGATGTCAAACCGAGATCCAAGACTCAGGATATGTCTACGGTACAAAATTAGGTCGATTTTATTTAAGTCGACATTGAGCCTCCAATTTAAGCAAGTCAATTTTGCATGTCCTCACTATGCTCTTTGTGTCGGTGGAGCACATTCTCACTAGTAGGGCTGGCATTGACTCATGGAGCGCTGCATTGTGGGTAGCTATCCCACAGTGCCTGGAGCCGAGCGGAATATTGGGTTAGGCTTGCAATGCCTCATGGGACCAAAACATTTGCACGGGTGGTTATGGGAACATGGTATTAGAGTCCTCATCTGGAATATTGTGTGCAGTTCTGGTCTCCCATGTTTAAGAAAGATGAATTCAAACTGGAACAGGTACAGAGAAGGGCTACTAGGATGATCAGAGGAATGGAAAACCTGTCTTATGAAAGGAGACTCAAAGAGCTTGGCTTGTTTAGCCTAACCAAAAGAAGGCTGAGGGGAGATATGATTACTCTCTATAAATATATCAGAGGGATAAATACCACAGAGGGAGAAGAATTATTTAAGCTCAGTACCAATGTGGATTCAAGAACAAATGGATATAAACTGGCAACCAGGAAGTTTAGACTTGAAATTAGACGAAGGTTTCTAACCATCAGGGGAGTGAAGTTCTGGAACAGCCTTCCAAGGGAAGCAGTGGGGGCAAAAGACATATGGCTTCAAGACTAAGCTTGATAAGTTTATGGAAGGGATGATATGATGGGATAGCCTAATTCTGGCAATTAACTGATCTTCAGCTATTAGCGGTAGTTATGCCCAATGGCCTGTCATGGGATGTTAGATGCAGTGGGATTGAGTTACTATAGAGAATTCTTTCCTGGGTGTCTGGCTGGTGAGTCTTGCCCACATGCTCAGGGTTTAGCTGATCGCCATATTTGGTGTCGGGAAGGAATTTTCCTCCAGGGCAGATTGGCAGAGGCCCTGGGGGTTTTTTGCCTTCCTCTGTAGCATGGAGCACTGTTCACTTGCTGAAGGATTCTCTGCACCTCGAAGTCTTTAAACCATGATTTGAGGACTTCAGTAGCTCAGACATAGGTTAGGGGTTTGTCACAGGAGTGGGTGAGGTGAGATTCTGTGGCCTGCGTTGTGCAGGAGATCAGACTAGACTATCATAATGGTCCCTTCTGACCTTAAAGTCTGTGATTCTACGTTGCGCTTACCTAACCTTCTCCCTCCCTCCCTGAAATCAATGGCGAACAAACTAAGCCTTTTTCGCGCCTTTTTTCCCAAGCCTGGGTTACCTGCGCAGATGCCATCACACAGCAAGCATAGACCCTGCTCAACTGTACACTGTCATTGTGAGCATTACAGACACCTCGCGCCTTATCCTGCAGTATTTGCTCAGCTGAAGCAGGAGCCGCCAAGTGGAACAATCTGATGCCACGCAAGCACCCCTGCTGGAAGCCATGGAGCGGAGCAATTCGCAGATGCTGGTGATAGTCACTTATCACCTTGACACAGTGGAGCGCTGCTTCTGGGCCCGGGAAACCAGCACTGACTGGTGGGACTGCATAGTTATGCAGCTATGGGATGATGAACAGTGGCTGCAGAAGCCTTTGAATGTGTAAGGCCACTTTCATGGAGCTGTGCAAAGAGCTTTTCCCTAGCCCTCAAGCACAGCAATACTAAAATGAGTGATGATCTGACAGTTGAGGGGCGAGTGGTGACAACTGTGGAAGTTTCCAACGCCAGACTGCTACTGGTCAGTGGGGAATCAATTTGGAGTGGGTAAATCTACCGTGGGGTATGTTGTGATCCAAGTTTCCAGGGCAATCAATAGACGTCTGCTAAGAAAGGTAGTGACTCTCAGCAACATGCAGGACATAGTGGATGGTTTTGCCACGATGGGGTTCCCTAACTGTGGTGGGGCGATAGACGGAAAGCATATCCCTATCTTGGCACCAGACCATCTTGCCAAAGACTACATAAACTAAAAGAGGTATTTCTCAATGGTGTTGCAAGCGCTGGTGGATCACAGGGGCCTTTCACTGACGTCAAAGTGGGATGGTCGGGAAAGGGGTATGATGCACAAATCTTTAGAAACTCTGGTGTGTTCAGAGAGCTGCAAGAAGGAACTTTCTTTCCAGACTGCAAAATAACAGTTGGGGATGTTGAAATGCCAATCATGATCCTGGGAGACTCAACCTACTGCTTGCTCCCATGGCTCATGAAGCCGTACACAGGCAGCCTGGATAGCAGTAAGCAGCAGTTCAACCATAGCCTGAGCAAGTGCAGAATGGTGGTGGAATGTGCCTTTGGATGTTTAAAAGCCTGCTGGCATAGTTTGCTTACTAGGTTAGACCTCAGTGAAAGCAATATCCCATTGTTGTTGCTGTGTGCTCCGTAATATCTGTGAAACAAAGGGAGAAAAGTTTCCGGTGGGGTGGAGGATTGAGGCAGATCTTCTGGCAGCCAATTTTGAGCAGTCAGACACCAGGGCAATAAGAAGAGCACATTGAGGAGCACCGCGTCTTCGTGAGGCTTTGATAACTAGTTTCATTTCATGAATGACTCACAGTAATGTGACACTTATGTGTGTTGTTCCTTACCAAGATGTCTCCTTCATTGCATGTACTCCCCGGTAAACTACATCCCGCTAACCACAGTGTGCTGAATGAATAAAGAGCCTTTTCTCCTCAATCCATTAATTTTTATTATGCTCACAAACACTGAGAGACAGCAAAGAAAAGTAAAATAACCTGGGGCAAAACACGTGGGGGGAGAGACAAGGACAGCTTGCTTACAATTGCGTTGCAATAACAATCAAAGGTGTGGGAATGGGTGCCTTCTGATCCTTGTACCCTCCCCTGGAGTTCAGTGCAAGGGGAACCAGACTCTTCCCCCACCCCTCATTCTAGGACATCTGGGAGAGGAGGATATGGAACTTGGCAATGATGGCAGCAGATTCAGCATAGGCTGCAGTGGTTCTCTACTGTCCAGCTGCCTTTCTTGAACCTCAGCCAGACACCTCAACATGTCTGTTTGCTCCCTCATAATCCGTACCATCTTGTCCTGCGTGTCACGCTCGTGTTCCCTGCATGCTCTCCTGTCCTTGTGGTCATTGTGCAGACAGTGCAATCCTCCATGCAGTGAGCTCCGTCTTGTCACTCTCAGAGGCATGCGTTAACTCATTGAACATGTCCTCCCCAGTCTTCTTTTTCTGCCTTTTAATCTGGGAACATCTCTGTTCCAGTTTGGAGAATGCGCCTAGGTGCATGGACAAGGTTTCAGCTGCAAAGAATACAAAGCACCAGGGTAGCACTGACAGTGCATATGTTTGTTTCTGGGGCAAGGTTAAATCTTTTTATAAAAGAAACACCCCTCAGTGTACTTCCCTACAGGCCACACGTAATCAGAACCGCTGGCTACTGCAAGAGTCAGTTTGCTGCTACAGCCATGGTGAGTGAGGCCATCAGGCATGGGCAAGAGGTCTTGTGCTGCAGCTTTTGTTGAGACATCCTTGGGATCAATGGTTCCAACCTCAGCGAAGCCCCCTTTCCCATAGCAACCTGGATGGTGCTTGAGGACAGGCACCAGCATAAAGCCCCACAAATAGTTTGATTGTTACAAAAGCGGCACCGGTTTGGGGTGGAAGGGAGACAAACAGGAAGCATCGTGGTGGTCCTCCCTTCACCCCTTTTTAAAATGCTGGCTGCAATATGCGGTGATCCCTTCCAACCACAACCAGGGCATGCTCGGGAAAGCGTGGTTGTGTGACCCAGAATTCACCAAACAGGCGGATTACTTATTGAATTACTTCCGGTTTAAGGGCTAGCATTTAAAACTTTCCACTTTCCCCCAGGTAATCATATGCGATATTGCTCTCCTGAGGGTAACAGAGGCAGCAAGGGAGCAGATGCTGCAAGTGTCTGAGTACAGACGTGGTCTTTATGCTGCACTGCTGTGTGCCGCAATGATGCCAGAAGAGTTAATGCTGGAGTGGCACAGGAAAGTGTCCTACCGTGGTGCATGAAATGAGGCAGCTCTTCCCAGAAACCTTCTGCAAAGAATTGAAGAGTAACTACATGAAAGCTTCCTAGAGATCTCCATGGAGGATTCCAGGGCCATCCCCATGTACATAAACAGTCTTTTTTGGAGAGCACCCTCTGCATAGCTGCAGTGGCCACTGATAACCACTATCCCAATTTTTTTATTCAGATTCAGCATTAACAATAATATCATGTAACCTCTACAGTTTGATTGAAAATGTGTACTCACCAGAGGTGCCTTCCACGGCATCATGCTCCGCCAACAATTGGTCCTGTGTGGGGATGGACTCCAGAATTAAAAAAAAAAGTTCTTGGCTGTCGGGGAGAATGGATCCTCCACTTCCCTGCCATGCATTTGCCTCTTCCTCCTTCTCCTCTTCCTCTTCAACAATGTCCTCCTCATTGTTGCCCGAGGTTTCCCAGGGCTCCTGGGAAGTATCCACGAAGCGTTTTGGGTTAGTGGTGGAGTCGCTGCCAAGAATCGCATGCAGTTCCTCATAGAAGCGGCATGTCTATGGCTCAGAACCAGAGCAACTGTTCGCCTCCCTTGTCTTCTGGAACGCTTGCCAAAGCTCCTTTATTTTCACGCAGCACTGCTGTGTGTCCCTGGTGTAGCCCTTACTCCCCAAGCTCTGTGCAATTTTGGCATAGATGTTAGCGTTTCTTCTGCTGGATCGGAGCTCTGCCTCCACAGACTCTTTTTCCCACACAGCAATAAGATCCACCACCTCCTGTGTGCTCCATGCTGGAGCGTGTTTGCGGCCGTGAGCATCCATGGTCAGCTGTGCTGACAAGCTCTCCACGCCAATTAAACAGGAAACAAAAATTCAAAAGTTCCTGGGGCTTTAACAGGGGGACGGCTGTTTTCTGTCTACCTGGCTGAAGTGCAGTGAAGTTGAAAGTGCTTTCCAGAGCAGTCAGAGCAGAGCATTGTGGGACACCTTCTGGAGGCCAATTGATTCGAATTACACAGTGCAGTGTCTACACTATCCCCATGTCAACGTGTGGATGTCGACTTAAGCATTATGCCTCTCGCAGAGGTGGAGTACAGAAGTCAACTTTACAAGCCTTTTAGGTCGGTGGAAGGGTCTCGGTAGCGTAGACAGTAGACACATACATTATTAAGTCGACCTAATGCAGCATATGTCAACCTAACTTTGTAGCGTAGACCAGGCCTCAGTCTCGTTCCATCCTTCCCCTCAACTCTGTTAGGCTGAAACAGTTCTGGCTTCATGTATTGCTGAACCAGAGTAGCATAATTCTCATCCTCTTGATTATTAGGGCATATATAACTATTACATTACTTTCTAGTGTGGTGATTATTGTGTATTTTTGTAGCAATTATTGGCCTTGAAGATTATGTGGTGGCTATACTAAATGCTACCAAAAGGTGAAATATGTAGATGTTATGGGAATCCAGAGTTCAAGTCACCTCGTGTTCTGTAATACTATGGCACTTAGAGGTTTGTGGTTATTTCAGTTCTGAGGAAGAAAAAAATACCTTTTTGTAGGTGTTCACCTGTTGTTACCATCTCATTGTTTCATTAATAAAGTCTCCCAACAGAAGAGAAAGGAAAACATGAGGACAGATGACGTCAAGCAACTTTGAAAAATAGGAATTTTGTGTTAGAATACAATATATAGCTATATTATGTAGCTGAGGCCTCGCCTGATGTGAGTAATTAACACATAGGGGGAGGCCTTATTTCTTGGAGGATAGAATTAGGGAGATAAGCAGATCATTAAACTGAAAACAGAATGTTTGTGCTAAATAAGATAAATTAAAAGGTCATGCTAAAAAGAGAATATCTGAGCCAGCTAAGAGGGAGAACACACATTGTTACGAAATGGTTCCCTGGACATGATAAATTTGAAATGTAGAGATGAGGTCGAATGTGGACAATGTATGGTTAAAGCATGCTGCACACATGTGATGCAGTGTATAGTAAATGCAATGTAATGTCTAAATTAGTATAAAGGAAGAGATTTTCTGCATAACTTGGGAAGTATGGTATCCTCTTGAGTCTAATCAGCTCAGTGTAGCTTTGCAGTGTGCCAGATAAAGATACCTGCGTGGTGAAATCTGTAGTTGAACTGAGTTTTTTGGATCCCAGAGAACTGTATGAAGTCTTCTCCCAGAACTGACAAAGTGTTCTGAATAAGCCAAATGGAAAAGGTCTATGAGGGAACCTCAACATATTAGTGCTTTGTTTGTTTTAAAATTCTAGTTCATTAATAGAGCTAACTGCTTTTAATGAACGTTTGTACACTCCCCAGAATTTCTATTAAGTGTTAATAACTGAAGGGTTAAGAAAAATCATACTGCTTTCCTTGTTTTGCTGTGGATATGATTCTCTATCCTCTTCTAATTATTTCATTTCCATACGATGATAATTATTTTCTGCTTGTTCATAGGCTGAGAAATTGGCAAAACATATGTTGTCATACCAACATGATCTGGCTCCAACAATCACCAGTAATATAGTGTGTTCTACAGATGCCAAAGAAGAACTCTTGGATGAATGTGAGGAGATATGGAGGCAGATGGAAGAGGTATGCATATCATTAGTAATAGACTAAGTTTATTGTATGTCCTCTTCAAAGGCATGTATTCTACACAGAGAAGACTCTGGGAGAAAATAATACAAAATACAGGCCAAAAATGAAAGTGTAAATGGCACTGAGGGATCCATTATAATGTGAATTTTTGTTTGCCGTATTGATAGTCTATTTTAGATTAACAAAATGGAATATAGTGAAAGTTTAAAAACAAATAAAAATATTAACTATTATTATTTGTATTGAATTAGTGCTTAGTGGACCCAGTTGAGATTGAGACTCCATTGTGCTAGAGGCTGTGCTAGACATTGTACAAATACTAAGTAGATGAGAGATAGACAGAGGGTGGCAGAGGTTCACAGAGCGGTGACATTAATTGCCAAAGGTCAGTGGCAACACCAGGAATAGAATTCAGGTTTTCTGACTTCCAATCCAATGCCTTAACCATTAAACTCTGCTGCCTATCCACATTTTTATTGTTACTTTATTAAAAAAAAAAAAAAAGCAGAATCCCTGTCTGATTTTTAATGGTTTTGAGGAATCACTATACATTCTGCAAGATGCTAAGACACCCATTCTTATTCAATTGGATGTGAAAGGAACAGTTATGTTCTAAATTATGGTACTTTGATTCTGAATGGCTTAACAGGATTTTATGTAGTATTCATACACAATAGTATATTATTTTGAGTACTGTGTACTGGTAATAAGACAAATAAAACTATAATGTAACTAATTCACATGAATAATCTGTGCTGTCAGTTTTAGTTCAAGAACTACTTGCAGGATTTTCTTCATTCATTTTTGCTCAGTTATTGACATTTTTGAAACAGGAATCACCTCTTTAAAAAGTCAAAATTAAAAATGGTTTAAATATTTCTGACTTACATTTAACATTAACATATTTATTTTATTGTATGTAAATATTTGGGGCTGTACATAAAGAATTAATGTCTAATCATAAGTGTATTCTAGGACTTCCTTTTTTTTTTTTTTTTGTAAGATTCTTTACTATGTGCATAAATTGGTGCATTACTTGGGATTAAACAAGCTGCAGAGGATAATGTCTCTTGCTTTATCAAGTACTCTTCCTAACTATCGACAGAAATATCAAAAATGTTTATCCAGGATGATGTGATCTCTTGCCACCAATTTTTCAAACCGAAGGAGAATCCAAAAATTTTATCAGTTTAGATTACACAGCACCAAAGATGTTCAGTGTAATGATTTCCCAACCTCTTTAGCACAATAAAGAAAATGCTTGCACACAGTTTTTGATGGAAGTTGGTAGCTGCAGATACCGCTTTCTTTCTCCTTTTTTTAGACATAACGTCACTAATGCATGTAGTATGCTGTATCAGGTAATTCTAGAGAGCTAATGATTGGCACATTACCTGCTCAGATTGTGTAGTTTATCATCTAACATTCCATTTATTTTATAATCATTTGCACCCTTTATTGCATAGCAAAATATAATATGTTTTATTATTTATTTCCAAAACATTAAGGATGAAGTTTCGAAACCACCGCTTGAGTCATGCAGTGTTTGGGAGAAAATATGCAGTTCTCAGGGGAAACTGACATACAGTTTAATAGTGAAAGATGCTGTAGGCCCATTACTAACTTCTTGGAATATTATGCACCTGTTTTTTCCTTACTGGAGTCCACCTGTGAAGACAATAGGAAACTTTGTCTAAGGGCCCATGCATCCGCCAACGTCGGGCATTCCCCTCAACTATAGAAACTAAAATGACTAAATGAGCATATGAGACCTGAAAAAGAGCTCTGCGTGGCTTGAAAGCTTGTCTCTTTCACCAATAGAAGTTGGTCCAATAAAAGATATTCTCACCCACCTTGTCTCTCTAAATGAGGGTATTGTCAATCACAAAGGCAAAAATCTCTCATAATTTGCATGTGTATAAACCTCTTTCTCCCTCCCAACCTAGTTTAAAAAAAAATCTCAAAGTTACCAAGCAAGAGTTATATGCTGCTTTCCTATGCAGTATTTCAATCCCAAACTATCTGTAAACTTGTTTCTTGTAAATCAAATATACCATGAACAGCTCTTTCACCCCAGATTAGAATCTGCACATTTGTTTGCATTGTGAGTTACATCTATGTCCTCCAAATTTAGGAGATAAGGATTTTGTTGGTTTTCACTGAAAATAATTGTTGCACTCTAACAGTAATAGAAATTGTGTGTCACAAGGAAGAAGAAATGTTAAAAAATATAAACCAGGGTATAACTGGTATATTAAAAGAAAATGCTTAGAAGGGGGGAGCCCAATTGATAATAGGGGCAAATAGTGAAATACAATCCGTGAAATGAATCCAATTTTAAAAGACTCCCATAAGAAAGGGATTAAAGAAATGTGTTTGTACACCAACACCATCTACTGGATACCAAGGGAAGCAGCAGAGAAACTAAGCTGAAATCTGAGCACTCATTTGGCACATGTCCAATAGGAATCAGAAGATGGACCCCTCCGACAGCCCTGAAATTAGGATATATAAAACTAAAGTTACCGTGTGCTCAAGAGAGTTGATTGAACCCAACACAAGCAGCTGCAGAATCCTAAATGCAACTGACACCTGAACCAGCTGGGTGGAAAAGTCTCTTTCCCCCATCCCAGGGTTAAGAGGATAAAAAGAAGTGCTGAGATTTCATTTCAAAGATTCTATTTTCCCTTATGGTCTTTAATATAAATGCCTGTAGGTTATCTTGCTGAGCCTTCACTCTCTAGCGAGAGCTCAAGTAACCATATTTTAGATTTTAACTGCTTTATAAGTCCATGCAAATTGATCTAAAACGGGTTCTCAAACTGGGGTTGTGACTTACATCAGGAGTCGTGAGCTGTCAGCCTCCATCCCAAACCCTGCTTCACCTCCAGCATTTATAATAGAGTTAAATATAAAAAAAGTATTTTTAATTTATAAGGGGGGGGGTCGCACTCAGGGGCTTGCTATGTGAAAGGGGGTCACCAGGACAAAAGTTTGAGAACCACTGGCTTAAAAGATATAGAAAAGAATTTTTAATCAATTGCTTTTAATATTCTAAACTTGTCCCGTGTGGACCAGTCCTGTCAAAGTGTAGTAACCATATTCTTAAAAGGGGTCTTAAAGACAAGTGCATTCTTGGAAGTATGATAAATGTGTGAGGAACTGAGAATTTATGACCATAAGTGAATGGAATAAGAATCTTGGTAATTTGCATTGCCTGTATTTTACTGTTGATTGTATGTCAGTGTGGTACTGGGTGAATTAATAAATTGTTGGTTGGTTAAAAATAAGTAAGTGCCCTGATTTGAGAGATACTGTTCAAGTTAAAAGTTGACCTGAAAAAGCCCAGAGTTAAAACTAGTAAGCTAGCTCTCTCTGTACTCAATAAAAGGAGTACTTGTGGCACCTTAGAGACTAACAAATTGATTTGAGGATAAGCTTTCATGAGCTACAGCTCACTTCCCAGCTATTGCCTCCCTTTCCAAGTGGCCAACCCTCTTTTTCTAGTGCCTCCGCTTCCACTTCTTCAGTTAGTGAAGGCCCAGCCCTATTGCTTTATTGTCGGAATGCTGTTGAAACATTCTGTCATTGTCCTCTCAGGCATGGCCTCCGACTACATGTGGGAGCCACGTTAATACTTCTAACTATAAAACAACAACATTATTTTGGAGGAATTTTAAGTCATTATTTGGCTGGCCTAAAAAGGGAAGGAATGATAAGTAATCACTGTTTTTTTCTCTTTCTACTAAGTGTCAGAGCAAGCTAATGCTGCTAGGAATAGAAACACTTCCAGAATCAGATGCTCAGGTAAGTCCATCTTTTCTGTACTGAGTGGACAATTTTTAGTTTTCTGTCAGACAAATACCAATGATCTTGCTTTTTTAGGAAATAGGCTAACATTCTTCACTTACCCTGTACAAAGTAGTCTCTTTTATCCTTATTGACTCAGTTAATAATGTGTGAACGTTTTACTCTCCGAGTATGCTCATATGCAGCAATTGCAGGAAAGTTGCATTTAAATTTACCAAATTGATTATGGGCAAAGCTAGCCAACCAACTTGACTGACTATTTAATGTTGTCCCTAGCAAAATATGGGGATAGGCAGGTCTTTCTAACAGCCATTTGTGCGTGTTGGTTTCTAGGGAATGGGAGAAGGCTTTAATGGACCTGTTCGTTGGGGAAGGTTTGTCTTGTGCTGAGTTGTTTTTTTTTGTGTATGGGGGGGACGGGACCTGAGAGATTATGTATAGAAGTATTTTATTGTCTGCTCTGTTTACTTGGGAAGTACTGTTTACTTGGGAACACTGCTGCACAGCTGCTCCCTGTTCATGGCTGTTTTAAGGAAGCAAAAATAGTTGAGTAGTGCTGCCACAAACTAGGAAACTGGACATCAAAGGAGCAAGTTTGAGCATGTGGGAATGGACTCCTTGGTCCTTGTAGTGTTTGGGAGGGTAGGATAAGCTGTGACCATTCATAAGGTAATCTGTTATATGTTTTTATAAACTTTATTCATGCACCCAGAGTTCTGGAAGGGAGTAGTTTTATAAATGGTAAAATACCAGGGGAGCTAATCCTGGGCCGAGTGGAGAACAAGTATTTGACAAAATAACACTTCTGTTTTACAGTTCTCCATGTGTAAGTTACTTAAGGATGCAATAACACAAAGTAGATGTATAAAATACAGTCAGATTGTTCCATCTGTTAATCAAAATTGAATATGCTACAAAAATTATTTCTGGACAAATAGAATCTGTATTTCTTGAATAAAACCCATATTAATTAAAAATTGTTTTTACCTTCATATATCAATCTCTTAATAGAAGTAAAATAATAGTTTAACACACAGTTCATATATTTATATAAAATAGAGTCAGGAAATGTAGCTCATGAGACAAATGTATAAAATATGTTTGTCCCACCGTAGAAGTCTGGGGGGGAAAATCTCTCCAGTATAAATAAAAATTAATTGTGGGGATAAAAACAAAACTCTGGTCTTGAGTTTAGGAAGTGTGAAGAAGTTTCTACAATATCCATGCAATTATTTTTTCTTTCTGTCATCAACTCAAAAAAACACTTTCTTCTTTCAATGTAGAGATGTGCTTGGTATTTGAGCTTGCAGGGTGAGACAATGAGCAAATGGGACTACAAAGATAGCACTTCTTGACATGCTGAAGATGTAGTCGTCTTGATGGTTGCACATTTCTTTTTCCTTCTCATCCCTTCCAGGCATAGGGGTTAGTCCTGCTAACACCTTTGCTTTATCTCCTATCCACATGTGACAGATGAGAAGGAAGACTGTGCATGTATGTTGGTCTGCTTTCAGTGGTTAATAGAACCAGAAAGGTTCCAGAGACCTCTCAGAGAGTTTGTTCCCCCAACAGACAATTTCTTTATGGTTTTTGTAGGCCTTTATAATATTCTTTTCCACTCTATCGTTGATGAGAAGACCCCCTAGACACCCTTGTTCACAGATGATATGCAACAAATGAGGCAAGAGGAAAGCTGGTTAGAGTGCAGAATTCTTGCACAGGGGCCGCTTGATTGTAGCATCAACTACTATATTTTTTAACTCCTGTACAGAAGTCAAAGAAAAAATTGTTTTCCTTCACTATAGTATCTGCAAAATCTCAGGGAGCCAATTTGTTCCATGTTGTAGATGGTCTAGTTAATCTGGACTCAGCTGGTCTGAGCCACTCTGTTGTGAGGAAATTTCTTCTTCTTTTCAGAAAAAATTGATCATATTAGGGGTGTGCTATCTGCTACTGTGCTGGAAGACCATAAGAATGGCCAGACTGGGACAGACCAATGGTCCATCTAGCCAAGTATCCTGTCTTCCAACAGTGGTGAATGCCAGGTGCTTCAGAGGGAATGAACAGAACAGGTAATCATCGAGTGATCCATCCCCTGTCATCCACTTCCAGCTTCTGGCAGTCAGAGACTAGGGACACTCAGAGCATGGGTTTGCATCCCTGACCAGCTTGGCTAATAGCCATCCATGGACTTATATTCTGTGAATTTATCTATTTCTTTTTTGAACCCCATTATAGTTTTGGCCTTCAAAACATCCCCTGACAATGAGTTCCACAGGTTGACGTGCTTTGTGTGAAGAAGTACTTCCTTTTGTTTGTTTTAAACCTGTTACCTATTGATTTCATTTGGTGACCCCTGGTTCTTGTGTCATATAAAGAAGTAAATATCACTTCCTTATTCATTCTGTAGACCTCAATCGTATCCCCCTTTAGTTGTTTCTTTTCCAATTTGAAAAGTCCCAGTCTTTCAAATCTCATACAGAAGCTGTTCCATACCCATAATTAAGGCTTTGTTTTAGTCACAGGTATTTTAGTAATAGTCATGGACAGGTCACGGGCAGTAAACAAAAATTCACATCCTGTGACCTGTCCATGACTTGTACTATATACCCCGACTAAATCTTGGGGGCTGCCCGGAGGGTGCTGCGAGTTCTGGAGGTGGGGAGGAAGGCTGGCTTCTCACGGCGCTCCCTGGAAGCGGCGACATGTCCCTCCCTCCCTTAGCTCCTCGCTCTGTGCACTGCAACCACCCCAAGTGCCGGTTCTGCAGCTCCCATTGGCTGGGAACGGCAGCCAGTGGCAGCTGCAGGGGCGGTGTCTGCGGGCAGAGGCAGCATGCAGAGCTAGGAGCTGAGTTAGGGAGGGAGGTGTTGCTGCTTACAGGGAGCCCCCCAAGGTAAGTGCCACCCAGAGCTCTCACCCCCTCCTGTGCCCCAAACCCCATCCCTGGGCCCCCTCCCACACCCAATCTCCTGCCGCTGCTGGGGGCGGTGGCCTGAGACTGCCCCAGCAGCAGCTGGTGTGGCTGGCCCAGGAGCTGCCTGAGCTGCTCAGGCTCAGGCTCCTAGGCCAGCCACACCAGCCGCTGCAGAAGTCATGGAGGTCCTGGAAAGTCACAGAATCTGTGACAAATTTGCAGCCTTACCCATAATCTTCCCTCCCCCCAGCCCCTTTCTCTGTACCTTCTCCAGTTCTAATGTATCTTTTGAGGTGGGGTGACCAGAACTGCACGTAGTATTCAAGATGTGGGCATACCATGGATTTGTATAGTGGCATTATGATATTTTCTGTTTTATTATCTATCCCTTTCCTAATGGTTCCTAACATTGTTAGCTTTTTTGACTGCCACTGCACATTGAGTGGATGTTTTCAGAGAGCCAGCCACAATGACTCCAAGATCTCTTTCTTGAGTGGTGATAGCTAAATTAGATCCAATAATTTTGTATGTATCGGTGGGATTATGTTTTCCAATGTGCATTATTTTGCGTTTATCAACATTGAATTCCACCTGACATTTTGTTGCCCAGTCACCTAGTTTTATGAGATCCCTTTGTAACTCTTTGCAGTCTGCTTTAGACTTAACTATCTTGAATAATTTTGTATTGTCTGCAAATTTTGCTACCTCACAATTTACTCTGTTTTCCAGATCGTTTATGAATATGTTGAACAGTACTGGTCCCAGTACAGAATGTTGCGGGACACCACTATTTATCTTTCTCACTTCTAAAAACTGGCTATTTATTCCTATCCTTTGTTTTCTGTCTTTGTCATGAGAAGACCTTCCCTTTTATCCCATGACTGCTTACTTTGCTGAAGAGCCTTTGGTGAGGGATCTTGTCAAAAGCTTTCTGAAAGTCCAAGTACACTATATTCACTGGATCACCCTTGTCCATATGTGTGTTGACCCTCTCACAAAGAATTCTAATAGATTGGTGAGGCATGATTTCTCTTTACAGAAAACATGTTCAATCTTCCCCAACAAATTGTGTTCGTCTGTGTGTCTGATAATTCTGTTTTGTACTATAGTTTCAACCAAATTCCCTCGTATTGAAGTTAGGCTTACCAGCCTGTGATTGCCAGGATCGTCTTTGGAAACTTTAAAAAAAAATTGATGTCACATTGGCTGCTCTTCAGGCATCTGGTACAGAAGCTTATTTAAATGATAGCTTACTTACCACAGTTACAAGAAGTCGGTGGCACCTTAAAAACTAACAGATTTATTTGGGCATAAGCTTTTGTGGGTAAAAAACCCACATCTGAAGAAGTGGGTTTTTTACCCACGAAAGTTTATGCCCAAATAAATCTGTTAGTCTTTAAGGTGCCACTGGACTCCTTGTTGTTTTTGTGGATACAGACTTACATGGTTACCCCCTGATACTTGATACCACAGTTAGTAGTTCTGCAATTTTATATCTGAAAGACAAAAATCTTGAGGAGACAGAAGGCCTAATCTTTGCTAGAATTTCAGCTAGTGGGGTGTCCACTGAGGTACCAGAAGTGTTGAGAGAGGGTAGACTGCCTTTTGTTTTAGATAGCCTTTATAGCCTCGCTCAAGAAGTCATAGGTTGATATTAATATCGCCAATTATTGCCAGTATCCCATCTTCCCTTAGAGTAAGTATATGGATATGGTTATAGTGAGAGAAATCTCACAGTATCCAGATGCCTTTGGTCTCTGACTCTTGTCAGTCTGTGTATAAACCTGGCTTTGGCATAGTGAATGCATTGACTGGATTGGTTGATGGATGGAAATCAGGTATCCATGCTGGTATTTTTAGATCTGTCATCTGATGCCATTGATCATGAGTTGATGTTGATGGGGTGCCTTCCAGCGGCCTTGTTCTTTCGTCTAGGAGAAATCGCAGTGGGTAGTTGTGGGTGATTGCTCCTCTTCCTAAAGGGCTCTTGAGTGATGGATACTATCCTGGCACCCTTCCTGTTTCAACGTGTATGTAGAATTTAAAAGGATTACAAAGCAGGCTCAGGGTATTGTGTTCTCAGTATACTAATGACACCCAACAGTATGTGTCTATCTCATCCAACTTGGCAATGATGTGGTTTAGTATCTCAGCCAACAAGCAGTTGAGATTGGAACATAGATCAGAGTGAGCTGATTAAAACTCTACCCATACAAGACTGATGTGATGATGGTGGAGGTAATGGAACTAGAGAGTGCTTCCATCATTGGCCGTCAGAGTTCGCAACTTTGGGGGGTGATGTTAGCCTTTCAGCTGCTTTAGATGATCATATTATCGCAGTAATCTGTCTACTTTTTATCATCTGCAGCTGGCAAAATGGTCGTGACCTTTTCTTTCAGATGCCAACTTTGCCACTGTTGTCAATGGCTTTGTCACTTCAAGATTAGATTATTGTAACGTGCTCTATTTGGGACTTCACTTTTATTAAGCAGGGCACATGATAACCGTGCTCTGGGATCTGCCTGGCTTCCTGTTGCTCATGATCTGTAAAGATTTTAATGGCCTGGAACCTGCCTGCCTGAGAGAGTGCCTCTTCCCCTGCAACGTACTGCCCCAACTGCAGTTGCTGGAGGCACTCAAATTATAATCCTCTACTTATAAAAGAAAGGGTGTTGCCATTAGGGCATTTTCTATGAGGGCCCTGCGACTTTGGAACATGCTCCCCATCCAAAATAGATTTTATGACCACATAGGCACACTGAAAAAGCCAATTGTCTGATAGGGCTTGAGGGGAAGAATAAGGGTGGGTGTTCCTTAGTATGATTTGGGTAAGGGGCTTTTCTGGAATTTTTCTTTTTTAGTGTCTGTTGCTGAAGTAAATTATCTCTGATTATTTTAAGACTACTGGCTGGCAGAGTTTATTTGTATATTAATACTGTAAGTACTCAGATTTTTATGTGTGCATTCTTCATGTCAAATATAAATAAAGACCTGATAAGGGAATTGGCTGATTCTGTGATCAGAGACAGTGCTACAGTATTGCAGAAGAATGGGCATTGCCTATCCTATGAAAGTAACTTTCTAGGCAGGATATTTATATGACAGCTATATTTTCTATTCCTCCTCCCCCCCCCCCCCTCGCCCCTTCGGTTAAAACTACTATAATGGTTCTCTCAAGCTGTGAAAAGCTGACCTTAATTTGTCAGTTCCTGATATTTTTATTATGTGAACTTGGCTGATGATTCATAGTGCGTCTTAATCTTGAATTTTTTTAGCTGCGTGAAAGCCAAATTGAGTCTGCCCTACCTTTTATGGAATGCATGATCATTACAGTAGCTTTTGTACTTAAATGTATACTTCATTTATTACTAAATTACTTTTTTTTTAAAAAAATGCAAAAGTCTGTACCTTTCTTACTGTATTTAAATGCTCTGGAAATAGAGGAAAGTATTACTGTTTCATGTCTCCTGCAACTGGGAATGGCAAACATTTTGATAAATGGAAGCGAAGGTTGTTTAGCTTCATTTTTCATATGATCTCCTGAATTGGTATTTGTATTTTCCAGCTGCAGTTTCTCAGTGTATCTCAACAGCAGCAGTACACTAGGGGGCTGATTTGCCCTTTCTTCAGCAGCTGAACACTACTAAAATAAAGCTCTGTTAAGTTAGAGGAGTAGTCCTGTAGTGGGGCAGCTGCTCCACTCCTGGAGAACAGGTTAAAACAGCCAAACTAGGCTGATTGGAGTAGCAGTCACAGCTGAGGCCAGCTCAATTGGGGCCCAGCTGGCCCTGATAACAGGGCTGTGGGCCAGAAGCTGGAGGAGTCTCACTCTAGCCCGGGAGTGGGAAGGGCTAGCTGCCTGAGAGCGAGGTACCTGAAGTGGAGTAGTGCTGGGGAACAGGGCAAGGGAGCTGGGGAACTCCAGCCTGGTAAACCCCCAGGCTGCAGGCCTTGGTGAAGGTCTACACAGGTACTGGGGTTTCAGAGGTGCAGCCCGGGGTTAGGGAGAGGGAGCTGGTCCAACCTCCTTGCCAATGATGAGTGGCCATTACAAACTGCAGTCTGCCCCAGTGAATGGGGGCTACCTGATGACTGGTAGTAGCCACTGAGGCAAGGTGGGTTTAGAGGATTGGGGGTTCCCCTGGGAGGGGAGACTCAGAGCGACAGGGTACTGCCTCAGGTAAAGGGCACCGGGGTCCAGTAGGGACACAGGGCCAGCGGCAGGCGAGACACCAGCCTGCAGAGGGTGCTCCATACGTTGGAGAGCTAATTCCCTGGATGACCAGCAGGAGGCGCTGCACCGGTGAGTCATCGCTTTGCTACAAGTCCTTTTTACACAGATACAAATATGTTGGCCCTTACACATAAAATGAAGACTTAAAAATTTGGATTTTGAATTGCTATAAGATAAGAGGTAGTATACTTAAATGTTTTAAAAGTTGTCATGGATGCTACTAACTTGTGTTCTGTGACCTGCATTGGCTGCCTGTTAGTTTCCAGATTGATTTTTAAGTTATTGGTTTTGATTTAGAAAAGACTGGGACCTACCTGTCAAAGAAGCCACCTATCTCTCTCTCCATGACATTACTGCTACAGTTGTGGTCAGCAGAGGCACTGACTTTTCCTCAGTGATCTGGAAGTAAATCTGAAATCACTGCTGATAAAACTTGCAGATGACATGGTTGTTGGAGTGGTAAATAATAATGATGAGCACAAGGGAGTCATACGGAACAATCTGGATCCCTTGGTAAGCTAGGCCCATTCAGACAAAATGCAAAGCTTGACAGCTAGGAACAAGGCCATACCTGCAGAATGGGGTAGAAGACTGTATCCTGGAAAATAGTGACACTGAAAAGGATTTAGGGGTCAGGATGGACAAGCAGTTCAACATGAGATCCCAGTGTGGTGGTGATGCAAAAAGAGCTAATCCGAGCCTTGGATGTATAAGCAGTGGTGTAGAAGTGAGGAGGTGATTTAACCTCTGTATATGGCCTTGGTGAAACTGGTGATAGAGTACTGTATACAGTTCTGGTGTCCAGATTTTAAAAGGAATGTTGACAAATTGGAGAGGGTGCAGAGAATAGCCACAAAAATTATTCAAGGCTATGGAAAGTGCTTTACAGTGAGAGGTTTAAAGAGCTTAATCTGGTTAGTTTATCAAACAGAAGATTGAGAGGTGACTTAATTATAGTATACAAGTACATCATAGGAAGAAAATATCAGGTGCTCGGAGTATTTTAATCTAGAATGGCTGGAAGCTGAAGCCAGACAAATTCAAATTTTAACAGTGAGAGTGATAAACCATAGGAACCAACTACCAAAGGAAGTGGTGAATTCTCCATCTTCTGTTGTAATCAAATCAAGACAGGATGTCTTTCCGGAAGACATGCTTTAGCCAGCCACAAGTTATGCTTTAATCAAACACAAGTTATTAGATTCAATACAGGGGTAACTGAGTAAAATCTATAGTCTGTGATACACAGGTCCAATTAGATCAGTGTTTCTCAAATGCAGCCGCTGTGGCTCTTCTTGCGGCTACAGCCTCCTGGGCTCTATTTGGGGGAGGCTGGGGGTGGGGCAGCAGCAAAGCACCATCTCCTCTCCTGGGGCTGCCTGCCGGGTTTGGTCCCTACCACCCTCCAGAGCCATAAACACTGTAGGAGCAAGCAACCAGTGTGAGTTCCCCACCTTTCCAGGGGCAGTATGTCCCGGGCTTCAGGCTTCCGCCCTAGGGTGGTGGGCAGCAGGCTCTCTCCCCCGGCTGCAGGGCTTTGGGCTCCATCCCTGGACTCCCCATTGGCCCTGACCCCCCTGCCTCCTTACCCGCCTCCTCATCCAGGGCTTAATTTGTCCTCCAGCATGCCAGGGCTCAGTAAGTCTGCTGTGAAAAGTGATATTAACCAATATACAAATATCACTTTTCACAGTAGCAGACTTACTAACTAGCAATCTAAAGAAAATAACACGCAAAGCACCTTATTTTTGTTTCTAATCTGTTTAGGTTCAGTAAAGAAGAGAGACAACTGTACATTATTTTTTATGATTGAGTCTGCCAAAAAAAACCCAACCCTACATAAATAAATTACAATGATCTGGACGTGTATATGTGCACAGTTATTTGTTTTTCCTAAAGTTAATTAAGTATTTTAGGAAAAATTCTCAGAGCTGCAACCAGCAAGATTTGGTGGCCGCACTCTGAGGCCACCAAAAAATATGTTGAGAGAACCCCTGTATTAGAAGATCTAATGGTCCTTTCTGACCTTAAACTTTATCAGTCATAGTAGGCAGCTGGCAGAATGTTCTCCATTAGGATCCCGGGCTTTTCCTGTCCAGGTCGTAACAACCCAAATTTGTCACTTTTCAGGGCATGCTGGAAGGTCTGCCTTTTCTTCCTAGTTCGTGAGGAAATGGAAGATAGCTACAGCTGGGTGTGGGGCTCTGGAGATTGTGTGTGGGGTTGATTGATTTCAGTTATACTTATGTTGTCACTCTTACTTGAACTGATCTGGTGGACTTGACAGGTCTCTTTGTTTTAGTGTATTTTTTAAAAAATATTGTCAAGGGCACGCAGAGCACTGGATTGGGTGATCTTTTACTTTTGTCTGTATAAATCTAAATAATTAAGTTCTAAGTAGTTGTTGTACATTATCAAAGCAAATAGACTGCAAGCAATAGTGATTCTAAAAACTAGTAAAATGTGCTCCATTGTACCTTCCAGATTCTTCCTCATGGAATACTAAATCATTTTTTTACCATGTTGTGTCTCATCGTACTGAAATACTATTCAGCACATTTCAAGAGTTAGCTTTTAAATACTCTTTTTTTTCTTCTTCTTGTTTTACAGCTTTCCTTGTTAACGATGCGAGTGAAGGCTTTAACAGCAGAGTATAATCAGTGGCAGAAACGAAGTCCTGAGAGTAAGGATTTTTATTAATATTTTTATAGACTTTGTTTAAAACCAAAGTTTATATGATTCTTGGATTTACAACATCTCGTTTATCCAAGTATCTGAGTGTGCATATGTAGAATATTTATATTGCATGCATCATCACACCTAGGTACCTTGCAGAAATTAAAATGAACTACAGTACTGCCTACAATAGTGTCCTTCCACTTTTGTCTCTGTGCTTTCTTCCTTGTAGCACCGACATCTGAGTTGGCACCTGTTGAAATGATTGAGGCAGTTCACAACTTAGAGCTACTGTTTCTCTCTCTTAAGGCTATGTCTACACTACGACTTATGTCAGCAAAATTTGTGTGTCTCAGGACTGTGAAAAAACACACTTCGGAATGACATAAATTTCACTGGCATAAATGGTCATTGCACAGGGCAATGTCAGCAGGAGAGCTTTCTCCCGTCAGCATAGAGCAGCTACATGAGATATCTTACAGCGGTGCAGCTGCATCAGTACGGCTGTATTGTTGTAAGCTCTCTAGTGTAAACATAGCCTAACACTCCCTTTCATTAGAATGGGATTTGTTGGTGTTCAGCACTCCTAAAACTCAGGCCACCAAAGATGTGAATAATATTCCAGGAGGTTAACAATAAACCTCTATACAATTTCTGAAGAGCTTCCAACAAGAATTCTGGCCTTTAGAATTTAGAAATTACAGGAGCGTTCTGGCAGAAAACTCCTGTTGCTGTTGAGGGTTTATAGGTAACCAATACCCTGAAATGCATCCAATGTTGGATTCAGAAGCAGTGCAAAACATTTATTACATGTGTGGTGTGTTCATGTTGGCCTGCTCCAGTCAAGAAATGGACTGTCATAGTGTCTACTAGCTGAAATTTTCAAGATAACTTTGAGGGTAACCCAATTACAGTACATTACGATATCCTTTTTGGATTTAGAGTTCAGACACCAGGCCAAACAAAGGTAGAGGTACTTTGGGCCATTACAGCCTTTTGGGAATCCAAGAACAGTTACTGATCCAGTAATTCCGTAACATTTGCAGATCCCCTGAGATAAAGGGTATGCATCCTTCCTGTGTTCTTAGGAGTCATTATCAGACAAAATATGCATAGCCCTATCAATTCTTCAGGATGCCGTCTTCTACCCACCAGCTTTGGCCTTAATTGCGTTGTAGTTAACTTGCTTTTTACCCAAGACCCTAATTTGGCCAGGCACTGGAAAAGCAACATCCAACAGAATCTATTTGACAGGAAGACACAAAACTGAATATCCTCTGATGGTACTATAGCCCAAAATGTCGTCGTCTTCTCCACAATGGAAGATTGGATCTGGATAGAACAGATTAATTCTTAATCGGCAACGGTCCTTTTTCCATACAAACTTATTTTAGAATTTGTCTACGTGAAGAAATTTAGCAGCATGATTATACTGGTATAGCTCTCCGCGTGCACTCTCTTATATCGGAATAAGAGTGCCTTTTTTAGTTTAGCTTATGTTGCTTCCAGAGTGATTGGATCACAATGCAAACTGCATATCATGGCTTTCAACAGTTTATAACTCAGCAATAGCTGAACAGATTGTCATAGGAACAGCAATAGGCTCCTCTCCTCTGCTAAATTTCAGGTACCTATGGTGTACCTTGGAAGTGTTAGTTCTTCAAAGGAAGAATTAAAACAAATTACAATGGAAAGTATTAGGCAACCTTAATTTAGGAGTTACTACCCTATTTAATATCAACAGAATAAATTTTAAATAGAATGTTTGTTTGTTTTTTTAAACTTTCCACAAGATATCAGAGCTTTGATTTTGTATTATTGTGCTGGGTACGAGTCCTAGTTATGGACCAAGACCTCATTGTGCTAGGCACTGTACAAACACAGAACAAAAATACAGTCTCTACCCCAAAGAGTTTACAATCTAAATATAAGACAAAACAATAGATGGATACAGACAGATGCAGAAGTACAAGAAATCAATGAGAGTACATTGGTGGTAGGCAGTGGTCACAGTATACCAGAACCTAACCGTCTCTTCCTAAACTTACTACTTTTTTTTCTCCTTATATATAGGGTGATAAGAATTTCCATAATGGAAAAGCATCCGTAGTTTGTGTGGTCTGGGAACCTGTCTCTAGCGGTGGTCAGTTCCAAATGCTTCCGATGAAGGGGTAGTCCAAAATTAGACCCATTGTACCAAATTGTGCAATACTATCCTATGGGGAATATTTCTTGTTGGCCACTGCTGCTGATCATCCTTGTAACATAAGGATTGCAAGCACTTTTAATTTTTTTCTAGCTAAGATAACTGCTGATGTTTTTGTTACTGTAAATATTTAATCATTTTTAAAACTTTAAGCTATTTGTGTTACAAAAATAGATTCTTGTGGCATTAAATATTTTTAGCATTATATTTGAGTATCGGCTCATAATTTATTTGCACATGGTTAGATTTCTTATTACATATGTTAATTTTATAGTACAGAAATTTTGTGTGTATAATGTATAAATAACTTTGAGAGACAAGGTGGGTGAGGTAATATTACTTCACCCACCTTGTCTCTTTAATATCCTGGGACCAACACAGCTACAACTGTATTCCATACAACATATAAATAACTTACCTTTCTGCAGTCTAGGCTTCCCCTTGTTACTTATAATTCTCTTTTGAGCCAATTCGTTGAAGAATGGGAGATGGGGGTTAACTTTTGAGATGTCATAAGATTATGGCCATTATATGAAAATAAAGAACTACCATGCTTTCATTTTTCTGTGTCCATCTGGAACTTTCTCAGCGTACCTATCCCTCACTGTGTGAGAGAGAGCGAGAAGATGCTTCATTAATAGAAAATGCTGTCTGAATGATGCTAAATATGGGATAGGAATATTAGTCAAGTTGCCACAACTCAATATTAGAGCCTGAATATCAGGCTTTCTTGTACCCTGCTGTATATTTTTAGCAATAACCAGTACAGTTACTATAATTGAGAGTCTGTCAGCATTTCCATTATAAACCTTGCTTTTGGGGGTTATAACTTGGCAGTTACAAATTTCATTGGGCACAATCTTGGCACGCAGGCTTGAATCCACAATGCAAATTTTTATTTTTGCAAGACTCTTTAGTCTCTTGTTCTTTCTGGGTTTCTGATACTCTATATATAGCTCTAGAGATGCTTAATCAGCTAAATTATAACTTTTTAACAAGCAGTTGGCACTTAAAATAGATTTGAATTTTTCTCTTTTCAAAATAAGAATTAACCACATTTTAAAGTTTTTATAAAAAATATGTGGTCTATGTATAGTACCTTTTTTGTGTGCATAGTATCAATATTGTGCCAGATTCCTATCACTTGAATCGGAGTTTCCATACAAAGGCTTGCATAGTAATGATTCCTTGCATTGCTAACATCTGGTAGTATTTTGCATTGCAATCATGCTACACATTGGCGTGCTATTCCATTTGCAATCTCCAGGCTTGATTTTTTTGTACATTTTGTATGTAGGAATAAAACCACACACCAGGAGAAGGCTCCAACCGATAGAAGATGCATCAGCATATATGCCTAATGACTAAAATTGCCTTTAGCACGTCACCCCAGTGCTCCATGGTATGCACTGGCTCACCATTGAATACAGACCAATTCAAAGTCTCAATCCTGATAGTCAGAGTCCTTCATAGAATTGGCCTTAGCTACTAAAGAGATTCCCTCTCCTTCTACAACCACGACCTCCACAAGTCATAACACAGGAGACAGAATTTACTGCATGTGGACTGTTGAATTCTCTTCTGCAGGAGATTGTTACTTTTATTTTTAAATACTTGGTGGGCACTCAGATATTACAATTAAAGGAGCCATATAAGTACTTAGGTAGAAATGCTTAAAGTTGAAGGAAGTGGTAGGAAACAAGTGATTTGAATGGACTGAAGTGGATAATTCAAGATAGAAAGAAGAAAAGGAGTACTTGTGGCACCTTAGAGACTAACAAATTTATTTGAGCATAAGCTTTCGTGAGCTAGAGTTCACTTAAAGGATTTCAGATCATCACAAACTGTAGAAAATTGGTTTCTTTGGATTCTTCATGTCAAATATCATGGACTGGAACTTGGCCTATTGAAAGGGAAGAGCAGAACTCTGACTAAATGGATTCTGCATTTGAGACATTTTCAAGTCATTGTCATCACGAAATATAGCCATGATGATGATTAAAGTCACTGTACAGGGCCTCCAGTAGCTCTTTAACATCAGCTTAGTTCAGGGATGCTCTGCTCATCTTTTGTGTATATATATGATTTTACTTCTGTCTCACATACTCGTAATTCTTTATCTGACTTTTTTTTTTTAATCACACTTTAATTGAACACACTTTGGGTGCAGAAATCTTCCTTGTTTCAGTATCAGGTCATACTCTGATCGCTGCTGAAATCACTACTTCACAGTTTGTTCAATATTCATGGAAGTTTAACCAAACTTTTATTTAAAAATCTTTTAAAATAGATTTATTTTTGCAAATTTATCAAGCCCACCCTATATTTTGGAAGACATCTAATGCTTCTATATGGGGAGCTATAATTTCTTTCCCTTTTAGTAAAAAGAAATCTTTATCACAGGAATTTCTTATGTTAGGATGAGATATTATGGATCTTGATGTCCAAATTTTGACATACAAATATGCTTCTGGTGATATAACGATTTGAAGCTGCTATGGTAGCTTTAATTTCTCTCATAACATAAAAAGTTGCAAATGCACGCTTTAGTTTCTCAAAATCCATGCTTTTATTCTCATATAAGCAAAGCAGGGAGGATGATCGCATACCTAATCAACTCTTCAAATCTCCTGAAGGGGATTGATTACAAGATCTATCAAACAACCTGGAAGCTCTGAAATAATGAAATCTGAGATGATCTCTTGCATTTGCACCTTTTTAAAAAGAATCTCTCTTTCTGTGATAATCGGCTTTCTCCATAATTTAATTCATTTTTTAAAAATGATGTCCAAATACCTTTTCTTTTTATTGAACAAACTGGATTTTTTGAGTGAAGGGTGACTTTGTTAGTGTAAACATAACCTAACACACGAAGTTCAAAAGGTTTTGGAGATAAGTATTATAAATGACTTCAGAATATGTTAATTGATCCCTTGTGGAAGATTTTTTTTTTTTTTTTAAACAAAGGGGAGGGTCTTCTCATGTTCTTCTAATTACCTCAGTTTCTCTTATTCTTAAAAAAGACTTAAATCCTGAGAAAGGTATCTTGTATCAAACAATCTTCTTACATAACTTGGATTTAAAATGTTTTGCAAAAACTTGGGCTTGTAGGCTGGAGGAAGTTCTGTCATACCTATTGATCAGACAAGTTTTATTAAAATTGGAATTCAGTTTGTGATATTTGTGGAGTAATGTGTGCAGTTTGGACCATGGGGGAAATTGATATTAAAACAATGTTTTCCTCAGTGCAGATTAGACATTTGATAGGGCCAGTCTTTTGAGATTTGACTTCATCCCTATGATGATGCTAATGGTATGTCTTCCTCAAAAGTCAGACCTGTTTATTTTGCTAAATTTATTAATTGTTTGTTTTTCCTGGTTTTTTTAATATAATCAGGTTTATTTTTCAGTAATCTCCACCAATCCAGATGTCCTGGTAGCATTAGGAAAGGAAGAGGTAAGTGTCTTACTACCAAGTAATGAACTATCTTCTTACAAGTAGGTGGTTGTTTTGTTTTTTTGGGGGGTGGGGGGAGGTTTAGGAGTTTCTTTTCATATGATTGGCTAGCCATAAGAAATTTGTGTGTGCTTATTTGAGCACTATTAATTTTTTAATTTGCTTTTTCCTGAACTTTGTTGTAAGTACTGAATATTTTTAGTTGTAGTGAAAATGATCTTTTTAATAGAACTTACTGTACAGTGTCTTTTATGTTTAAGATGTGATTTTTAAAAAATAATGTGCTGTGCCGAAGAGGCAGTACTCTTAGTTCTAGAATTTGGTAGGAATAATATATGCAAATACCTATTTGAGATCTTCCAGACTGGGGGAGAAAGGACAAATAAAGAATGTTAGTGGTAGCATTTCAATATATTGGTTGGACATTGGTATGTAACTTTAGCTGGGAATATTCTTGTGGCTATAACGTTGAAATGAATAGTTATACTTTGGCTAACACACAAAGACACATTTAGATTATATGGGTTTTGTTTAAAAATAACTTTTGCTTCACCTACCTTTTTGGTTTGGCTACCTCCCAGAAACTTTCCTCTGCCTTGTATCAGTCAGGCCAGGGAACCAAACTGCCAATACAAGTGCTCTTTTAACAAAAAGATTGGCTATGTATTTTCCTTTGAGTGAATATCCTCTCCACTACATGTTTGGTTTGACATTCCGTTTTGTGGTTAGCTTAGCTGAGGGATACAACATTTCTCATAAATCCTGTGTATATAAAACCCTTCTGCTCCTGGGGAATATTTTCTGTATTTCATTTGTACTTGTTGTGAGCTAAACTTAAATTTTATTTTATAATTACATAATACAGGGACTGTGATTGGGTGTATAGACCCCACACTGATGAGGAAGGTGCCAGACAGGACGTGGGGGCAGGGCTAGATGGGAGGCCTTTAAAAGGGAGACAGCTGCAGTCAGCTGAGGTGAAGGAGCAGGATTGCTAAATAGGAGACTGCTGGGATCACTCCTGGAGCCACAGGAGGAAGATCCCATCTAGGAGATCTTCACCCTATCCCTGTGGGGAGTGAAGTCCCGCAAAGGGTATGGACCTATGTAAGAAGGAAGGAACTAGGGCCTGTGACAGAACCTCCCAGTGCAAGTAACTGGGTGCGATCAGGTTGTCCCACCATCTGGGAGACAAACCTCAGGGAACTCCTATTCAGGGACACAAAGGCATCTAAAGGTAGTATATAGTGGAGAGCCCCAAACTTATTAAGGGAGCCACTTCAGTCTCAAAAGGACAGAGCATCTCAGGGTTAGTCTTCAGCAAGCCGTGCATCAACTAAGGACCCAGTCCACTGAGGTGTTGGGTACTCCCCACTCCTATGTGGAGTGGAGGGCATGGAGTCTCTGACAGAGTCAAGCTTAAATTTCTTTACTGAAAAATAGTCTGAAGTGAACCAGACTGCAGTGTCTTATTACTTGTACCATTTCCCTATCCAAGATATGAATACCTCATTCATCATCAGTTTGGTTAGTAAGAGTAATCACCCTTTCTTAGAGGTGTTCTCACTTTGGAGTGCCATAATTGTTGCTCTGCCAACTATTAGTTTCTCAGTGTACTGTTATGTGAGATGTGGGTTGTTACTGATTTGTCTGTCAAGATAATTTTGGTTCCCTTCACTGTGGTATCTAGATACCACAACAGCACTATCAAGTTTTGTTTTACATAGCACTAATAGAATTGCATTTCTTCATAATATACACTTCAGTTTCCCATTTTGTAGTTGCAGAAAGTAGACCATGATCTTGAAATGGTGCTGTCTACTGTTCAGTCAAAGAATAAAAAGCTGAAGGAAGACGTGAAAAGGTATAAAGCGAATCGAGCTTGTGAATGCCATACAATTTTGATAGCAAATCAAGTGAGAATCATTGTTTTGGTAGGTCTGAAAACTTCTAATTATCTATTGTTCCCTATCTCATTTTTTTTCCCCTTTCATGTTTAAAGAGAACAGCAGTGGCTGGATGAGCAGCAGCAATTGGTAGATGCTCTTGACGTAACACATGAAGAAATGAAAAATCAAGTGGTACAATTTTCTGAAAAAAGGTATTTATAGTGCTTTTTTCCAGCAAAAAAAGTTAAAGGATTGAATATTAGTATTACAATTAAAATAGATTTTAAAAATCTAATGTTACTGTTTGATATCTTTGGTAAAGATCAAATAATCAAGTAATAAAATACATTTGAAATCTAGGTTGCAAATGTGCTACAGGCTACACTTGCACTTTGTGATATTTGGGTTATTGATGCCATTATTGTAGCAACAGTACCTTTTTATTGAATTACATGTCACATCAGCTAAACTTTATTTTTACATTGGGTTTTTAGAGCTTTACAAGAAATGAAAAGTAAAATGCTGAAAATAAGAGCATATAAGGAAGAGCTCCTGAGTGCTCTGGGGGAGTTCCTAGAAGAACATTTTCCTCTCCCAGAAGAAGATGAAAGTGCTAAAAAGAAGAAAAAAGTAAGATTTCTTTAAAATTATCAAATTTGAAAGGTTTTTATTAATTTTTCTTTAATTAGGTTTTACATAATTTTAAAGTCACAAGGCTGGAAAGGTGGAAACCGTATTTAAGTCATACATGTAGTGTTGGTGGCACTGGTGAGATCTCATCTGGAATACTGTGTGCAATTCTGGTCTCCCACATTTAAGAAAGATTAATTAAAACTGGAACATGTGCAGAGAAGGGCTACGAGGGTGATCAGAGGAATGGAAAACCTACCTTATGAGAGGAGACTCAAAGAGCTTGGCTTGATTAGCCTAACCAAATGAAGGCTGAGGGGGAGATATGATTGCTCTCTCTAAATACATCAGAGGGATAAATACCAGAGAGGAAGAGGAGGTATTTAAGTGCCAATGTTGACACAAGCAGATGGATATAAATTGGCCATCAACAAATTTAGGCTTGAAATTAGATGAAGATTTCTAACCATCAGAGGAGTGAAGTTCTGGAACAACCTTCGAAGGGGAGCATTGTGGGCAAAAAACCTAAGTGGCTTCAAGAATGAGCTTGATAAGTTTGTGGAGTGGATGGTATGATGAGACTGCCTGCAATGGTTACAGCTGATCCGTGACCACTGGTAGCAAATATCCTCAATGGCTGTTGATGGGATACTGGATGAGGAGAGCTCTGAGTTACTATAGAGAATTCTTTCCCAGTTATCTGGCTATTGGGTCATGCCGAAATGCTCAGGGTCCAACTAACCGCCATATTTGGGGTTGTGAAGGAATTTTCTCCTAAGTCAGATTGGCAGAGACCCTGGCAGATTTTTGGCTTCCTCTGCAGCACGGGTCACTTGCAGGTTTAAACTAGTGTAAATGGTGGATTCTCTGTAACTTGAAGTCTTTAAACCATGATTTGAGGACTTCAGTAACTCGGCCAGAGGTTATCGGTCTATTACAGGAGTGGGTGGGTGAGGTTCTGTGGCTTACAATGTGCAGGAGGTCAGACTAGATGATCATGATGGTCGCTTCTGACCTTAATGTCCAGGTCACTTTCTACAACTGTTCTTTTTATCTAAGTCGGGGTGGGCAAACTTTTTGGCCCGAGAGCCACATCGGGGTTGCAAAACTGTATGGAGGGCCAGGTAGGGAAGGCTGTGTCTCTTCAAATCCCCACCCCACTCCGTGTCCCCTGACCCGACCCTAATGCCCCCCACCCGGGACTCCGCCCCCTGACAGGCTCCCCGGGACTCCCACGCCTATCAAACCACTCCCTGTCTCCTGACCGCTCCCCCCCGAACCTTCGCTCCATCCAACCCCCCTCTGCTCCCCATCCCCTGACCGTGCCCCCCCATCCAGAACCTCCGCCCCATCCAACTGCTCCCTGTTCCCTGACTGTCCCCCAGGATCTCCTGCCCCTTATTCAACCCCCCTGTTCCCCGCCCCCTTACCATGCCACTCAGAGCGGCAGGACTGGCTTATTGGAAAGCCTGGGAGGTGAGCAGGTGCAAGCTGCACTGCCCGCATGGCTGCAGGGAAGGGGAGACAGCAGAGGAGGGGCCGGGGGCTAGCCTCCCAAGCCGGGAGCTCAAGGGCCAGGCAGGATGGTCCTGCATGTCGGATGTGGCCCACGGGCCATAGTGTGCCCACCTCTGATCTAAGTGATACCTTTCAAAGTTTGGTTATATCATAGAGGGCTGGTATGGGGGCTTAGTGAAACAAGTTCTTAATTAGTCTACCCTGCTCCCATCTGGATATCTTAATATTTTTCTTCAAAGACAAATTTTAATTGTGCAGCAATATTGTTGGCACAAAAGTAAGTGTTACAGAGAATAGTTTAGAATATGAACCCTCAACTTCCTACTCAGGGAAACTGAGCTAACAGTCATCTTTAAACTTTAGGGAAAATAGGCAGTCAAGGAGAATTTTAAATAATAAAATCAAAGTCCATAGTAAAATCAAATACTTTACTATTACTGCTTAAAAGAATAGCTACAAAAACTGGGGGGGGGAAAAAGGTTATCATTTGGGCTCTTGAGGACACTTGGGCCTTGTCTGTTCAGCATCGGGTTCCCAGAACCGGTTTCGGGAATTGTTGAACTGCTAGTGAAAAAGAGAGACAGCTGCTTTCAGCCATGTTATTGCTGTAACCTTAATTTAATAGTAATTCAAATACTTTGTACTTGTCTGCATTAGTAGTTAAACCATTTTCCACATTGTTTCGTTTCATAGGCCCCAGTTGCTGACAATGGTTGTCAAAAATGGATCCCTCTGAACCAATCTGTCAAACCCTTAAGCATATGTTTAACTTTTTAAGCATGACTAATCCTATTGATTTCAGAGAGATCTCTTGCATGCCTAATGCAGAGCTGCCAGCTCTCCCTAATTTTTAATAATTTTCCCTATTTTTAAATGTGATTACAAAATTATCAAATCAGATGTAAATCTACGAATTTTGCAAATATATCGAAAAATTAGGAAGATTATCTATGTGTTGCATGTCATTCACCACTTGGGTCTGATGAACACAGTGCTGCATCTGCAGGGGTGTTCTTCTCCACTGCCAGCACCCCTGTGCAGTCATGTGCCACCATTTTGTCAGTCAGGCTGGGAGAGGCTTGCAGGGTAGCTCCTCAGTTGCATGGGTGAGCTCTCCTGGCAGGAGGAAACCATCCCAAACCAGTGTGTCTGCCAGGAGCCCAAAAAGTGGCTGCTGTGTAACCAACCGCCGCAGTGAGCAGAGAGCTCAGCTGAGAGCACAAGCAGCATGTGGCAGGGATGACATGCTGGCATCCCTGCAACTTCTCCCTCAGCATGACTGCCAGTACCTGGGGCTGGATGGGCACCTCCGGGTATGTGACATTGCAAGCAGTTGCCTGCAGCACCAGTAAGTAATTGTCCAGCACTGCCTATACCTGGTATTGATGCCTTGTCTCCCTGAGCCAGCTGACACTGGGCAGCTACTCCCCTTTTATCCCCAACCCCACCAAACAGCCCCCTTCATTCCTATCTCTCTTATTCCCCCAACTCCACCCTAACAAGTCCCTTTCCCAGTTTTCTGAAACCCACCTAATCCTTCTTTCAGCCCAGCCAGCAACTCCACTTTAGCATCCAGTGTCCCACCGTCCCCTGGGGGCAGGATGACTCCCTCACAGCATACCATGAGAGAAATTTCTGAGAGCATTCCTGCCCCATGGCACATGCACAGACTGCAGAGTGAGGGTCATTCTGATTGGAGGCAAGCTGTGGCCATTTTGAATGGGTTGGCACACTGCAACCGAGCAAGCCACAGGCTGCGTATTGCGTTCTAACTGCTCTGTGTGCCCCTGCTCGTGCACTCCAGGTACCTAGAGCACAGTAACAAAGTCCAGCAGGCTGTATGGGGGCAGCTGGAGTGCAACACACGTCCTGTGGCTTGTGCGGTGAATCCAGCACCCTAAACCCCACTGACAAAATGAGCCAAATATGGCAAAATAAAACATGGAATGGTTTCAGAAATGCTTGCAAAGGAGCGAGGATACAGCCAATATTGTGGTCAGACCTGATCATGGCTGTTGATGTTACTAAAAGTTACTTCAGCTTGTACCGCTGTTATTACTCTAACATGCACAGAAGTGCACCTAAAATGCACTACAAGCTTTCGTGGTCCTACCTGAGACACCCTATCTGTATTTGGCTTTGCAAATTTGGCACTTGAGACCGCTTCAAGCAACCTCCTTAATTTTTTTTCATAAACATCCATAAAAGTCTAAGTCAGAGGTGGGCAAACTTTTTGGCCCGAGGGCCACATCTGGATATGGAAATTGTATGGTGGGCAATGAATGCTCACAAAATTAGGGGTTAGGGTGCGGGTTCTGGTGTGAGGCCAGAAATGAGGAGTTCAGGGTGTGGGAGGGTGCTCCGGGCTGAGACAGAGGGGTTTGGAGGGTGGGAGGGGAGTCAGGGCTGGGGCAGGGTGTTGGGGCATGGGAGGGGGTCAGGGGTGCAGGCTCCAGGCACTTACCTCAAGCAGCTCCCAGAAGCAGCAGCATCTCCCCCCTCCAGCTCCTGCGCATCCAAGCGGCTCTGCGCGCTGCCCTGTCTGCAGGCGCCGTCCCTGCAGCTCCCATTGACCACGGTTCCTGGCCAATGGGAGCTGCGGGGGCAGCGTGTGGAGCCCCCTGGCTGCCCCTATACGTAGGAGCCAGAGGAGGGACGTGCCCGCTGCTTCCGGAAGCCTCCCAGAGTGGGGCAAGACTTGACCCTGCTCCCTGGCTGGAGTGCTGAAGTGGGGCAAACCCCGGACCCCGCTCCCCAGGAGGAGCTCGAGGGCCAGATTAAAACGTCTGGAAGGCCGGATGCAGCTCCTGAGCTATAGTTTTCCCACCTCTGGTCTAAGTACAAGGTTAGCATCTCTGCTAATGTTGAAGCATGTGATTCAAGATTGGGGTCTTCGTATGGGCAGGGCATGAGAATTAAATTGAAAATGCAGGATAAGTCTCCAGGCTTAAAAGAAAGATGCACCCTTTTTGTCACACAAAGCAGTCTGAAAGTTTACGTTACAAGAAGTATTTTATATGTAAATTGTACTTGTGGGAAGGAAAAAGTATTCTTTTTTCCATGTGGTGATAGCCATCTTGCTTAAAAGTGATGGAATTTATGATGCCGGTTAAATTTGTCATACCACAGAATGGGAACCTAATTTAAGAAACTGTAAACATTTAACACCATTGGTCTACCAAAAATAAAGTCAAATCTGTTGGGTTTTTTTTAATTTTGCAAGTATAAAAACTTCTTTAAAAGTAATGTTTGACCTAACATCCTTAGGACTCAAAAGTAGCAAACTAATAATTTTTCTTTGTACAATTGTTTAAAATATCTCACATGCTGATACTCCATATGCCAATTCTATCCTTAATGGCAAATGTTGAATCCAGTGCCCAGCCCATATAGCGAGATGCTGGGCAGGGGAGCGGGAAGAAAAAATCACCGAAGGTTGTAGAGTGTCTTTAGAACCACTCCATGGACGCTACTGTAGCCCTTAGACTAATATAGTCTCCACGTCCCCTGCCCCCATAGTGCAAGGAGATCCCATGGAGGAGGGCTCTGTAGCACAATGGGGGGTGTGTGCACTCCTTTGTGGCCCTTTCCAAACATGGTTTCTGGTGCAGCTGAGCCTCAGAAGTGCTGCTGTCAGGGGACCCTCCACAGTCATGGAGGAAGGAGGCAGGATTTGGCCCTATGTCAATTTTTATAAATTACCTAGTTCTTCCTCCACTCCAAAATTGGAGTTTATAATAAATCCTGACCATCTTTTAACTTGTAAGACTCATGAACTAGCTCTATGTTACAAATTATAACAGTTTCAAACCATAACATTAAAAAAGGAAAACATTTAAAGAAAATCCTATGGCAAAACTGAATTTTGCTTCTTGAAGATAGTAAACGTATTTGGTTAACCTCTAGAGGCTTAAACCAAAAAATACTAAATTGCAATATAAATTAAGAGCAAACATTAAGGCACTGTGGGCTGAACTCTTAAAACAAGATTACAATATTTTTGCAATAATCACATGTTTACATCTTTGTCCAGAACTTTAGAAAATTTACTTAAAGGCATTGATCTTGTGATTTTTCTTACCAATCTTAGACACAGAATGAGTACTTTATACTCCCATTCATGTTTAATAATAATATGTTTGAATTAATAAAATGTGAATCCCATTCTTGACTGATGTAATATTAAATATCTTATTTTCAACTTAGTTTAAGAGAAACATTGTTTGGAGTTTACATTGAACTTGTTGCTGAATATACAATTAAAATATTTAACTTTTGTAATATGACGACTCAACATTTTAAAAGTAAAAAACATCAGTCTGTTCATTACTCTGAATTATTTGCAATGAGATTTTTCTTTGTTAATTAACATTTTTTTCTTACTGTTAGAATTTAAACTTTTTTTTTGCTGCTTTTGTAGAGTCCAGCTGAAGAACCAACTGTACAACTGGTAACGTTACATGAAATTTTAGAGGTAAAATGGTTTTGCGTGTGATGTCATTTTTTTTCCTTACAATGATCAAAACCGGTAATGGTCTATAAGCAAAATGAATGATAGTGTGTGAAAATACAATTAAAATAACTAAGATAATAGAAACTGTGTTCAAAAAAAATCTTACTGGGTTCCTCTTTTAATCCCCGGAGCACCCTAAGTAACTTTCTGGTACTAAACTCTTTTAAAATGTAAGAATAATTTAGCAAACTGATCCTACAATTTGAATCGGAAAATTATAGGCTTTTAAACTTCTAATTTTAAGATACAAAGTCAAACTTAAATCATTCTTAAATTCACTAATTTTTAAATCAGGTTTTATAACTCTTAACTTAATGGTTCACAATAGAAAATAATATTAAAATGGTTTGGTTAAAAAACCTGAATTTAAAATGTTTAACTTTTATATTTTGTACTATTCGCATGTACACAGTTCTGAAATATAATGCAGCAACAAGTCAATAAATTTCTAATATATTCATATTGTTGGGTTATTTGATAGGTCTGTTTTTAAGTTTTTTGTGTTTTTTTTTTTTTTTTAATTGACAAGGATGCTCAGTTTATTGAATGGACACTCCTATTATAGTTTGTAAAAACCCAAATAAATTATGAATTTGCAAGGCATAAATCTGATAGAGCTAAAAAGGTTGTTTGGATGATGGCACCTTCTCTATCCTAAACTTAGTATTTGGGAATACAGGGCTTTTTTATAGGGGTCTGTTTGTGAGAGACCTCCATGAAGAACAGCAGTTGTTCTGAGGGAAGGCCTGCGGAATTATAACGTTCTGGTGTTTAGATGCTAAAATCCGGTCACTATGACATTGTTATGCTTTACTTGAAAGTGCAGACTGTGAGTTTTTGTACTTAATGTCATTAACTTCAATTTCATGTTACATACCTCAAGTATCTCAGCATGCCTTTTAGTGCCAAATTAGGTAGGGCTAGAAAGCAAATCAGAAATTAAAGTTGCCAAATGAGTTATTAAGCCCTGTGGAAATATAATTTCAAAAAATTTATACCTTAAAATTACTCTTCATATTCCCTTCACTAATTTTAAACACCTGCAAAGTACTAAAACACCCAGGTGTCTGATTTCTGTTTGAAAGAATAAACTAGTTCCAGACATTCAGACTTCAGACTTGTTTTTAATTTTAATTAACTTAGCCTAAACTTCGAGTTTCACTGATCTTCGTTTTATGTTTTTGTTGAGCCATTTAGTGCTAGTTTCAGTGCCTGTTAAATTTCAGAACTGTTGTCTTAGAGAATAGTTTCTTAGAGACAAATGCAAAGCGAGGCACATTTTGCTTTTGTGATCACAAATTTAGGTTTATTGTTTGTGTAAATATAAGCTATTCCCATTCAGAATTGGGACCAAATAATATGTCCATTCCCATCCAGGTTTCCACAATTCATCCATGTTTACTTTATCTTTTAAAATTGTCAATGTATTGCTTTTCATTTATGTGGCCACTATATAAAGCTGCTTCTTTGAGTAGACGCAGCCATGTATTTCACTTAGGTGTGTGCACGCCCAGTGCACCAGAGAGGGAGAAACTTGCCTACCAGTATCCATAGAGATGTGGTGCTCACACCTCGTGGCCATAGCACCTCTCCTGACTTCACGAGGCGGCGCTGCCCCAATCGTCTCTTAGTCCCTTCTTATCATCCATGGCTGGAGTCAGAGCTCTGTGTGGTCTTAACCTCACAACCTCTCAATATGTTAGTTATGTTAGTGTTAGTTGTGTTAATTTGTTTTCCTTGGTGATGCTCTCACTGGAGTTTAAACATTGTCCTTTGTGAGGAGTAGTGAGCCCCACATGCGGTGTTTTTGCTCTGCCTCAGCGAGGCCCATTTTAAAGAGGATTGTGTGATCTGCAGATCATTCCAGAAATGGACTCAAGTGGCTCGGGAACTTCTTCGGAAACAGCAACTGCTGGAACAGGCCATGCGACCTGCTTCGGTACTGCAGCCCTCATCAAGTCGGAGATCGCCCTTGGGTTCCAAGAGTGTTGCCGTTTCATGTTCTGGAGCAGGTACCTCTCCAAAGAAACAGAGGAGCTGTTCCCTGTCTACTCTGCCAAGGAGAAGGTTGCATAAGACCAATCAAAACCACTCCAAGTCTCAGGGTGATTCTTCCACCTTCTCCAGGAAAAGCAGGAACTGGCACAAAGTTGGTTCCAGTATGTAAGATGGCACAGATACCTCTAACTCTTCCCTGGTACCGAGTAGGAAGGTTAGAAAACCTTTACAGTTGACTCTTGTTCTGGCCACCAAGTATCCGTTGAGTCCGATACCGATGAGGGAGATACTGGCACTGACTGTTTCTACATCAGCAGCGTACCAGGTAGCAACAGATCTCCTCTGCCTTTAGGTTCCAACCTTTCCTTTTGCCCAGGAGTTTGCCATGTCTGCATTATCTATAGCCCCATCGATTGAACAAGCTGCTGAACCCTTGGGTCTGTCAGCATTGCACCCCAGTGTTCCCTTTCCACAGGTTATGGAAGCAGGTCCTATGCCAGGATTGGTACAGGGGATCTTGGTCCAGGAATCGCCTCAGCACCACGGCAGTCGGCACCATGATTGCTTCCATGGCGGCTTTCACCGCTCAATGAACTGTCAGACACTCCAGTATCGCTGATGACTTCAGGATTGAAACCATTTCTGGTACCAGTGTGCTCAGTACCAACAGTACCACTTCCATTGGCAGTGCCGCTTCCTGGCTCCTTCTGGGTGATGGACGAGTCAGATCAGTTACTTGCTCCCTCTAGTTTTTTTTCTGTCCTTATCCCTGGGATCCTGAGGCTCCTCAGCATCTGAGTCGGGGTTGTTATCCTCTCACTCTCCATCGCCTGACAGGCCTCAAGGGCCATTGATGGATTGGTACACATCTCGTGATCAGGACGGAGGCTGACTACCAATGCCTTATCCATACCAGCGGCCTCAATGGAATCTGTGGGATACTCCTTTGTTGGTGAGGTCCTACACTTCGTCTTGCTTGAAGGCAAGATCTCCAGCCAGGGTTTTGGCAGTGACTGTCAATCTGCCACAGGTCCTGTGGTCCTCCCTGTGGATCCTCTAGAGTCACCCTGCCACGGTCTATCAGCCCTGGAACAGAATCTGATTTTGACTCAGTTAAAGGCCTCCTCTTCGTCTCTGGATGATTCTGTGCTGCCTGTCTCATTCTCCTCTTCTGTACCAGAGAATTTTACAGAATAGCAAGACCTTTTGTGGTTTGCAGTTGCTTCTGTCAGTTTTCAAGTGGAGTTCTTGCACGAGAACACACACAAATAGTGGCTTCCATGGCGGCTTTCACCACTCAATGTTAGTACTGTCGGACACTCCAGTATCACTGCTGACTTCAGGATTGAAACCATTTCTGGCACCAGTGTGCTCAGTACCAACAGTACCGCTTCATTGACAGCGCCACTTCCTGGCTCGTTCTGGGTGATGGACGAGTCAGATCAGTTACTCGCTCCCTGCCATCTGCCCCTTGGAGAGTCACCATACTTATCAATTATGGGCTTCTTGAACTGGCTAAGGCACTGCGGAGCATGCCAGCTTTAATATTGCCTGGGGCTAAGTACATAGAAAAGCTCCATTTCATTCCTGTATGGGAATTTGAGGTGTTTTATTCTCATCTGGTCCCAAATTCCCTAGTTGCAACTGCAGTGAACCACAGCGGCAGACAGGGCAGGTTTATGTAGATAACAAGGATAGGGACTCTAAATAATTGGCCCTCATAGACAGGAAGATTTACGCCTTCTCTTCTTTAGAGATGCAAATTGCTGACCAGCAAGCCTTGCTGTCCAAGAACGATTTTTGTCAACTGGACAGCTATGTCAAAGTACACAGACGAGCTGCACAAGGTCTTGCGTGAGGAATTTCTGGCATTTGTGACTGAGGGCTGCTGGACGTCTTAACTAGACCTCACGGACACCTCGGCCAGGGTGATGGCCTCTGCAGTCACTAAGAGGAGGGCTTCCTGGCTGCAGAGTTCGGGCATTGCCCCTGATGTCCGGCAAGCCCTTGAATATTTGCCCTTTGACCGCCAAATGCTGTTCTCTGACAAAACTGACAAGATGCTGCAGTCCTTCAGTCCTTGGGGGGTGTACATGCCGGAAATGTAAAGGCACCAATATGGCATTCAGCAGCAGCAGCAGCAGTATTGTCTACAGCATACATTTGGCCAGCCTGTTCCTCCTCCTTGGCAATGGGACTACCCCAGAAAGAGGGATAGATCACACAGCAGAAAGCAGTTGGGCTCTGGATTCATCCAGTCCACATGCCCTCCCAGTACCCATTTTCATTCCTTTTTCCAGAGCACTGTTTCAGCGATTGCTTCCCCCCACTCATCCTCCCCAGTTTGGGGACAGGTTGGCCTGCTTTCCTAAGCACCATCAGATCAGGTTATGCCATCCAGTTCCTCTCCACACCTCCACTTCAGGGACTTCTCTCATGAGATACTGCTCCTCAAACAGGTCTGCTCTCTGCTGGTTTTGGGAGCAGTGGAGGAGGTTCTGCGGGAACATCAGGTCATGGCTTCTACACCCAGTACTTCCTGATACCCAAAACCAAGGGAGGTGTAAGACCCACCCTTGACCTTCATGACCTCAACAAATATATCAGGTACATGAGTTCTGAATGGCCACTCTATTGACCATTCTCCCTACATTGTCTCCGAATGACTGGTTTGCGTCTTTGGACCTTCAGGATGCCTACTTCCATGTGCGGATTTTGCCGAACTACAGAAAGTTCTTTCTATTTTTCATGGTCGAACGCCACTTTCAGTATGCAATGCTTCCATTAGGCCTCTCTTCTCCTTCCCCCTCAGGACTTTACCAAATGCATGGCTGTTGTTACGGTGTATCCCAAGAGGAAGGGATGACTGGTTATGAGGGACAGATCCAGAGAGGAAGTTCATGCTCACGTCAGCACCACACTGCGCTTGCTTAACCATCTGGGTCTTATCCTCAACATAGGGAAGTTAATCATGTCTCTCACTCAAAAAATTAAGTTCACTGGGGCTCTGCTAGATTCCGTGACATTGAAAATGTTTCTGCTGACCTACTTTTTTCAGACAGTTCGCCATCTTTGCATCAGTCTGCAGTCTCAGGCTTCCACGACAGTTTGGACATGTCTGAGGGTCTTGGGTCATTTGTCCACTTCCACGCAGGTGATTCAGTTTGAAAGCTTGCGCTTTCGCCCCCTTCAAATGTGGCTCCAGGCAGTCTACCCATCCTACTCTTCATCATCCAGACCAACTGGTTCATCTTCCTCCACTTCCTCAACTTCTTCCTTGCAGGGGTGGATGCATCCAGAGAACATTTGCCAAGGCATTCCCTTCGTCCAGCCCTCACCAACCAGGATGCCTCCCTGATGGGCTGGGAGGGGTGCACCTGGGGTTACTAAAAGTACAGGGACTGTGGTTGGAGCAGGAGACATCACCCCATATCAATGTGTTGGAGCTTCGAGCCATTTACAAGGCAGGTCACGCTTTCTGAGACTGTGTCAGAGACTCAGTGGTTCACATACTTACTGACAATACTACCTTGATATATTATGTGAATGAACAAAAAGGGAGCACACTACAGCTTACTTTTCCTAGAGGCAATCAGGCTGTGGTAGTTCTACATTAAGGAGAACATTACTCCAATAGCCGTTCACTTACCTGAGTTTAAGAATCCTCTCATGGACCATCTCACAAGTATTTTTCTCTGAGTCATGAGTGGTCTGAACATAAGTGTCCTCTGGGTTATCTTCAGAGCCTGGGGCAGCCCAATGATCAACCTGTTTGCTACAAGGGACAACAAGAAATGTCGTCCCTTTTGCTCTTGACGGGGCCTCAGTCCTGGTTCATTGTCCAACGCTTTCCTCCTCAGCTGGCAGTCATCTCTCCTCTATGCTTTTCCCTTGATGCTGATACCTCAGGTCATTCTCAAGTTTAAGGTGGATTGGCCCAAGCTTATTCTTGTTTCCCTGGCGTGGCCAAGACAGTGCTGGTTCTACTACCTCTTCTCAGTATCTGTTCAGCCTTCCATACTGCTTCCTCCCCATCCCGACTTACTCACTCAGAACCAAGGCTTCACCTTGCATCCTGAGCTCAGCTCCCTTCATCTCATGACATGGCTGCTGCATGGCTGAATGAGGAGGAAGTGTGATGTTCAGTGGCTGTCCAACAACTCCTCCTTAACAGTAGAAAATCCTCCACCAGAATGGCCTATGTGGTGAAATGGAAGCAATTTTCAGTGTGGTCATTAGCTTGTGGAATCCAGCCAATGCTGGCCTCTATCCAGGACATTTTGGAGTATCTGCTGCACCTTTTAGTCATTGGGGCTTACATTTAGTTAATTGAAAGTGCATCTGGCAGTGATGTTGGCATTTCATCCCCCTTTCAGGGAAGATCGGGCTTCGCCAATACCGTGATAGCAAGATACTTAAAAGGGCTTCTTTTTCTACATTCCCCCCCTCCTTCCCAAACCAAGAATTGGTTCCTCTATGGGATCTTAACATGGTCCTAGCGGCCTTAATTGAACCTCTGTTCAAGCCCTTGACATATTGTCCCTTCCTACTTTTGTGTCAGAAAACTGCATTCCTGGTAGCAATAACATCTTCAAGGAGTGTGTGAGAGTTGCAGGCTCTGATGGAAGAACCTCCTTATATATACAATTCTCCAAAGACAAAGTGGCTTTACGACTGCTTCCAAATTTTTCGTCTGAAGGGTTTTTCAGTTTCATTTGATCCAGGTGGTATATTTACCTGCGTTCTTTCCTAAGCAGCATTCATCTCTGGAGGAGCAGTGTCTCCCTACCTTTAGATGTCAGGCTACATCTAGCCTTTTATCTGTACAGTCCTAAACCAGTTTGTGCTTAACCTCATTGGTTTGTGAAATGTGCAGATTTCATGAAGGGTCAAGCGGTCTCTTCACAGATGATCTCCAAATAGATAACATCATGCATCAAGACAGCATATGAAACAGCTTCAGCTACTCCCCCTCAGTGGGTGTGAGCGCATTCTACAAGAGTGCAAGCAACGTTCATAGCATTCCTGAGTGACGTTTCCGTATTGGACATTTGCATGGCTGCTACGTGGTTGTTGCTGCATACGTTTGTGAACCATTACACCATAAGCGCATCTTCCAAGGTTGAGGCAAGGTTTGATAGAACGGTCCTGCAGTCCTGGTTTAGGTCGACTCCGAGCCTTGTCTCCTGCTTGTGAGTCACCTCAATGGAATACACAGCTGCATTTACTCAAAGAAGAAGAAATGGTTACTGGCTGTAAATGTGGCTCTTCTAGATGTGATGCAAATGTGTATTCGACGACCCACCCTCTGTCCCCTCTGCATCGGAGTCTTGATTCTGGGCATTCAGTGTGAAGGAACTGAGGGAGGGTTGAGGTGGTACCCCCAATGTAGCTAGAGGAGGGGTGGCAGCTACGAGGCATGAGTGCCACCTATCTCCAGGTACTGCTTTGCAAGTTTCTGCAGCTCCGGTGTGCTGGGCATGCACACGGCTAAGTGAAATACGGTCTGCATCCATGTCTGCATCACATCTCGAAGAACCACATTTACAGTAAGTAACTGTTTCATACTGTATATATTTTCCGCTATAGAGGTACAATTCCAATACTTAATTGGAATCACATAAATTACCGAGGCAAAGAATAGGTATAAATTAAAAAAATAAAAATTAGTTATTGTGGCCACTGTGGCAGCCATTCTTAGACACTCCTATAAGTGTTACATTATATTTTATCTTTGGATTTAACTTCATTTTGTATAGCAACTTTGCATACACTCCTGTTTATGTGTTCCATTACTCCCCCTGTAGGCACATGTATTCTGCCAGTTCCTGTTCCCTTAAATTCCCTGTGTAAACTTTTATCAGAAGTGCCTCACTAAGTTTTCTTGTGCTGCTTCATACTCTAGGGATGTTGCATGTTTCTATGCACAGTGTAACATTCCTCCTTCAAATCTCTTCAGCAATGATTCCCACTCACGTAAACCTAAGAATTAGTTCTTTTTCTTAAGTTATTTTTAAAAATAACATGATGTTTATGGTACAAAAACAAGTATAAATAATTTAAATAAAAGCAGTAGAGAGAGAATGTGATGGTAAAAGTTATTTCAGAATATGGGTGTTGCTGAGAAGTCTCGCCAGCAACAGTTTATGAAAGATCATGAATTAATATTGTGAGAGATGAACAGAAGATATGGCGCAGAGAAGTACAGAGCAAACATTTTGGTAGATAGGCTGGAGCAAATCAATAGAGTGTTTTGAAAGAAGGAAGGCAATTTTGATCTGAATATAAAATGAATGAGTCACCAATGAGGGTATTTGGAGATGAAGATTATGATGTTTCTTTGTGTTGGGAAGAAGGCAGGCAGAAGCATTCTGTATATGCTAAAGTCTGGAGAGCTAGAACATGTAGAAGCCATAGAGAAGGGAGTTGCAGTAGCTAAGGTGAGTAGAGATGAAAGCATGGGTAGGATTTGGGCTAACATGGCTGTCAAGGCAGCCGTGTTCACAGACAATATTGTGAAGATAGCAGTAGGCAGATTTACAAATATATGGGCTCTAAGAACAGGAACACAGACACCAGGCTGATGATCAGATTGCAGACAATGGAGTCAAATGCCAAGTCTAGGTCAAGGAGGGGAGAAAAAGATGGAATTGTTTGAGGGTACTTATCTTGCCTTGGGAGAAGGAAGTTGATTAATACATTGATTCACTTGCTCAAGACAAGCAAGTGGAATAGATAGCGAGGAAACAAAGCATTAAAGATATGAAAAGATATGTATCTTGAGTATCATAACTGTAAAATTAGTAGTTAAGGTTAAAAGTAAATAGAAGATGACTGTAAAAGGGGAACTGACTGCCAAAAATAGAACCTTTTGGGACTCAGAAAGCAGTTTCTTGGCTCATAGTCAGAGAATGGAAATTCCATTGTTTTAAGTCTGAGGAAAGGCGAGCGAGAAGGAGCCCTTGTTGGCAAAAGAGGTCATTTGGAGAGTTATATTGCAGTGAAATGAGAGCGAGGTCGTATCTGTTGGTGGGTATGAAAAACAGAAAATGTCTAAAATAAAGGTTTGCCTAACTTTCTCTCTCAACTTTGGAAGCCTGTTAAACAGACACTAAATCTTAAATTGCTACATTGTCTTTGTGTGCTTTTATTTTAAAAACCAAATAAATTGCAGTTACATTCCATTATTTTTTGACTGAATGGCTTGCATAACTATATACATACCTAAAATCCAATATATGCTTTTGATTTATTGGGGGAAAATTAGAATATTGTTACATAAGGGAAGAGAATCAACTTAAATTTAATATTCAACAATTTCATACTTAAAAAAATCAATTAAACATTCTTTAATGAATAATTTGGAACAGGCTTTGTATCTTTTAGGTAAGCAATTCTTATGACATCAGTGTGCTCACCTTTCCTTGTTTAACAATAGATAAAAATCAACCTGTTTTATGCATATTTTGAATCTCATTCTCTTCATCTTCCAGCGTCTTATAAACAGATTAATGAGTACACCACATGAACCATATTTGACAATCAATGATTCCTTCTGGCCACCTTATGTTGAACTGCTGCTGCGGTATGGAATTGCACTGAGACATGCAGAGGATCCAAGCAGAATACGCTTAGAAGCCTTTCATCAGTAAAGGCACCTTTGTGACTATTTAAAAAAGAAGAAATGTGTTGAACCAGTACTCATACTTTAAAAATATAGAGGTGTGGGTGTATGTGTGTATTTTTATATATATATATATATAATTTGATATTTTATCATAACTCTTTGGGTGTTAATCTTTTCTGCTTGGACAATATTTTTTGACAAACCATACCTGTTTTAAGTGCAGTTACTTATGAAGCTTATGATATGACAAAACTTTCTTTTAACTTCAGATGATAGCCATTCATCCCATTAGTTGTTGACTTTATGATATGTGTTACTGCACTGTGAAATTAGGTAGTGCTTGTTCAGATGGCTCAGATAAGACTCAAATTCAAGTTAAAGGACTATTGTATGCAGACAAAATAATGAAAGTAGTTTGTTTTTGGTTGATTAATTAAAAGAAATAATGCTTTGCATATGGCATGTTTGTTTTCTTATGCAACACTCCCTCAGGCTTTGTCTACACTAGCACTTTTGTTGGAAAAACTTTTGTTGGTCAGGTGTGTTAAAAAAAACAAAAAAACACCATACCCCTGACTGACAAAAGTGCCGGAGTGAACTACCATCACTTGTTAGCTGTGGTTTAATTATGGGAGAGCTCTGTTCTGTTGGCATAGAGGAGCTACACAGGAGACGTTACAGCAGTGCAGCGGCACAGCTGTGCCACTGTAAGATCTGTAGTGTAGACAAAGCCGCTGCATGGCTCCAATCCTCTTACTTCCTTTTAACATTTATGCTACACTTCTGTGCTAGGCTTGAACTATCTCAGTTCAGTTTGTAGGTTTGAAGATTAGCAGTCTGAATGTTTTAAAAAATGGAGAAATAACTTTTCACATTTGTTGCATTCAGGATGCCTTATGACCAATGGCAGAAAACAGTGTTGGGTTTGAGATAAACATTCAAGAGAATCTATAGGTCTTCTTATGCTGAAAGAGTTGAAAATTGCCCATCATGCAACTGTGGGTGGGTGGGAGGGTTGTGTGTGCAGGTGGTGGTGGTTGGCTGAGATGTACAGGAGGTCAAACTTGATTAGAGGTCCACAAATTGTGGGGCGCAAAGAAATGTTAAGGGGTGTGTGGTGGGCCTGGCCAGCCCACACCGGGGGGCAGAGAGGGAACCCTCCCCCACCTCTGCTCTGGCACTGCCCCCAGCTCCTGGCACCGCACCTGACCCAGTCCCCAGCCTTGGCCCAAGGGAACAGGGCCCCAGCCAGGGGCCGAGGCTGGGGGAGGGATCAGAGGTTGCAGTGGGGGCTGGCAGCTGGGCCAGCGACTACATGCTTAGCCACTGCTACCCTAAATTTTAGACGCCGATTAAATTAGCCTACAATAGCACTTCTAATTTAACAAGAGGGTAACAAGGTTGTGGGCCGCCTTAAAGGAATTACCAGGGTGTTATCAGGGGACTTGTCTCCGATCTGCAGAGGGCTCCCCAGGGCAAGCTAGTCTTGCTAACCCCTGAAAAGATACGGATAGAGTCTTCCACTCAAGGATTGACACACACACAAGCAGAAATTCTTCAACAACATAAGAATTATTTATTTAAAAGAAATAAAAAAAAAATTAGTAAGTTTAATAAAGGAAGAAAAGATGCATAGGATTTAATAAAACCCAATCAAATTACATTTAAGAATTGTACAATAAAGCGACCCAGCAAGATAAGAGACAGACTGCATAAAATATCTAACACATACCGAGAATACAGTAGTTCCAATGTAATAAGCATATAAAGATCCTGCATACACAAAGGCTTTAGTCTTAATGTTACAATCTAATACCATACTTAATACAATGCAGTATACGCAGGCTCTGTATGCACATCCAAGAAACCATTATGTCACAGATTTGAAAAAAAATTTACTTAACACTAACCTTAACATTTAACACTAAACATTTAGCATTTAATATTTAACATCCTGTGAGCACTGGCCAAGAGGTCGCAGGATGAGTAGGGAGGTCTCATTCAGCAGCGGGCATCCAACTTTATTAACAGACACCCCCAGGCACTCTTTAAAAAAAATAATAATCGTAAAATTAGACCTACACTCTCCCACCTCTGACTAGTCTGAGGTCCTTCTGCTCTGTCTCAGTGGTGCCAGTGCTGGAGATGGTGGTTGCTGTTATTTCTGAAGGTCACCGTGGCTGTGTGTGTTTCGGAACTGCTGGTGGTTGCCTTTACAGGTAGCTGTCTTCCGGTGGCATAGCATCCTTAAAGCTGCTGCCTTCTAGAAGGTTCGGTTGCTGCTGCTCCTCCGGGTAGCTGCTTGATTGAGCTACTATGAAAGCCGTTGCCGTGGTAACCTTTCGAGTTCTGCTGCTTTTCCAGCCACCTGCTTTTTCCGGAACTATCTGTCCTTCTCCTCAGGTAGCTTCTGTTCTTCCACAAAGCCTCAAACCCATTACATTCATGCTAGCTGTTGGCCTTATATTGTGGTTGCTCTCTCAAGGTCAGCTCATCTCTGCCAATCAGTTTCTAGCTCTTCTAGCTCCTCCCCTGACGTCATCCCATTTTTAGATACAGAGCTCCTCCCCTATGATGCTATCTTTAGAAAGCTAAGCTTCTCCCTCTGATGCCATCTTGGGTAGGGCTCCTCCCTCTGACCATCTTTAGCAAAGCAAAGCTCCTCCTTTTGAAGATGGAATTTTCCACTCTAAATTTAAACTACGTTATCCCCATCTCTACCATTTTGGTCTGCCATGTTGGATTTTTCTAATTTAAACTATCATTAATTTCTACTTATTTAAAGCCTTAATCTTAGAACAAATTACTGTTTTATGCAAATCAAAGTGTCCTGATACTGTCACCACCTTAATTATGTTAATTAGGAGAAGTAATTTGTACGGTGTTTTTAAACCACCTCTGAGGTTTTTCTGCAAGCCTCTATAAATATGCTGCAAGGTATCTCAGAACATTCAAAGCAAAATCTCTCTTTACACCACTGCTGGCTCTCACTGCAGCCCAGCTGCAGCTCCGCTTCCGCCCCAGCCTCGGACTCCTCACCTCTCTCTGCAGCCTCCCACTCTTGGAGCCACAGCCCCACTCCTGGCTAGTGCAGTAAAGGGGACATGGATAGGGGCAAGGAGGGGTGTGACCCTGAAAAGTTTGGGGGACCATTGGACTAAATGATCTAAGGACCCTTCTGGTCTTAAACTCTATGACTGATTTTTCTCCTAAAATGAGCCCCTTAATGCAGTGTACAACTTCTGTTAATAACACTGCACTTTATATTGTCTACACTTTTCACAATTAATTTAGCAAGGCTTGTAATACTTAATTTCTGTGTTTTTTGACAGTTTGTAATTTATATCTGGCACAGGGAATCCATTAATTCAGTGAGAAGTCTTCTGGATAACCATGCCTGTCTGATCCTAATTTTCTTAAGTGTACACCTGATCACAGTCGTGCCTGAGTAGATATTAAATGACTTGCACAAGGTTACACAGGAAGCCTGTGGCTGATCTGGAATTGAAGCCTGAAGTTCCATGCCTGCAGGCCTGCAACGTGTAACACTGGGAGATATAACCTGCCTTTTGGTTAACCAGATTTCAGTTTATCAGGGTTTTTAGCACTATATGATATAACCTCCATGCTTTTTAAGTAATACAAAAAGTATTTTGCTGGCTTAGAGAAACAAACCACATTTCCCAATAATTATGGGAGGAAGCTAGAGAGGCTATTTTCATGGTTTGCTCCTGTAGCTTCTTAAATTACAATTGGAATGTAAGAGAATTGTATATGAAAATACGTGCAATCTATCTCCCTTGAATTTACAGCTTTTTTTTTATGACTTGGACGGAACTGAATATAGTATTTCACATGTATTGCCATCAATTTATACAATGGCATTAAAACTTCAGTATAGTTTTCTGTCCCATCCTTTATACATCCTAACAAACTATGGGAGAGGGGAGCCGGTTAGCACTACTGTGTATTGAGCCAAGGCTTTTGTTCAGTTATCTTCAGGACTTTTTGTGAGTGATAGCAGTTAATTTAGAATTCACAAGGATCAATTTTCTCTCTGGTCCTTTTCAGCATAAGTGCAAGTACTAGGTGAACTGTTCAGATCACATGGAGTCAAGTGCCAGCAATAAGCAGTTGACACACAGCTCTACCTATCCTTCAAAATATACAGCCACACCACTACCACCAACTTGGCCCAATGGGTGGGTGAGATCAGCTCCTGGATGAACAGCAGCTGGCTGCAGCTGAACCCAAGCAAGACCAAAGGTGATGCTGATGGGCAGAGAAAAGCATTTTGAATGGTCGTCCGCCTACTTTATATGTGCTAATTTTCATTTCTAGACAGTCATTACCATCAGCTGTACTGCCTTTATGCCTTATGTTCCCTATTATCATTCTTACTGAAAACTGAGGCAAAGTAGTAATTTAGTTTTTGGACCATATATAGATTATCTGTACTCTTCTCATCTGCACTGCATAGTGGCTCCAACCTCATCCTTCCTTATTCTCTTTTTATTTATATAAATACAAAACCTCTTCTTATTTTAATTTCCTTGGCAAGAGCTAATTCAGCAATTCTCACTTTATTCCTACATTTTCCAACCTCCATGATTTAGGTTTCTTTGCTGATAAACCCCCTTTACCATTCCCTATAGGTTCTCTACTTACTCCGCATAACATGTTTGAGTTAGTTATTCATCCAGTTGGGTCTGGAGTCTTTCCCTACCAGTTTTTTCCCCTTGCTTGGGATGCACATTTCAGATAGGTTTATATATAGTTGATTTAACGATTGTAATAGCTCCTAAATCGATATCCAGGTCTGATGGTAGAGCTTCATCACGTATTTCTAATAGTTCACTTGTGCTTGGTCTATTTTAAAACAGACTGAAAATGTTCTGCCCACCTTTTCCTTTGTTCTTCTGTACCAAGTGTCTTTCAATTTGCATCTTTAATAGGACCTCCAGTACTGCTAAAAGTTTTCCTGTTAGCTGATTCATTGTCTGATACAAAGCTGTAAGGTCACCTCTTTCACTAGCATCTTCAGCCTTGTGACATTTTCTATCAACATATAGATAGATATAGCCTTTTTAGCTCACTTACTTATCTCTTTGCATGTCTTAGCATTCATGAATTTTTGCTTTACACTTTCCTTTTCCATTGGTCTAGATAATATAGTCCTGCCCTGAATGCAGGGGACTGGACTAGATGACCTCTCGAGGTCCCTTCCAGTCTTATGATTCTATTTTGCTGCCCAAGTAAAATTGCTAATCCATTCTTCCCATTTTTAGATTTTGATTGCTAACTATGTTGAATTCAAATAGCGGATGGAAACCTGGAACCAGTGACTCTCTTATGCACACATTTTCATTTGGCTCCTTGAGATCACAGATAGGTGCTCTTCTAATTGGGAGGGAAAGTTAGAGATCCTCACTGCAGTATAATGGAGTCTTTATTATGCGTCTTCAAGTTAATTGATTTCCAGTTACTACTTTTCACTAGTTACTTTGTGCAGCTGAAGGCCTAGATGAACAACAAAATTTTGTATCTTAGAACACGTGTGGAGATTAGCATTTACAAAAGTGTTATCTGGCAGTCTGTTAACTGGAGTTACAACATAAGCAAACACATGCATCCGACGAAGTGGGTATTCACCCATGAAAGCTTATGCTCCAATACGTCTGTTAGTCTATAAGGTGCCACGGGACTCTTTGCCAACATAAGCAAAAACTCTAGATAAACTTTTACAGTATTATGCCAGTCCATGTCCTTCACTTGCATTACACCTCTCTCTCTGGTCCTTCTACGTCCTGCTTTTAGATCTTCTCTTGGGTCCTCCCCAGCTTTATTTATGAGACAGCCCTATTCCAGATCTGGTCTCTACTTATGAGTAAGACTGCAGATTTTTTTGTGGTATCTTTATCAAAAATCACATAGTCATGTAAGTTAGGTAAAAGTAACCGGTTTAGTGATGGCCCTCATGATTTTTTGATTAAAAAATGTCCTGACAAATGAGGCAGCACCAACCAACCGTAGCAACACCATCTGCCCTGCACTGCAACCTTAATCCCAACCTGGTGTAGAGGGGAGGCCTGGCAGTGGGATTGGTCTGGGTGGGGCTGGAATGTGAGCCTACCCTCCTTGTGCTCACCCCAGGCACCAGCGGCTACTGGACTGGGTCCCAGGGTTGAGAGGGAGCCCACCCTGCACTCACTTCAGGCCTGAGCATTGGCAGCACCTATGTACTGTGGGGCTGTTCCTAGCTCTACACTTTGAGTGGTGACCTGGGGTGTCAGGTCTCTGCACCACTCAGGTTTGGTCTGCCTCCTTGTCCCCTATCATGATGGAGGGTCAGTTGACAAAGACTGACTCTGTGTCTGGTCACAAAGCCAGAATGAGGAACCGGGCCCAGCCCTGCAGGACACAGGAGTTGCTGCTGTGGGGTGAGTCACCCAGACACAACAAACAGTCATGGACAAATGTGAAATTCATGCTAGCTGTGCCTTTTTTCCCCAAACTGGGACAAACCTGCAGCTCAAATCATGATGAAATGTTGCTACTTATTATTGCCAGGCTCATCTTCCCAGTATACTTTGCAGCAACCTGCAGTTCCCAGGATTTTTCTGAGAACTACATCTCTCAGAATTAACTTGCTCAACCCGGAGTCAGCATGCCTTGTTACAGAGAAACTGTTGGATGAGGAGTTGTCCGTGTAAGCAATCACCATGACTTAATCTAGACCCTTCTGAGGAAGCAACTCTTCAAGGGAAAAGGGGCTGCAGAACTTCTTCCTTCAATGGCAAATAATCTGAAAGATATGTGGAAAATAATTCAGAGGCATCATGCTACAGAGTTCATGAAAATGCTTAGGCCTTTCAAACCTTCAGACACCCAAGAGAAGCAGGCTGTATTCCAAGAAGCAATCTCACCTCTTTTCCACACATCCTCCAATTTCCCATATATCCGAAGTAATAAGAGTCAAACTGAAAAAGCCTCTGCTGTTCTGTTACTCTCTGTTGGTAAAGGGGAGCTTTAGTTTTTGGGATTCATTCAAATGACAGAAAGAAAACCACTGTAGCTACCGAACCACAGATTTGCCAGCTGTGGCACAACTAACAGTGAGAGTTTGGAAATAGAAAGGGAGAAGTTAAAATCAAATGGCTATTGCAAAAATTTAACTGTCTATTGGCATCCAGTAGAAAATGAACAACGAATAGTATAAAATGGGATTGGAACAAGTTCAGTAAGGTTCAAAGAAAAGAACATCCATACTTCAACAGAAGTTCAAAAACATTCTGGAGATCTTACAGAGGGGCCTTTGTAAGACGGGTAAAAGTGAGTGCCCTAAGAAAGCACGTCAGCAATAGCCCAGCATAGTAGGAAGGTCTAGCCCAGCAGTTATCTACTTGCATTCTAGTGTAACCAGGTTCCTCATCTGTCATCCCAGTTATCTGATTCTATTCATGTAATCTGTTGAGTACTCCAAGCACTAAGCCATCTTATACTTGAGCTCTTGAATACACTCTCCATGGTACTTCCTCTTCCTCAAAGTTTCAGGTATCACATCCATCCAGAAAAATTCCTGAGTTTGGAAACCTTCCAATCAAACCATATTATACCTTTCACCAGAACAAAACTTGGTCCTTAAAACAGAGCCAGAATTTATCCTGAAGGTTAGTCCCTTTTTTTTCCCCACAGATCTCAAAATATTTCTCTACCCTTCTTCTGCCTAATCCCCAAGTACCCTTAATATGCCAATAGCAGTGAATATTTGTTAGGGAACTCCACATGATAATATAATCCAACACCTTCATTTTCTACCACCATAGTCAACTGGCTTTCTCTGTGTTCATTGCTGACAATAGCCATTAGCTGGGCAGCACTTTTAGGCTATATCTACACTGCAATTAGACACCCTCTGCTTGCCCATGCTAGCTGACTTAGGCTCATGAGGTTCGGGCTCATGGGGCTGTTCAATTGTGGTGTAGACGTTTGGGCTCAGGCTGCAGCCCAGGTTCTGGGACCCTCCCACCTTGCAGAGTCCTAGAGCTCTAGCTCCAGTCCAAGTCAATATGTCTACACACCACAGTTAAACCACCCCATGAACCCAAATCAGCTGGCATGGGCCAGCTGTAGGTTTTTAATGGCAGTGTAGATATAACCTTAAAGGCCAGAATAGGTACCATTTTTCTCTTGGACTGCCTCTCTCAAAAGGTCAGAAGTTTGTCTTCTTCAAGAATGTACCACAGTGACTTTACCTGAAATCAAAGGTTCAAATGATTTAACTAAAAATCAGACGTATTCGTAATAGAGAGAAAATCATATTAATGGAAACTGTCAGAACATATGGATACCACAAGGCTTTTTTTTGGTAGTGGCTCCTTCAGTCTCCAAATAATAGCCCTATATTCCTGTCTGCTAGATATAAATAATTGATCTGAATTCCCCATATCTCATTTACACACATCCTATCTATGGCCCCACAAAGTTGTGGGACCTTCTCAACCTCCTCCTGGTGCTGGCCAAGATTATCATCCTCCAATCCAGGAGAAGGAAACTCAATAAAAAAGTTCTGTGACTGTGGGGCCTACTTCCATTCCCTTTTTGTCTCACATCACCAGGTAGAGTTCCTTTGGTTGGTGTCCACTGATTTGACTCCTTTGCAGAACAGTAGGCACTATCTGGGATTCTCTTCTCAGTATTCCCATCCGAGTCCCTTTTTCTAAATCTATGACCCTCACCCCTGTTCCTGTTTTCTCATTTTTGTACCGCTGGTTGTCTTCTGGACTCTGTCTCCTCTCTCTTTCCCCTCTCCCCCTCCCACACACACACATCCACCAAATGTGAGAGGGCAGGCCTTCATTCTGGGTGGGTTTTCATCCACCATCCCAGGATTCAACTCGGCTGTCCCACCCTAATTAAATATAGTTCTCTATATTAAAATAAACTTAGTTAAAATACAAAGTTCTGTTCAAAATGAGGTTAAAAAATTCTTATATTTACTAATAGAATTGGTCTTAGACTTCTACTGATGAGTTTATATAATGCACAGTTGAGATAAAGCTGCTGTTGGCATGTTAATGCCACTTTTGGTAACTTGCAGTGTCTTGACTTTAGCAAGATATATCTTGTTTACAGATTATCTCACTCTTATAATGCTACCTATATTTCCTCAGGCCATCCCTTAAATTGTACTATTTCCATCTCTTCTGCATGGTATCAAGTTTTCTCTTAATTTGTTATGAAATCATACCAGTAAATGGTTTTGGCTAATTGTTTGACATTTGAAGTTGAATTTTCAGCAAGTTGCTACAGTTTTCATTTTGGCCGCAAATCAGGGAAGCGTGTGGCTCTCAGGGGGCTGATTGTCATCAAAGTTTCTAGCAGATACCTGAAAAAGCTATTTGCTTGTTTTCTTGAGAGAGGACGAGTGGTGGTAATGAAGCAGTATGATGGCTGTTGAGCCTCAATATTGTGATGCAGTCATAAGCCTAGAAAAAAGTCAACTTGCCTTATGTTCCAGTACACATTGCAGCAGTTCAATAGAGTAACAGTAACTTCCTCAAAAATCTGTTTACCTTACCTTTAAAAACAGGTTCTCTAAAGTCCATTAAATCCTAGATAAAATATAGTATTGGAGGCATGCATTAAATTTGCACCTGTTCACATTGAGTCTCTACTGCACACTCTACTGGCCCTCTTTAGACTGAAGACACCCAATTAATCATCTCAGGCATTGGCACCCTAACAGCAGGATTGTTTGGCTATGTTGACTTCCTCCTCAGGCCCTACGCTACCAGCACTCCTAGCTATCTTCAAGACACCACTGCCTTCTTGAGGAAACTACAATCCATCAGTGATCTTCCAGAAAACACCATCCTGGCCACTATGGATGTAGAAGCCCTCTACACGAACATTCCACACAAAGATGGGCTACAAGCCGTCAGGAACAGTATCCCCGATAATGTCCCGGCAAACCTGGTGGCTGACCTTTGTGACTTTGTCCTCACCCACAACTGTTTCACATTTGGGGACAATATATACCTTCAAGTCAACGGCATTGCTATGGGTACCGCATGGCCCCACAGTATGCCAGCGTTTTTATGGCTGACTTAGAACAACTCTTCCTTTAGCTTTCGTCCCCTAATATCCCTACTCTACTTGCACTATATTGAGGACATCTTCATCATCTGGACCTATGGAAAAGAAGCCCTTGAGAAATTCCACCATGATTTCAACAATTTCCATCCCACCATCAACCTCAGCCTAGACCAATCCACACAAGAGATCCACTTCCTGGACACTACGGTGCTAATAAGCGATGGTCACATAAATACCACCCTATACGGGAAACCTACTGACCGCTATACTTACCTACATGGCTCCAGCTTTCATCCAGTCCACACCACACGATCCATTGTCTACAGCCAAGCTCTACGATACAACAGCATTTGCTCCAATCCCTCAGACAGACACAAACACCTACAAGATCTCTCTCAAGCATTCTTACAAATACAATACCCACCTGCTGAAGTGAAAAAACAGATTGACAGAGCCAGAAGAGTACCCAGAAGTCACCAACTACAGGACAGACCCAACAAAGAAAATAACAGAATGCCACTAGCAGTCACCTTCAGCCCCCAACTAAAATCTCTCCAGCGCATCATCAAAGATTTACAACCTATCCTGAAAAATGATCCCTCACTCTCACAGATCTTGGGAGACAGGCCAGTCCTCGCTTACAGACAGCCCCCCAACCTGAAGCAAATACTCTCCACACACCACACAACAAAACCACTAACCCAGGAACCTATCCTTGCAACAAAGCCCGATGCCAACTCTGTCCACATATTTATTCAAGTGACACCATCATAGGACCTAATCACATAGCCACACCATCAGAGGCTCGTTCACCTGCACATCTACCAATGTGATATATGCCATCATGTGCCAGCAATGCCCCTCTGCCATGTACATTGGCCAAACTGGACAGTCTCTGGATTGGACAGCAAAAGAATAAATGGACACAAATCAGGAATCATAACATTCAAAAACCAGTAGGAGAACACTTCAACCTCTCTGGCCACCAGGAAAAGATTTAACGGTGACAGTTTTGCAACAGAAAAGCTTTAAAACAGACTCCAACGAGAAACTGCTGAGCTTGAATTAATATGCAAACTAGATACCATTAACTTGGGTTTGAATAAAGACTGGGAGTGGCTGGGTCATTACACATATTGAATCTATTTCACTATGTTAAGTATCCTCACACCTTCTTGTCAACTGTCTAACTGGGCCATTTTGATTATCACTACAAAAGTTTTTTTCTCCTGCTGATAATAGGTCATCTTAATTAATTAGCCTCTTACAGTTTGTATGGCAACTTTCTCATTCTGTGTGTGTGTGTGTGTGTGTGTGTATATATATATATATCTATCATATAGATCTTCTTACTGTATGTTCCATTCTATACATCCGATGAAGTGAGCTGTAGCCCACGAAAGCTTATGCTCTAATAAATTTGTTAGTCTCCAAGGTGCCACAAGTACTCCTGTTCTTTTTGCGGATACAGACTAATATGGCTGCAACTCTGAAACCTGAAAGAGAGCAGTGATTATGAATTCTTTTTTTGCCTTTTTGCTGTCTAACCCATAACTATAAAAAAAAAAAAAAAAAAAAAAAACCTGATCAGATCATCTTTTTCTGGTTCCCAAAGGTAAAATTACAGTGAGCCTCTTTTTTTTTTTTTTTTTTTTTATTCGAATATTCTTGGGCAACACTAACACTGTCTTAGTTCAAATTGTTTCCAGGTTAAACAATGAACATTCCAAAGCACCTCGGCAGTGCCGAACTACCCATAATTATAATCAGCCATAGTTACAAAAACTTCTTTGTTCTGCAGAAGTTTAAAATTCTGTACTTTACAAAGTTTATTATGTCAAATGAAACTTAATCTTGCCTTCTCTCTTTGGCAAAAAAATTCTGTTTGCAGGTGCTTCCAAATGAGCTTTTGGGTTATAGTGAGCCGTGAGCCAAGACAAATGTAATTTTGATGGTATTTCTATTGTAACTGTAATTTAGGACTCATTTACATGAATAGCTAGAGGCTGTTTCAGGCAGACATACTTAAAATACAAATTACCCTGGATTAATGTTGTATACTTGGTAAATACACGTGGTAATTGCAGTCCTTTACTATTTATAATAAATCATTTCCTCATCAATCAGTTGCTCAAGTTTCCCCAATGTTATGAAGTGCTTTTTTTTGCTAAAGGAAACACTGGAGATTTCTGATTGGCAAAAAGTTAAGTTGTTGTTCTTGTTGAAATGATCTTCCAGAGGTGTCTTTCCCAGAATTCTAAATTAACTGCAAAAAATCCAAACTCAGAAAAATAATCCCATTATTCAGAATACATTGGTACATATCAGAGTACATCTTTCCTGTGTCTTATTTCTTTAATAGGACCAGAACTGCTCAGTTTTCCTCTCTGGATTTTGCACCTTATGCAAAGCTCCTAAGAGTAAATTATTATACCATTGAATGTGCCCAAACAGCAGGTATTAACTTATAAAATCTGTGTGTGTGTGTAACCTGGTGCACTGACGTCCCGCTTCAGTGACCCACATCTAATTTAAAAGTGGAACATCATTTTATTTTAATATTTTCTCTCAATGGAGCTGTTGTGTCTCTTTTATTAATATGGAGGGTTTTATTTCGTGACAAGCCTTCACAGATTCTTAAAATTTAATATTTGATTAGGTCCAGGAGCATGTTGGTTATAGTTCTGCAACACTGAAATGAGCCTTAAGAATAATGACTTTGCTGTAGTTAAGAGAAGAACCCAAAGGCTAAAGTAACCATGAATAAAGTTGCTTAATAAAAAGGGAGCAGAACTGTTTCCTCATAAAAAGTGAAGCTGTTCAAGTGAGCTGAATTTAGAATTAAATAACATGTTTTGAATCGTCCTCCCACCTATATGTATAGTATTGTTAATGTATGTGTATTCTGAATAAATATATAGCAAAACTTTTTTTTTCCACATGCAATGCTTAGTTCTTTTTCTTTATCGTATCCAAAAGCTTTTCAGGGTAGGGAATTTGTTTTACTGGATGTTTGTCTCACACATTAATAGTGTTAGTTAAGTGCTTTTTAACAATAATGCCATTTATTTTACTACCCACAATTTTTATAGTTAGGAACTTTTTAAAAGAAAACCATATTCTGCTGTCAGTCACACCAGGTATACAGGAAGTAACTCAATTGAAATCAATAGCACTATGTCATATTTACACTGAGAGCAGAATTAGACCTGCTATCTTTTAAAATATACTTACTGTAGGTATATTAATGTGTTAGAAACACTCAGATTTGGAGTGTAATTATAGTTGCTGTAAAAGTCATGAAACCGGGAGACAATGTGTCCTGCAATTAAAGCTTATGAGAAATTAAACCAGTAAGTAGTTTCCCAGACACCTCCAACCCCACTGAGTAATTCCTGATTGTGAGCAGGAGCTTGGTTTTTGATGTTCTTTGCATATAAAGGCTGAGGCTGCACAGTCAATACATTCTTTGACAGAGTGCAAGCTTGACAAAAATAGTGTAACCTGATCAAAGTCCCTTATATATGACAGGAATCTGGCAGCATTTGCAAATAGCCTGTTATTTGTGAAGATCTAATACTGAAAGGCTGGCAAAAGTATAAAAAATAATAGTGTAACTGCATGCGTCAGGGTCTCAGCAGAATTCTGTTAAGAAGAACATGAGTTCTTATGTAACTTTTCTTCTTCAAATAGGGCTGCTGTGAGAAGTAGCAACGGCTGAATTTAAAAAAATGTTTGAGAGTCTCTTGACTCCTAACTTTGAGATGATTAACTCAGAAAGAAAGCTCTCACATATGGGTTACAGTTCAGTAACACTGAAACTAACCTTGAGAATAACAACTCTGTCTTGACGGAATTAGTCAAACAGTGACTGTTCTACATCAAGACAAGTATAGTTGCTGCAGTGTTCAAATTTTATAATGGAACACAGATACTTTATGGAATACTACATTTGTTTTTCTACTATGAATTAATCACAAGGAAAATAAGTTTTTAAGGATGCCAACTGTCATTTAAATCAAATTAGACTGGGGGACGGTGGGCAGAATCACTATGTGAACGATAATAGAATTGGAAATGAGAAGTCTCTTACACAATGCCAAATACATTAAGAGATCATCTAACTCTAGCTAGATCTTGATTAGACAGAAACCTCTATCTTAAATCTAGAGGGAACTAATTAGTGGACCAAATTTATTTCTGGTATTCTTCCATTACACCAGGGACATACACCTCGATGGACTTACACCTCGATGGACTTACACCAGATATGAAATTGGCCCATTGTATCAAATGCAGTAGGAATGTCTACAAGTAATAGTACAAAAGAAGCATTGTCGTTAGTTTAACAAAATTATCTTCGCAATGTTTATCAAAGCTGTTTTCAGGCTGCTATTGGTCATGAATCCAAATCTGCAAGGTGGTCAGAGTGTAGTTAGTTCTGTGAGTGAAAACAGATGCACACTGCCAACTTTAAAAAAATTCCAAACAAGAAGAGAGATTTAAAGAGATAGTTGGACAAACCCAAGAAGTCCATGTGTTTATGGTTTTTAAACATTTAAATTGTAGCAGCAGTTCTAACCCACTTAATTTAAGAGGCCAAATGATTAATATGATATTAATATGTAGTTTAAAAATAAATATGCCAGTTTATAACTCAGTGTCTTGTGTCAGAAAGGATTATTGTTTACGTGAAACAACCTTATCAGATATGGTAGTGTGAAGTTTACCAAATTATTAGCACATGATACACTATTTAAAGCTATACACTATTTAATACAAATATCTGTATTTCACTGCCTAGTTGTTTGTTAACTACAAACAAATCTCACAAGCAGAATGTATGGACTATTTTGATATCCTAATTAGGATGTTATTCTCAGTTATGGCAATGCTTTATTTAAGAGAATTTCACCTCTGATTTTTGATAGGTAGCAAAATCCTTTGTGTAAACCCACAGTGTTTTAAATGTCATGCTTCATTAGCATAGTTTGATTAAAACTTAAGCAATTCAGTAATCACCTTAAGGCCTTACTAATACTTGCATTACTGCCAAATATTAAAATTGAGTACTTTTGTTTGCACTAATTTTTTCTTACCAAAATATATTATAATGAAAGAAGAACAGGCATGCTCAGTTTTACAAAGAAAATCTGTTTCCCCACTTACAGCATGGTAATTTATTGCAGATAGGTAATCAGGTTATACCATAGAAAGTGACATGCTCCTCTTATTATATTTCACCCAGGGTTTGAAATATTTACCCATTCTTACTAGACTGAGTGAAAAATAATTGCCTCACCACAAACCATGCTATTAAAGTTGTACCCCTGAACATTTTAAATAGTGTATTTTTGTGTACTATCTTTATTTGTAAGAATATTTTTTTAATTTATCCCTTTTTGAAACTTGATTTTATTATGCCTTTCCCCCTTGTATATTTATCCCTTTCCCCCTTGATTCTTACATATTTTATTGCAAGGTATCCAGTGCCTGTTTCCTCTTTCTTTTTCCATTTCCCTACCCATCTTGTTATAGATTTCTTTCTCTATATTGACAGGTTTCAGAGTAGCAGCCGTGTTAGTCTGTATTCGCAAAAAGAAAAGGAGTACTTGTGGCACCTTAGAGACTAACAAATTTATGTGAGCATAAGCTTTCGTGAGCTACAGCTCACTTCATCAGATGCATTCAGTTTCCCACTGTCTTCCTTATATTTTATGTCTGTCTTCTATTTTTCCTTCCAAAATCTCTCAATACTGTGCTACTCTTTTTTTCTGTCCTCACTATGTCAGACAGTATTTGGAGTGGGCTGTTCCTTATCTCCATAGTAACTACAGGCAGACCAGATCTTTGGCTCTGAGCCAGGTTTTAGGATGGTTCCTCAGGAAGGACTCTACACAGTCTCCATTTTTGGCAGAGCAGGCTTTGAAGATTTTCCCCTCAAAACTACTACACTGAAAAATATTTTCATTTGGTTTCTGAGATAAGTTTGAAGCACAACACCCGCCCCTTCTCCTCTCAGAAATGCGAGACAGAGACAGGGAAGAAAAAGGGCAGAAATGTTTCCTTTTGCTCACTTTTTCCCATCAAGTAGGCTGCCAGGGGCAAAGGTTAAAGCTTCCAGCCACTGTGTGGACATGGTCCAGCCTAAGACAATTGAGCAGGCTACAGGGAAGATTCCTTCACTGAAAACAGGACAGGAACTATTGGCACGGAACCAGGGATACTCTCCTCCCTAAGATTTTGAAAACGCATTTCCTGTCCCCCCGCACCCTAAGGCATGGGGCCTTTATTCTCAGCTTGCAAAGTGGGCACAAAGGATTCAGATGAGCCAAGAGGAAAAAATTCCCACTCCCAGCCAGCACTGAGGCAAGGTCCATGTGGAGGTGGTTGAGAAGGCTACAAAGAATCCTCTCCTGGGATGTCTCAATCAATGGCAAAGCTGCCAGGTGCTCTGGCAGCCTATCAGATCCTGATGAGTCATCCTGTCTTATGTGGCTTCAGCTCCCTCCTCTTTTTGTTCTTGCAGCCCTCATTTGACCAGGACCCAGCAGCAGGGATCAGTGGGATAGAGTGATTCAGATCCCTTGCTCAGAGGTATGGTCCTACCCCCTTTCCTCTTCTAGCCTCCAGAGGTCCTGTGGGAGGTGGTAAAGTGGCTACTCTTTTCCTTAGCAGACATGCACAGTACATGCCATCAGATTCTGTCCTTTTGGTTCCCCTGGTAGCCTTCCCAGGGCACAACATTCCCCCCTACTCCTTTCTCAAGGTTTTGATCCAAATCATCCTGCTGACCTGCGTCTGAGGGAACGGAATTGATGCCTACTCTTTTACTGTCTGATCGTCTCATCAGGTACTCATGTAGGTCGAGGCTGTGAAGGGACTAGCAATTGCAGTTAGATGCTTTCGAGAACATGACTTTTAAGTAAACAAGTAGAATGGACAATTATAGCCTTTACAAAACAAGCGCCCACAGGCTTTTCTAGTCACCAACACACACAGTTTCTTTCTCTGAAGAAAGACAGAACAAGAGTGTATCGGATTTGTCAAACATTGACATATCCCTCCTACACTAAATCTACAGACTCAGCCCTGGGGCTTGCAGGTTTCATGCATGAATAACTTCTAATAGACCTGCTTTCACATGAGGACCCTGCACATTTACTGCTTCTCTTCCAGCCTGTAATTGCAGAAAATCACTCTATAAAGCTATTGGTCCAGATACAGTATTAACATTTCTTGAGGAGTTCATCTTAAAGACTTTTCATGCTATCCGATGTTGGGACCAGAGAGGCAGGTTCTCAGTGCTGCTAGACTCCATGTAAGTATAGCAGAATTAGACTTGTATGTGATTTAGGGGTGGTGTTCACTTAAGTGACATGCAGCTATAAACCATTAGGCTGGCCCACCACATCCAGGAGATGATTCTTCAGAAGTATGGCATATGGAAACTGATAAGACAGATGATTTTCAGTGTTACAAAGGTAGTCAGCCTTGATCATGTCTTTGCACAAACTCATTTTATCTCTACTTGTTGAAGTAGAAGAAAAGACAGAGTGAGCTGACTCTTTAGCCCACAAATGACCGTACCCAGGCAAACCCTTGTGCCTGTTTGGAGCTCCATTGACAGTTCTGCTTGCAGGATCAGAACCTAAATTATATTCCCTCTCCCAGGTTGCAAATTTCAGGACACGCTTTTGAAGGGTCAGAGGGTGGGAGAAAATAGAAGTAACTTTGCAATGGGTTGAATTTGGGAACAGTCTCCATGATGATAGCAGTAGAGTTGTTAGAAACTCAAGTAACACAAAAGGTGCCTTATTTCACTGATTTTTGTCCCTAAACTGTTTTGTGATAAGGATTAGGATTGCGGGATTAAAAACTCAGCCTGTAGACAAAAGATGGTTGGGAATTTTTCAGTCAAACAGTTTTGTTGCAAAATGTTGATTCATTAAAATTGAAACTTTCTGCAGGAACATACTAGTTTTGACTAAACTTTCTTTTTAAAGTCTTCTTAGGGTGTAATTTCTGGTTAAAATAAAAGCAAGAACCAATCCAGAAAAGCCAGTTGCTTATAGGCTGACCAGATAGCAAGCCTGAAAAATCGGGAAAGGGAGTGAGGGGTAATAGGAGCCTATATAAGAAAAAGCCCCAAATATCAGGACTGTCCCTATAAAATTGGGACAGCTGGTCACCCTAGTTGGTTAAGACTGTGACAGAATATACCAACCCCGGACTGGACCAATGGGGACAGACCAATCACTGTGGGCCCAGGAGGCCACACCCCCTCATTTCTGCTGCAGGTGGAAGGGACAGATAAAAGGAGGCAGTCCAGCTCAGTCTGGGCTGGCTGAGGAGGAGGAAGGATGCATGTTGCAAGCTCCTGCAGAGACGCCGGAGACTCCCCAGGCAGTGGAAACCATAGACCATGTGTCACTATGCTGTGAGCGACCAGACGACCGCAGAGATTGACAGGGATGCCAAGCCGCTGCCAGCCAGGGAGATGCATGAGAAGCACCTTGCGATAGGAAGTGACCCACGGAATGTAGTAGACGTCAACACTTAGTCTCTTAAGGGGGAATCTCCCAGCTTCATAGGGTCCTGGGTCAGAACCCAGTAAAGCAGGGTGGGCCTGGGTTCCCCTCCCCACATGCCACTAGGTGTGGCTACTGCTTGTTTGCTCTGCCCCACCTGGAGGCTAGAAACTGACTGTTCTTCCCTGTCCAGAGGGTGAGAACCTCAGTTGCTGTTTGCTTGCTCCAGCCAGGAAGGTCAGGGGCCCTAGACAGCTTGTTTATCAGCCCCACCTAAGGGCTATAGACTGACTAGTCTGCCCCACCCAGAAGGTCAGGAACCCTAATTGTTATTGTCGACCCTGGCCAGGAGGCTCGGAGGCTACAGACTGTTTGTTATACCCCGCCCGGGGGACACAGGTGGATATTTGTTTGACTCCCACCTGGGGTCCTGAGACCACATTGTTAAAATTATTTGATTCCCACGAGGAGTACAGTACTCCCACGAGGAGTACAGTACAGCAGGGGCAGCCCTGCTCAACAAGGGCACTCATCTGGGATATGACAGACCCAGGTGCAACTCCCTGCTCTGCCTGAGTTAGAGCACAGCCTTGAATCTGGCTCTCATCCTAGGTGAGTATCCTAACCACTGGGCAATAGGCTTTCTGGAGTGGTTTTTCCCTCAGTCTCTTTTGCTGGAGCTGTTCCACTTTGTATAAATAACTATTAATTGGAGCAGGGACATGAACCTGGGCCTGTCATAGCCCAGGCAAGTGCCCTAACCACCGGACTATAGCATCTGTCTCAATTTTTGTGAAAAATTTCAAAAGGTCTTCGTTTTTGTTTCAACGTGTAACAGGAAAATTCTTGAAATCTCAAAAATTTTGGTGGAATGAAAAAATTGTTACTTGCCCGGCTCTACTGCAGACACTTTCTAAGGCAATGTTTCCCAAATGGTGGAGCCTGACCCATCCCTGGGTCATGGGAAGAGTTTAGGTGCATCAGACATGCCCCTCAGAGTACTCTTACTTCCCCTGGGCAGCAGCAGTGTGGAGGAAGCAGCTGGAGCTAGTGAGTGAAGAATCATCAGCCTGTTCCCTGTCCGGATCCCGCTACCCAGGGGAAGTGAGAGCACGGAGGAAGCTCTTACAGGGCAGGGACAAGCTGCTGATTGTACACTCTCTGGCTCTGCACAGTTCCACTGCTCTGCTGCAGCTGCTGCCCCCTGGATCCTGCTCTCACTTTTCCTAGACAGTAGCAGCAGTGTGGAGGAAGTGTCTGGAGCCAGCAAACAGACATCAACAGCCTGGTAGCAATTACAGCCTAGCCATGGGGGGAGAGGAGCTGGCTGGGGTTGCAGGAGGGGGCAGGACTTGCAGAGCAAGAACAAGAGGGCTTGGGGGAGGCAAGCAGGGGGCTTGTGGAGGGGAAGGGGAAGCAGGGGTAATGGTGAGTCACCTTAGTAAAAAGTTTGGGAACCACTGGGATAAGGTGTCAAGCTTAGCAGGAGATGACAGATGTGGCCTATTAGGTAGTTGGAAGATGGAACTGATGGCTGTTCCTTGTGAAAAGGGGAGCCATAAAAAAGGCTTTAGGCTGCCTACAACGCAAATATTCCTAGAAAGGCTTCTACCAAACTGAGAAGAGTAACCTAGGGTGCTCTCTTCTCTTTATTTTCCTTAATTCTTATCCTTCCCTCCGTCAAATGTGTGATCCTGTGCTAAAAATGAAATCAATGTTGTTTGAGTGATTATTTTAATTAGGTCACCAGAAAAGTGGGGGAGGGACAGTAAGAGACTAATCAGAGGAGGAAAGCATCCTGAAGAGATGTTTTGTCTCTTTTTAAGTTTGCTTTTCTACCCAGACTTAAAGGATCAAGTAACTCCAAACCAAATGAGGGAGAAGTGGCTCTTCTAGATGTCGATATTTTGCTAATAAATCAGATAAGGGTTACTTTCTGCTAAACGCTTATGCTATTGAACAAATATAACTAATAAGGGCTCAGCCGTATGTAAGCTTAGTACATTCATATATTATATATATCTGTGATTCTCAATTGCGTACGCATACCCCGGGGGTATGCAGAGGTCTTCCAAGGGGTACTGAACTCATCTAGATATTTGCCTACTTTTACAAGGGCTACATAAAAAGCACTAGCAAAGTCAGTACAAACTAAAATTTCATACAGACAATGACTTGTTTATACTGCTCTATATACTATACACTGAAATGTAAGTACAATATTTATATTCCAATTGATTTATTTTATAATTATATAGTAAAAATGAGAAAATAAGCAATTTTTCAGTAACAGTGTGCTGTGACACTTTTGTATTTTTATGTCTGATTTTGTAAGCAAATCATTTTAAAGTGAGGTTAAACTTGCAGATACACAAGACAAATCATTCTCCTGAAAGGGGTACAGAAGTCTGGAAAGGTTGAGAGTCACTGATGTTTATGCATTAGACTGAGAAGGCCAAACTCTGACCGAAGAAAGATCCCAAAGGCTCTGGTGCCATATTCTCAATAGAGAAACTATTTTTTTAATTTGAAGGCCCTGTGTATATCTCAACATCTGGCAACCATTTTTCCCCCTTTGCATTGAGTTTAGTACCGATAAACTGAGGAAGCAGATAGGTTGGCTGTAATGTTTAACAAGTGGCTTGTAATCTAGTTCCGTTTTGCCTTCATGTGCATGGTTTTTAGGGGTAAGGGTCTCAGACAGGAGACAGGTATAAGTTATTAGGCTATGTGATGAAAAACTTAATTAGTAAAGATAAGAGGACCAATCCTATTCTCCTTGAAGTCAAGGGCAAAACTACTTTTGATTTCACTGGTTGCAAAAACAAACCAGTGGCGGGGGACAGATGTGTATTTGTCAGAGCTACATTACCTTAAGGATCACTCCTGTGGCTATGTGTTTCTTCTTCTTCTCCTTCAAGTAGTGTCCCTGTGGGAGCTGCGCTGTAGGGGTGTCTGCATCAGTTTCACTGTAGAGTAGTACTTGAAGAATGCCAGGCTGCCCGGACTATCCTTGGAATTTTTGAGTAGATCAATTCAGAGCTCTGAATTTCTTATTCCACAGAGACCCAGAAGTTGTAGATTACACCAGTTTCACAGTCCCTCAGATTTACTTAGGTCTGGTCTACACACAAAAGTTGCAGGTGTGATGTCGCATCAGTGTAGCGAAGCCACTGTAACATTGTATGTGGACGCTGTACATCAGTTTAAATATGACCTGTTACAGGGCAAGCTAAACCAACAAAAGCCAGATTTAAATGACTGTAGAGCATCCACATGCAAAGCTGTAGAGTGTGTTGCGGTGTTAACCCCACGCTTGCCCTGAGAGGGTTTAGACAGACTCAGAAGGCCACAGCTGAGGGGAACCGGGTGATTCCTGGAGTGAGAGAGGGGCTGCAGACCAGAGAGAGAGAGACGGAGTGATGGCGTGCAACCATGGGAAGGAGTGTCAACCTACAGAGGATACAGAGGGACCTAGACAAATTAGAGGATTGGGCCAAAAGAAATCTGATGAGGTTCAACAAGGACAAGTGCAGAGTCCTGCACTTAGGACGGAAGAATCTCATATACTGCTACAGACTAGGGACCGAATGGCTAGGCAGCAGTTCTACAGAAAAGGACCTAGGGGTTACAGTGGACGAGAAGCTGGATATGAGTCAACAGTGTGCCCTTGTTACCAAGAAGGCCAATGGCATTTTGGGATGTATAATTAGGGGCATTGCCAGCAGATCGAGGGACGTGATCGTTCCTCTCTATTTGACATTGGTGAGGCCTCATCTGGAGTACTGTGTCCAGTTTTCGGCCCTACACTACAAGAAGGATGTGGAAAAATTGGAAAACGTCCAGTGGAGGGCAACAAAAATGATTAGGGGACTGGAACACATGACTTATGAGGAGAGGCTGAGGGAACTGGGATTGTTTAGTCTGCAGAAGAGAAGAATGAGGGGGGATTTGATAGCTGCTTTCAACTACCTGAAAGGGGGTTCCAAAGAAGATGGCTCTAGACTGTTCTCAGTGGTAGCAGATGACAGAATGAGGAGTAATGGTCTCAAGTTGCAGTGGGGGAGGTTTAGGTTGGATATTAGGAAAAACTTTTTCACTACGAGCGTGTGAAGCACTGGAATGGGTTACCTAGGGAGGTGGTGGAATCTCCTTCCTTAGAAGTTTTTAAGGTCAGGCTTGACAAAGCTCTGGCTGGGATGATTTAGTTGGGGATTGGTCCTGCTTTGAGCAGGGGGTTGGACTAGATGACCTCTTGAGGTCCCTTCCAACCCTGATATTCTATGATTCTATGCTTCTAACCTCACAAGCTAATCCCCAGAGTGGCCAGGCAGAGGTGCCATCTTTGTGGTGAGTGGAGCACCTTTTCACATTTGGTGGACAATGCAGGCATGACAGTTGTCCCTGATACAAAGGGAGTTTGAAAGATTGTGCAGGCGATTGCCCCGATACAAGGAGGAGTATGAGAGACTGTTTGAGAGAGCTGCCCCTGATACAAGGGGAGTAGGAAAGGTGGTAGAAGAGAGACGTGGGCAAAGGAGCAATGGAGCGGCCATGTGCACAGGCCTTCTTTGCGGAAAGCAAGTATACCCTTCCAGGCTGGACCACGGAGTTGCTGCTCCCAGTGAAGGGGGCTGATGAGCAACAAAAGGGGATACAGGCCATAATGAAACAGATCTTAGAGAACCAGAGGCAACAGTGGGAGGTGCAGAGATACCTGCAGAACTGTATGATACGGCTGATTGAAGAACAGCAATATGTGCTTGAGATCCCCCTAGGAGGTGAGTAAGGACCAGAGAGGGTGGGGCAAGAAAAGAGGTCCCAGGGTCAGGAGGCCAGAAGCCTGAGCAAGGCATTGTTACACCTGTGGGTGGAGGGGACACTTTAAGAGAGAGTGCCCCTATTGGAAAGATAAGACACACAGCACCAAGGGAAGAAGGCAGGAAAGCCACAAGGTGTCCAACCTGTGGAGAAAACAGGAAGCGGAGGAAGCCTGTTTCACCTGTGGGGAACTAGGAAATGTGAGGAGATGTTGCCCTTACAGACAGAATGGTACCCCGGGGAAGGGCAGGGTCTCAATGAGGAAAAAGAGACAACGCAGGAGACCGCCAAAGGTTCCAGAAAGGATGAAGAGGAAGTGCCAGATGCCCAGAGAGGGTGCACCAAGATGATGGAAAAGGCCAAAGGGGTCAAAAGGAAGTCAAGAAATGAGAAACTGGAGAGAAGGAGGAGTCCTTCAGTGGCCAAGCTGAAGGATGTGGGGAGTCTGGGGACTAATATGGAGACTAACAGAGGTGAGACAGGAACTAAGACCCTGTGAGAAGGGGTGTTGAGAGAGCCGGCAGACCTAGAGCCAGGGCTATGGGAGAAACTGAGAGCCACCAAGATGGCATTGCAAGTAGTGTGAGAAAAAGCAGAGGTGCAGAGAGGGAAATTCAGGGACGGCATGGAGGAGAATAGTAAGTTGCTCCTCATGGTGGGAGACCTGGGGCCTGAACAGGATGACCTGCAGGCCCAGTTACAACAGTTCCAGGGGAGAAGGTACCCTCCCACTTGAGGGTTGCAGTCTTGAGAGGGAGAATATGTGATGGGGTGTTCACCCCACACTTACCCTGAGTGGGTTAAGGCAGACTGAGAAGGGGGCTAATTAACCCAACAGGTCACAGCTGAGGAGAATCAGGTGGCTAAGCAATCCCCTGATTGAATGAGGCAGCCCAGCTAAGGAGGAACAAGCTGGGCTGGGATATAAAGACAGGAAATTGGAAGCTAAAGGGGCTGCTGGGAAAGTCTTCAGTCACTCCATGGGAGTAGGGAGAAGTGTTTGGAGGCTACAGGGACGGTAGCATAGCCTGTAGTTGCTTCTTGTGTTACCCTGAAAAATGAATTTTGGGGCTCTGCTACACGAACCAGCCTATTGCCTCCTTAAACTGTTCTTCCAGAGGTAAAAATTCCCAGGATTTCTAAGGCAACACTCAAAGGACATGGATATAGCCTTTCAATAAAGTGATTGACACAGGCAGTAATCTTTGCAAAACAAAGTATCTTTTTATTTAAATAAAAAGTTCATCCCTAATACAATGTATCCCAAAAATCCTAAACTCCCCGAGACACCAATCCATTATTGCGAGTTAAAGAGCAGTTAAACTACAATAGCATATAGTTCAAATGATACTAAGCGAAACAATTTGTTGCAAGTGGCCAATTTACAACAAATTGCTGACAGCAGATCTTAAGTTGCTTCAGAGTTCATATAGATAAAATACAATTAAAACACACACTTAAAGCACACACATATTAAATACTATACACTACCCTAAACTACGCTTATACTAAAACTATTAAAAAAATATTAAGTTTACTCTATAAATCTGTTGCTGCTTTCTTTTAAAAATCAAATCACTGCTGCTGCTGTTCCGCTCCTGGTCAGTCAGTTGTGCTCTGCTCCAGCTTTCTTTTCTCTCTCTCTGCAGCAGTTTGTCTCTGGCTTCTCTTGCTGACTTCTCGGCTCTCCCTGCACAACTCTCTTCTTCTCAGACACAGCTTCTGGACTCCAAAAATGCTGCTGGCAGGTGGCCTTTTATGCTATATAAAGACAGAGTTACAATGTAGCTTCCTATTCTTAGCTAGTTACCTCACTCACCGTAGGCACTGACTCCGTGGGTGCTCCAGGACTGGAGCACCCACGGGGAAAAATTGGTGGGGGCTCTGCACCCACCTGCAGCCAAGCTCCCCGCCTTGCCTTACCTCACCTCCGCCTCCTCCCCTGAGCACGCTGCGTCCCAGCTTCTCCTCCCAGTGCTTGCCGCGGCAAAACAGTTGTTTCGCGGCGTAACAAGCTCTGGGAGGGAGGGGAGAGGAGCAGGAATGTGGCGCACTCAGGGGAGGAGGCGGGACCGGGGCGGGGATTTGGGGAAGGGGTTGGAATAGGGGCATGGAGGGGGTGGAGTTGGGGCGGGGACTTTGGGGAAGGGATTGGAATGGGGGCAACATGGGTGGGAGGGGGTGGGGCAGGGCTGGGGGCAGAGCACCAGCAGAAGTTGGCGCCTATCAGAATTCTGATTGACAGCTCTGACCTTTAAAACAAGTTGTGACCAGTATGAGTGTCTTCTGACCAGATAGAGGCTTGAAGGACTAATTTCTAAGTGGTTTAAAGAATTCACAAAAATGTGAAAATCCAGCATAACTGCTACCTGTGAAAAGAAAAATGCTTGTGGGAAAAAAACCCCTCACTCATTTGGCAAATTGTTTTAATGATGCAACAAAGAATCACTCCAGGTTTTTTTTCTTTTTTTTACAATGCACATTGTTTGCTGGAGGATACGTGGGAGTAAAGGCATGTTGTTTTGTTGTCTCGTGGTAACAGTACACAGTTACTGGGGCTGAACTCTCTAGTGCCTCAGCACAAACTTGGGCACAGTGGAGTGGGGCTAACACGGAGCTGACTGTAGTTCCCTTGTGTGGACTGTAGTTCTCTTGTGTGGACTGGTCCAGGCTGAGGTTGATGGTGGGATGGAAATTGTTGAAATCATGGTGGAATTCCTCAAGGGTTTCTTTTCCATGGGTCCAGATGATGAAGATGTCCTCAATATAGTGCGAGTAGAGATATTAGGGGACGAGAGCTAAAGGAAGCGTTGTTCTAAGTCAGCCATAAAAATGTTGGCATACTGTGGGGCCATGCAGGTACCCATGGCAGCGCTGCTGATCCACCATCAACCTCAGCCTGGACCAGTCCACATGAGATCCACTTCCTGGACAATACGGTGCTTATAAGTAATGGTCACATAAATACCACCCTCTACCGGAAACCTACTGACCGCTATGCTTACCTACATGCCTCCAGCTTTCATCCAGACCACATCACACGATCCATTGTCTACAGCCAAGCTCTACAATACAACCGCATTTGCTCCAACCCCTCAGACAGAGACAAACACCTACAAGATCTCTATCAAGCCATCTTATAACTACAATACCCACCTGCTGAAGTGAAGAAACAGATTAACAGAGCCAGAAGAGTACCCAGAAGTTACCTACTACAGGACAGGCCCAACAAAGAAAATAACAGAACACCATCACCTTCAGCCCCCAGCTAAAACCTCTCCAATGCATCATCAAGGATCTACAACCTATCCTGAAGGATGACCCATTACTCTCACAGATCTTGGGAGACAGGCCAGTCCTTGCTTACAGACAGCCCCCCAACCTGAAGCAAATACTCACCAGCAACCACACAACAAAACCACTAACCCAGGAACCTATCCTTGCAACAAAGCCTGTTGCCAACTGTGTCCACATATCTATTCAGGAGACACCATAATATGGCCTAATCACATCAGCCACACTATCAGGGGCTCGTTCACCTGCACATCTACCAATGTGATATATGCCATCATGCGCCAGCAATGCCCCTCTGCCATGTACATTGGCCAAACTGGACAGTCTCTACGGAAAAGAATAAATGGACACAAATCAGACTTCAAGAATTATAACATTCAAAAACCATTCGGAGAACACTTCAATCTCTTTGGTCACTCAATTACAGACCTAAAAGTGGCAATTCTTCAACAAAAAACTTCAAAAACAGACTCCAGCGAGAGACTGCTGAATTGGAATTAATTTGCAAACTGGATACAATTAACTTATGAATAAAGACTGGGAGTGGATGAGTCATTACAAAAAGTAAAACTATTTCCCCCTGTTTATTCCACCCCCACCCCGCGCTGTTCCTCAGACGTTCTTGTCAACTGCTGGAAATGGCCCACCTTGATTATCACTACAAAAGGTTCTCCCCCCCTCCCCCCACACACACACCCCGCTCTCCTGCTGGTAATAGCTCACCTTACCTGATCACTCTCATTACAGTGTGTACGGTAACACCCATTGTTTCATGTTGTCTGTGTATATAAATCTCCCCACTGTATTTTCCACTGAATGCATCCGATGAAGTGAGCTGTAGCTCATGAAAGCTTGTGCTCAAATAAATTTGTTAGTCTCTAAGGTGCCACAAGTACTCCTTTTCTTTTTGCAGATACAGACTAACATGGCTGCTACTCTGAAACCTATTCTATATTTATTCTATATAAATTTCTATCTACAATTTAATATGGCCTCCAATATTAAATTGTAGATAGAAATTTATATACATGATATTTGCACCTGCATTTATTCTTATTATATGTCATCTGCCCTCACAAATTAAGGTCATTAAGTTTATAAATAAAGGGATAATAATAGTTGTAGGCTCTTATTTTTAGCTGGGCCTCACGCCAGCCTCCAATATTAATGGGGCAATTTTGTGTCTGTAATGAAATCCAGGCACAAAACTGCAGGTGCAATCATTTACACCAATAACTGCATCTATTTAATAGTCTAAGTGCCTAATTTGTGGATGAAATCCTGTAGGTAGGCTTCAAAATGGGTGTGGTTATGGGTGCAAACAGCTAAAAATAAATGCTTACAACTATGATTCCTTTCCTGAAAAATGTGTAACTAAAAAAGCAGCATGCACAGCACAGCATGAACAATACAGTTGAGCCTCATTGGTCCCTAGTGTATCAGATGCACCACAGTATGTGCTTTGCTTCTGTTTGCTTTTCCATCCCAGTTAATCCTCTGTATCTATAAATGTATCCCCACTTTGTGTGCCCTCTTTTCTCTGCCTGATCTTGCCAATTAAACTTAAAAAAAAAAAGTGTAAAAAATGTAGTCATGATTTTTGCTAGCAGTTTCAGCATGTGTTAACAGAGCCCATAGCGTGGGATATTTATCGCATGGAAAGTTGACTCTTTCCAATAAATCAGTATTTTTCATGGGGAGAGGATTGCTGCAATAGACAACTTAAATCCCTTCTAACGATTTCCAAAGATGACCACAAGGAGGTTGAGACCTCTTTTGATCCTGAATAGCCATACAGTACAGAGACCAGAAAGAAAACCCCCATCATCTGACACATCGAAAAATAATTGCTCTGGCTGTCCTATGGCTATTTTTTGTTAGAATGCAAAACTGTTAGCAGATACTGTGCAAGTCTGCTGAGCCATCATATTAAAAGTTCTGAAAGTTTTTGAGAACAATTGAATCTGAGCCTTTTTCAGTAACTTGTCTATTGACGCAAATAATCACTTAATGGCTATAGCAGGAACAGCAGCATGCTGAACCCAGTTTATATTTCAGTTCACTGATTGTGCCCAGAATATAGACCTATAACTAAAGAATTTCATTGTTAACTCTTCAGAAATGAAAAGTTGTTTTGGGATTTGATGCATAGCTGATTCTTTAGCAATTTGCCATAAAAGATTTCCCCCAATGTATCTTGAAGAGTAATAAACAAAAAACAACATGAAACATAATAATTGTAGCTCAGAGATGGATGTATTCTTTACATTCAACTTTATTTGAAATGGTCTTTGTTTTAGTTTTATCTTTAAAATATAGCAATCTGAGTTTACCAAATAATCCAAAATGTATACATGAGTTAAAGCATTTCAAGAATATTCAGTAGAATATCATAACGTTAACCGGTCCAAATCCTAACGAAAGGAAATATAATCATTGTTCTAACTTGTGTTGGTTTGCCAATTTGGGTATGTTCAATTCTTTTCAATTTTTAAAAATCCATGCTCATTCTCAAATCTGACATTTAATACAGGCAGTCCTTGGACTTACGACACAATTGGTTCCTGAAAATCACGTCTTAAGGCAAAACATTGTAACTTGATTTTCTCATAGGAACAATGTCAGATCAATTGTTGGAAAGTTGAAACTGACGTTGGAAAGTCGAAACTGGATGTCAATTTAGAAACGTCGTAAGTGCTATTCATCATAACTCGAAAGTCATAAAGTCGAAGACTGCCTGTGTACACATTCATGTTTATATTTATTATAAATCATACAAACAAGTGAGGGATCACCACTTGCTTCAGCAAATGGTAGTTGGGAGTATGAGATGCCTATCCATGTGAATACTATAATCCTCATTCAATCCAAATATTTCAGACAGATTTTTCATAAATCACATGTGTTCTATTAATCATAGAATCATAGAATATCAGGATTGGAAGGGACCTCAGGAGGTCATCTCGTCCAACCCCCTGCTCAAAGCAGGACCGATCCCTGACTAAATCATCCCAGCCAGGACTTTGTCAAGCCTGACCTTAAAAACTTCTAAGGGAGGAGATTCCACCACCTTCCTAGGTAAAGCATTCCAGTGTTTCACCACCCTCATAGTGAAAAAGTTTTTCCTAATATCCAACCTAAATCTCCCCGACTGCAACTTGAGACCATTACTCCTTGTTCTGTCATCTGCTACCACTGAGAACAGTCTAGAGCCATCCTCTTTGGAACCCCCTTTCAGGTAATTGAAAGCAGCTATTAAATCCCCCCTCATTCTTCTCTTCTGAAGACTAAACATCCCCAGTTCCCTCAGCCTCTCCTCATAAGTCATGTGTTCCAGTCCCCTAATCATTTTTGTTGCCCTCCACTGGACTCTTTCCAATTTTTCCACATCCTTCTTGTAGTGTGGGGCCCAAAACTGGACACAGTACTCCAGATGAGGCCTCACCAATGTCGAATAGAGGGGAACGATCATGTCCCTCGATCTGCTGGCAATGCCCCTACTTATACATCCCAAAATGCCATTGGCCTTCTTGGCAACAAGGGCACACTGTTGACTCATATCCAACTTCTCGTCCACTGTAACCCCTAGGTCCTTTTCTGCAGAACTGCTGCCGAGCCATTCGGTCCCTAGTCTGTAGCGGTGCATTGGATTCTTCCGTCCTAAGTGCAGGACTCTGCACTTGTCCTTGTTCAACCTCATCAGATTTCTTTTGGTCCAATCCTCTAATTTGTCTAGGGCCCTCTGTATCCTATCCCAACCCTCCAGTGTATCTACCTCTCCTCCCAGTTTAGTGTCATCTGCAAACTTGCTGAGGGTGCAATCCACACCATCCTCCAGATCATTTATGAAGATATTGAACAAAACCGGCCCCAGGACCGACCTTTGGGGCACTCCACTTGATACCAGCTGCCAACTAGACATGGAGCCATTGATCACTACCCGTTGAGCCCAACAATCTAGCCAGCTTTCTATCCACCTTATAGTCCATTCATCCAGCCCATACTTCTTTAACTTGCTGGCTATTCATTTAATTCCAATCAAATCACCTATATTTCTAATAGTTGTAGCCTGGCACTTCAGAGCTTTCATCCTTCAATCAAAACTAACAAGTGACTTGTTAACTTTTGCATGTCCATGGAGAATGTTTACATAGTTTGCACATGTATCTATATACCCTAGCCCCAAGCAATGCTGCCTACCAAATTTTTCCAGAGGGAAGTTTTGTAGAATTTGTCTCAAATATGCTTTTCATGGCTCTTACGGAAGATTGCTAAACAACTTATTCTGGAAATGGGAAAACAACAAAACAGGAATACATGTAGTGTGAGCCAAAAACGGCTCTCCTTCATCACATGAATAGGCTCATTGGGCCAAACACATCCTTGATGCAAATCCATTGACTTGGAAAACTGAAAATAGACAAAGTAATAAAACAGGCTCCCCACCTTCTGCACAAAACAATTTTCTAGCCTACGTCCCTCTTTCTTGCCCCACTAATGTCATGAAGAGATGGAGTAACTCTCTAAGTGCTGTGCATCAGTCCTGTTAAGGAAAGGGCAGGACCAGCTCCCACAATTCACCTGGCAATCTAAGAGGAAGGTTAAAATTTAGGGCGTATATCAGAGTCCAGGAGGAGGGATTCCTGATCAGTCTGACCAATGTGTATGTTGGATCCCCTAATGAGGTCTGCCACTGGGACATTTAACCTGTGCTCCTTCAGTGGCTGCTGATTATGTCTGGCAGCGGGTAGTGCTCCACCTCTACTCCCAACCCACCCATCACAGTGATGAAGAACCTTTATGCTGCCCTGGCAACAAGGTGGAGGAGGAGAAGCCATGTACACCCATGGTTGGGAGGATGACAGCCACCACTTCTAGGAGGAAACTTATGGTAGTGGTGGTTGGTGACTTTCCTAGGGGGACTGAGGCACCCTCTGTCAGCCTGACATGGCATCCTGGGAGGTATGCTGCCTGCCAGCGGCCCGTATCGAAGGTGTTATGGAAGAATTGTCAAGGATCATCCAGCCCTCTGACTACTACCCCATGCTACTCATCCATGTGGGCACTAATGATACTGCAAGATATGACCCTCAGCAGATCAGAAGTAACTACAGGGCTCTAGGAGTAAGGGTGAAGGAGGTGGGGGTGCACTGGTGTTCTCTCAGATCCTTCTGGTGAAGGGTAGGGTCCACGTAGAGACAGATGCATCCTGGAGGTGAATGCCTGGCTGCGAGGCTGGTGTTGCCACGAGGGCTTTGGCTTCCTTGATCACAGGATGCTGTTCCGGGAAGAAGGACTGCTAAGCAGAGATGGGGGTCCACCTACCGAGGAAGGAAAAGAGCATATTTGGATACAGACTGTCTAACCTAGTGAGGAGGGCTTTAAACTAGGTTCGACGGAGGCAGATGACAAAAGCCCACAGGTAAATCCAAAACATGGAGACCCAGGAGAAGGGTTGGAATCTGGGAGGAGCATAGGTCATTAGAGCAGGGATTGGTGACAGATGAGAGAGAACATAGGAGGGAAATCAAATCAGTATCTTAGATGTCTGTATGCTAATGTGAGAAGTATGGGGAATAAGCAGGAAGAACTTGAAATGCTAGTTAATAAAAACAACTATGACATAGTTGGCATCACAAATTGGTTAAATACACATAACTGGAATATTGGTATTGAAGGGTATAGCTGCTCAGGAAGGACAGGCAGGGAAAAATGGGAGGAGGTGTTGCCTTATATATCAAATGTACATGCTTGGATTGAGGCAAAGATGGAAATAGGAGACAGACTTGTTGAAAGTCTCTGGGGAAGGATAAAAGGGGTAAAAAACAAGGGTGATGTCATGGTAGGGGTTTACTACAGACCACCTAACCAGGAAGAAGAGGTGGATGAGGCTTTTCTTAAACTACCAAATCATCCAAAACACAGGACTTGGTGATGATGGGGGACTTCAATTACCCTGACATCTGTCGGGAAAATAATTCGGTATGGCACAGATTGTCCAGCAAGTTCTTGGAATGTATTGGAGACAATTTTTTAGTTCAGACGGTGGAGAAAGCTACTAGGGGAGAGGCTGTTCTAGATTTGATTTCGACAAATAGGGAGGAACTGGTCAAAAATGGAAGACTGCTTAGGTGCAAGTGATCATGAAATGGTAGAGTTCATGATTCTAAGGAATAGTAGGAGGGAAAAGGGCACAATAAAAATAATGGATTTCAAGAAGGCAGACTTCACCAAACTCAGAAGTTAGTAGGTAAGATCCCATGGGAAGCAAGTCTAAGGGGAAAAACAGTTTGTGAGTTGGCAGTTTTTCAAAGAGACATTATTAAGGGCACAAGAGCAAACTACCCCACTGCGTAGGAAAGATAGGAATTATGGCAAGAGACCACCCTGGCTTAACCAGGGATCTTCAGTGATCTGAAACTCAAAAACAAAAAAAAAACCACTACAAAAAGTGGAAAGTAAGTCAAATTACAAAGATTGAATATAAACGATTAATACAAATATGTGGGGAGAATTAGAAAGGCTAAGGCACAAAACAAGATTAAATTAGCTAGAGACTTAAAGAGTAACAAGAAAACATTCTACAAATACATTAGAAGCAAGAGGAAGGCCAAGGACAGGGTAGGACTGTTACTCAATGAGGGTGAGGGAAACAATAACAGAAAATGTGGAAATGGCAGAAGTGTTAAATTACCTTTTTGTTTCAAAAAGGAGTACTTGTGGCACCTTAGAGACTAACCAATTTATTTGAGCATAAGCTTTCGTGAGCTACAGCTCACTTCATCGGATGCAATTCATCAGAGGTGTAGCTCATGAAAGCTTATGCTCAAATAAATTGGTTAGTCTCTAAGGTGCCACAAGTACTCCTTTTCTTTTTGCGAATACAGACTAACACGGCTATTACTCTGAAACCTGTCTTTTTGTTTCAGTTTTCACCAAAATGGTTAGTAGTGATTGGACATCTAACATAGTTCATATCAATGAAAATAAGGTAGGATCAGAGGCTAAATGGGGAAAGAACAAATTAAAAATTAGTTAGACAAGCTAAATGTCTTCAAGGCACCAGGGCCTGATGAAATACATCCCAGAATACTCAAGGAGCTGACTGAGGCGGTATCTGAGCCATTAGAAATTATCTTTGAAAAGTCCTGAAGACAGGAGAGATTCTAGAGGACTGGAAAAGGGTGAATACAGTGCCCACCTATACTGTCAAGGTTCCTTCCCCACTCTGAACTCTAGGGTACAGATGTGGGGACGTGCATGAAAGACCCCCTAAGCTTATTCTTACCAGCGTAGGTTAAAAAGTTCCCCAAGGTACAAACTTTGCCTTGTCCTTGAACAGTATGCTGCCACCACCAACCGTTTTAAACAAAGAACAGGGAAAGAGACCACTTGGAGACATCTTTCCCCAAAATATCCCCCCAAGCCCTACACCCCCTTTCCTGGAGAAGGCTTGACAATAATCCTCACCAATTTGTACAGGTGAACACCCTTGGATCTTAAGAACAATGAAAAATCAATCAGGTTCTTAAAAGAAGAATTTTAATTAAAGAAAAGGTAAAAGAATCACCTCTGTAAAATCAGGATGGAAAATACTTTACAGGGTATTCAGATTCAAAACACAGAGGATCCTCCTCTGGGCAAAAAGTAAAGTTACAGAAAACAGGAATAAACCTCTCTCTTAACACAGGGAAAATTCACATAAAACAAAAGATGAACTAACCCGCCTAGCCTGGCTTACCGATACTGGTTGCAACATTGGAGACTTGGATTAGGAAGGGTTGGAGAAGATGGATTTCTGTCTGGCCTCTCTCAGTCCCAAGAGAGAACAAACACACAAACAAAGAGCACAAACAAAAGCCTTCCCCCCCTCCCCCACCAAGATTTGAAAGTATCTTGTTCCCTTATTGGTCCTTTGGGTCAGGTGCCAGCCAGGTTAGCTGAGCTTCTTAACCCTTTACAGGTAACAGGATGTTGCCTCTGGCAGGAGGGATTTTATAGCACTGTATACAGAAAGGTGGTTACCCTTTCCTTTATATTTATGACATATACAAAGGGAAATAAGGACAACCCAGGGAATTACAGACCCGGAAAGATAATAGAGCAAATAATTAAGCAATCAATTTGCAAACACCTAAAAGATAATAAGGTGACAAGTACCTGTCAGCATGGATTTGCTAGAACAAATGGTGTCAAACCAACTGGATAGCTTTCTTTAACAAGGTAACCAGCCTTGTGGATGGGGGAAGTGGTAGAAGTGGTATATCTTGACGTCAGTAAGGCCTTTGATACTGTCTCTCATGACCTTCTCATAAACGAACTAGGGAAATAAAACCTAGATGGAGCTACTATAAGGTGGGTGTATAACTGGTTGGAAAATTGTTCCCAGAGAGTAGTTATCAGTGGGTCACAGTCATGCTGGAGGGGCATATGAAGTGGGGTCCCACAGGGATCAGTTCTGGGTCCAGTTCTGTTCAATATCTTCATCAAGGGTTTAGATAATGGCATAGAGAGTACACATATAAAGTTTTATGAGTGATACCAAGCTGGGAGGGGTTGCAAGTGCTTTGGAGAATAGGATTAAAATTCAAAATGATCTGGACAAACTGGAGAAATGGTCTGAAGAAAATAGGATGAAATTCTGTAAGGACAAATGCAAAGTACTCCACTTAGGAAGGAACAATCAGTTGCACACACATTAAATGGGAAATGACTGCCTAGGAAGAAGAAAAGGACCTGGGGGTCATAGCGGATGGGCTGGATGAATGGACTATAAGGTGGATAGAAAGTTGGCTAGATTGTCGGGCTCAACGGGTAGTGATCAATGGCTCCATGTCTAGTTGGCAGCCGGTATCAAGTGGAGTACCCCAAGGGTCGGTCCTCGGGCCGGTTTTCTTCAATATCTTCATTAATGATCTGGAGGATGGGGTGGATTGCACCCTCAGCAAGTTTGCAGACGTCACTAAACTGGGAGGAGAGGTAGATACACTGGAGGGTAGGGATAGGATACAGAGGGCCCTAGATAAATTAGAGGATTGGACCAAAAGAAATCTGATGAGGTTCAACAAGGACAAGTCCTACACTTAGGACGGAAGAATCCCATACACCGCTACAGACTAGGGACCGAATGGCTCGGCAGCAGTTCTGAAGAAAAGGACTTAGGGGTTACAGTGGATGAGAAGCTGGATATGAGTCAACGGTGTGCCCTTGTTGCCAAGAAGGCCAATGGCATTTTGGGATGTATAAGTAGGGGCATTGCCAGCAGATCGAGGGACGTGATCGTTCCCCTCTACTCGACATTGGTGAGGCCTCATCTGGAGTACTGTGTCCAGTTTTGGACCCCACACTACAAGAAAGATGTGGAAAAATTGGAAAGAGTCCAGTGGAGGGCAACAAAGATGATTAGGGGACTGGAACACATGACTTATGAGGAGAGGCTGAGGGAACTGGGGATGTTTAGTCTTCAGAAGAGAAGAATGAGGGGGGATTTAATAGCTGCTTTCAACTACCTGAAAGGGGGTTCCAAAGAGGATGGCTCTAGACTGTTCTCAGTGGTAGCAGATGACAGAACAAGGAGTAATGGTCTCAAGTTGCAGTCGGGGAGGTTTAGGTTAGATATTAGGAAAAACTTTTTCACTACGAGGGTGGTGAAGCACTGGAATGGGTTACCTAGGGAGGTGGTGGAATCTCCTCCCTTAGAAGTTTCTAAGGTCAGGCTTGACAAAGCCCTGGCTGGGATGATTTAGTTGGGGATTGGTCCTGCTTTGAGCAGGGGGTTGGACTAGATGACCTCCTGAGGTCCCTTCCAACCCTGATATTCTATGATCACAAGCAAAATGAGAGTCAACAGTGGAACACTCGTGCAAAAAAAAAAAGCAAACATCTTGCTGGGATGTATTAGCAGGAATGTTGTAAGCAAGACATGAGATGTAATTCTTCTGCCCTATTCTGTGCTGATTAGGCCTCAACTGGAGTATTGCGTCCAGTTCTGGGCACCATATTTCAGGAAAGATATGGACAAATTGGAGAAAGTCTAGAGAAGAGCAACAAAAATGATTAAAGGTCTAGCAAACATGACCTCTGAGGGAAGATTGAAAAAACTGGGTTTGTTTAGTCTGGAGGAGACAAGACTGAGAGGGGACATAACAGTTTTCAAGTACGTAAAAGGTTGTTACAAAGAGAACGAGAAAAATTAATCTCCTTAACTTCTGAGGAACGGACAAGAAGCAATAGGCTTAAATTTCAGCAAGGGCAGTTTAGGCTGGACATTAAGAAAAACTTCCAAACTGTCAGGGCGGTTAAGCACTGGAATAAATTGCCCAGGGAGGTTGTGAAACCTCCGTCATTGGAGATTTTTTAAGATTGGGTTAGACAAACACCTGTCAGGGATGGTCTAGACAATACTTAGTCCTGCCTTGAGTGCAGGGGACTGGACTAAATGACCTCTCGAGGTCCCTTCCACTACAGTTCTGTGAAAAGTCCTTTCTCTCCATTTTTTGAGTGAGTGCTTGTTTTCCACAAGTCAAATTACCACATGTTCCATCTAATTTTCTCCCTGCCTGGCTGACTGTTACTCCACTAGGGAAGAACCTGTCCCACACTATGATGATGGGGGATGTACTGGCCACACACACAATGAGACTCCCAATTTCATTTCCAAGACTGACTGCCGTGGCATTTTTGTGCATAGCAGCGGTTCTGCTGGAAACTACAATGTGGACATAATCCTGAGAATGCTTTTTATGTATTATTTTTTCAGATATATTGTGATGGGTTCGGTCACAGAGACCCCCTTGGGACTGTCACCTGACGTGCTGAAACTACCTCTGAGCCCATTTTCCCTGTCATCTTGGGACTCCAGAACCCTGTCTTGTTGAACCAGACACTCGAGCCTGCTGCAACGCAGACCCAGGCTCTGAACCACATCCCCAAAGCTGCAGGCTTTAACTGAAAACCACTCAGCAGGTATTCCTGTCTCCAGCACCCAGATACCCATTTTCCAGTGGGATCCAAACCCCAAATAAATCTGTTTTTACTCTGTATAAAGCTTATACAGGGTAAACTCATAAACTGTCCACCCTCTATAACACTGAGAGAGATATGCACAGCTGTTTGCTCCTCCAGGTATTAATCACTTACTCTGGGTTTAATAATAAACAAAAGTGATTGTATGAAGAATAAAAAGTAGGATTTAAGTGGTTTCAAGTAGTAATAGACAGAACAAAGTAAGTTACCAAGCAAAATAAAACAAAACATGCAAGTCTAAGCCTAATACATTTAAGAAACTGAATACAGGTAAATCTCACCCTCAGAGATGTTCCAATAAGCTTATTTCACAGACTAGACTCCTTCCTAGTTTGGGCCCAATCCTTTCCCCTGGTACAGTCCTTGTTCCAGCTTAGGTGGTAACTAGGAGATTTCTCATGACTGCAGCCCCCTTTGTTTTGTTCCACCCTTTTATAGCTTTGGCACAAAGCGGGAATCCTTTGTCTCTCTCCGGGTTCCCACCCTTTCTTCTAAATGGAAAAGCACCAGGTTTAAGATGGATTCTAGTACCAGGTGACATGATCACATGTCACTGTAAGACCTTATTCTCCATTCTTTCAGGGTTGGCCTGCATGTACCCAGGAAGGTTTGCGAGTAAACAGAGCCATTTACAACCAATTGTCCTGGTTAATGGGAGCCATCAAGATTCCAAGCCATTATTAATGGCCTACACTTTGCATACTTACAATAGGACCTCAGAGTAATACTTCATATTTCTAGTTTTAGATACAAGAATGATGCATACATACAAATAGGATGAACACATTCAGAATATAAGCTTTGTAACGATATCTTACAAGAGACCTTTTGCATAAAGCATATTCCAGGTACATTATATTCACACTCATAAGCATATTTCCATAAACATATGGAGTGCAACGTCACATATATGACCAAGCTGAATCTTTTAACAAGCAGTAAAACATATGGTTTAGTCTATATTGCACACCAAGAGATTCAGTGAGAGTCACTAATAAAAAATATTACAAGACATTAATAGTAATATTAGTGTAAATAACCCTAGCATCATCATAGCTCATCATGCTTGTGATAGTATGGTCAGATTTAAAATGGCATGGGGAAGTAAATACAATACAATGGGGATGTACATGTGAGATCCATCCTCCGTAGAGGGAGGGAATGCTGAAATATCAAGCTGCCCTACCCTGAAGAAGCCTCTCCACAGAATTTGGGATCTATATGTAAGGAGCAGATTGACTGGGAAGATGTGAAAACAGACTTGACCTCCGGCAGATCTCCTGCGATTCATGGGGCCTGGAAGCCAAACCACCTGTTTTCCCAAATGGGCAAATCCTGCCTTTTGACAGAAGAATGTGTAAGGCAGAGTTTCTAGCCCCTTACATGGAGTTTACTACTCAGAGAATGATTTTGACCTAAAGTCATCATATCCAGTACAAACTGTCTACACATGGAATAAAATGGTAAAACATTTAATCCTAAATTCTGTAGTACTCAGTATCTCAGAATAGTACTGCAAAATCCACAGTATATATCATTTTTATGTGCCCATCACCATAATATCTGGGTGTCTTATGTATATCTTTGAACAGTATTTGTTAGTATTTTTTCTTCGACTGCCTTTAACAGACATTCACAGGTTTCTTTGATATTAAGCAAATATGCCAAGGAAAGTTCTGAAATATAAAGGACAGAAATGAAAGTCAATTGAATTATACCATTTTAAGTTGGGACAGAGACAGACCTTTTATTCTGTGTTTGTACAAAGCTTAGCACAATGGAGTCCTTGTCCATAACTAGGGCTCTTCGGTGCTACAATAATGAATTAATAATAATTTGTATGTTAGTTGTCTTCAGTATGAAGCTATAAAAAAGTCCTTTAGGTGACAGCAGATTGCTAAAATTTAAATATTACAAAGTATTATTCTTTCACTATATATTGTTGGAATTTTTTCTAGGTATTTTTGGGTGATCATCCTCACGTCTCCAAAAGGAGGGGAAATAAAAATATCTTGGAAAAAGCATACATGCAAGCATACATATCTAAATGTGTGGGAAACAAGAAGCTCATTTTACTAAAAATGGACAGTCCACCGAAGACTTAAAGATTTCTCTTCTGGTCTCTCTAAAGTTAATGGCAACATTTCCAGGATTGGGCTCAAAAATACCTTTAAATATAAAACATTGTTTACATAAAGTTTAAAACAAATGTTATTTAATCACAAAAGTCTTTCTGGCAATCTTTAGCAGTCAGTGACTGGCAGGCTCGAGGGTGACAGGCTAGAGGATTTAAAGGCCTAAAGTGAAGTCAGGGGTGCTTAATGCTTCAGCAAATCACTCTCATGATTAGAAAAGACTGGCAAATAAGTTAACATGTAGAGTAATGTACACTATGCTCAATAAATCTGTAATCCCATCCAGGGCTTCTGGTGACATAATTACTCAAGTGGTTTATTAATGTCACCAGAACCCCAAAATGGAATTATTGTCTTTGCCATGTGATAATACAACAGCGCCTGTCACACTTAGCAAAGCCTCTTCTATGTTGTGACTCTGCATAGTGTTTGCTGTGTGGTTCCTTTTTAAAAAAAAACAAACTAGCTCTCAAAAATTCCATATGATAATTATTCAGATACTGGCTGTTGAAACAAAAAATAGACAAACATTAAATAAACATATTGTTAATTTTAGTTTAGCTGAATTAAATTTGAAGCAAGGTTTACTTTGAAAATATCCATTTTATGCAGTGGAGTGGGAGCAGCAATCTACCCAACAGCTTTCTTTACAATGCTACTACCTTTACTCGGTGGAGCACAGGACACCAGCATCCTCCCCTCACATTGCCGCTGGCTCAGGAAGGTGGGAAGAAAACTAGCTGCCTTTCCTTACAATCTGATTTTTTCAGAAGTGGAGAACAAAGTAACAGCCAGTACCTCCCCCATTCTCCATACGGTTGCCTGAAGGAAAGGTGATAAAGAATAGTCCACTAAGATGTGTGCGGTAGCAGAGTAGAGTGGTACTCTCCACTAAAGTTGGGAAGTTTTTTTTAAAATGCAGTTTCAGTTGACTTGAAATTATTCATGAGTTTGTGTTGACTTTGCCAAATAGTTTTGACCAAACCAAAAAACTCAATGTTTCAGTAATATTGAAACAAAATGTTTCCATGCAATGTTTTTTAGTTTCTAGACATTTTTGCAGAAGGATAAGATTCACAAAACGTAGGGGGAAGGAAGCAGATCTCCATTATAGTCTTTAGCCTAGTGATTAGGGTGTTTGCTCTTCTGCAATCTGGGAGACTATGCTTCAGTTTTCCTCTCTGCCTCATGAGGAGAAAGAACATGACCTCAGATCTCTCAGGTTGTAGGAGATTGGCTTAATCACTGGAGAACTATGGGATATACTGGTATTGCAGTCCCTCAGTTTTTCCTGTTGAAGCACTTCTATTTTGTATAATTAAATAGTCAGGGGTCGAGGGTCTTTAATTTGGGTCCCCTACATGGCAGGTGAGTGCCCTAACCACCAGGCTTATATAGTCATTCTGATTTTCATTTCTTGGTCCAATGACTATTCATTGTCATTATGAATCGCTACTTTGAGTAACCCACTATGAATGAGCCAAAACCTACTGATTCAACCCAAAATGAAACTTTTTTTTCTTTCAGAAATGCCAATAAACTAAAAAAACCCAAACCCATTATTCCACCAGCTCTACTCACCACCTTCTTTTGCTTTTTGAATGGTTCTTGTGTGACAAGTGAATGTGATCACATGATAAGTAATTTGCTGCAGCTGAAGTTTTGAAATAATCTATTATATAAACACTACATACATTAACTGAAAAAAAAAATGTTTATCCATATCCTTTATTACATAGCTGTTGCATGCACACCACAGAGAAACAGAACCAACACAGGCATGAACAGGCACTGAAGCACCAGGCACACCCTGGAAAACTGGATACGTATTGGAAAACAACACAGAGAGAGGCACAAATCCCACAGAACAACACACTCAAAGCATAAAGAACATACATACATAGAATGCACACAGGAGTAAATTTCTGTCTCCTAAAGTCTATCCACTTTAATCTTCCCTTTACTGCGTTCAGACGCAGGATGGCGCTCTCTGAATAAGCAATTATATGAAGGGCAACAAGCTTTACCACATAGTTCGAGAACAAAACACTTCTTTTGAATACTGGTATTTCTTAGAGGCACTTTTTCACAGTTCAGCTAAGGCGTGCAGTTACACTCTTATTAGCAGTACAGAGACGCTGTCCCATTATTTTGGTTACAGACTACAACAGGATCTCACCAACGGCCATTCAGGTGGTATTTCAGTACGACAAATGCCAACTATTTCCCCCAGGTTTTTGTGTTACTCGTTAGAGCTACTGTTAAAAGCAGTTTAATATAATTAGGTGTAGAAATCCAATTTCACTATAATGGCTCTTTATCTTAAAAAATAAAACGTGCTGCGCCATATGGAGTGTGTTTATTGGAAACTGTCAATGCCAGCCACAGGACCCTATTTCTACATTTTAAATGGCACACAGCCAAACCCTGATTAAGGTCACGATGAGGACTATTGACTCTGCAGACAGATGCTTTTCCCTTTCAGCACTCGAAGAAGAATCGGAATAACTGTGTTCTTGGACCTTTCCGTGTGAATAATTTCATACTTCAGCCAACTATTCATGGATTCACCAGAAGAATTACACCTACTACCTCCGGCGTAGGACGAAAACAAATCTCATCAGATGGGAAATAATGTTAGCAGAAGCTTGAAACCTTAGAGCCTAGATTCTGGAAGGATTTTTGATCTCTCTTCTTTTGGCTATCGGAAATTGACTAGGCGGTGATGCGAGCTGGAATTCCAAGGCGCCAGTTCCATCCTCTCGCCCCCCAAAAAACCCAAACTCATCATTAGCCTGGCTGGACATAAATGATTCAGCAGAGCACACTGTCAAAGGCAACATTGTCCTATACTATTTTCACCTATTTCCTGTTTCCGATTTGTATGTCAGATTTTGTTTACGATCCAACTATGTGGAAAACATATTTGCGCTTCCCCCTTCTCCCCCCGGACGGGTGCCAGCTGTTTTCTCATTGCAAATGAAAGTGAAAGTGTTTGTGGTACTTGTTGTATTATTTGATCTGCAAAGTCAGGGCTGAACGCATGTGGTGCGTGCGGGCCAAAGGTTTGTTTTGTTGTCGTTTCTTTTTCATTGCTGAAGTCACTGATATTTCATGCAATGAACTTGTTTTAAAAAAATACCCACCCTGTCAAGTACCAACGGGTCGCTAATAATGCAACTTTTTGTAAAACCTTTCACAGAGCCCAGGGTCAGTGAACAGACAGCAAATGAGCCGTTTTGAGTGATAAATCTTCAGACTGCTCTAGGTAATACAGTTTCCTCTTTCGTAGTCGTTCTTACTAGTAAAGACGATCGGTGTTGTATAATATGTACTCTGTGTCCCTATATTAAACACACGCACCAATATATATATCGTGTCAGAGCTATTACACAACCCTTACAGAGCCACAGATAAGGACCTGTTTGTACATAGTATGTGATCAGATCAAAAGGCTTTTTTATATGGCTCTTAACGTCTGTTTACTGGGGAGCCACTCTTTAACAAGACCCCTTTCCAAAGTGGGACCTGGAAGACTCAGACCAGCGCTCTGCACCCTCACTTACACGCCTCCTGCCTCCCCCCTCCCCCAGCCCCATTCATTGGGCTGCGGTGTTGTACAACTTGCAGTATTTTCGCTGGTTTTGCGCTCACACTAGAACAGTGCAGCCCGGGGGCTTGCCAGTGACATTAACACAGTGACATAGTCCTGCCCCCCCTGCAGCCCAGGCCACAACCCCCCAGCCTGGAGAGGTCTGTGAGGTGCCATGAGGCACGGGAAGGGCTGGAGGGCCAGGTTCTCTCCCATTCACGGAGAGGAAGAGTTTACATTGTACCTCGTGAAGGACTTTTCTCTGTCCGCTTTTTTTTTTTTCCTTTTTGGTTACCCTGATTGTACCTCTGCATCCCCCTCCCCCTCCACGTGATGGGCCCGACATGCGCAGCAGCGCCCGGGGAGCCAGAGGCACATCTGCAGACTGACGTCAGTGTGCGCTCAGCCTCCCAGGCAAAGCTGCCAAAACTTCCCTCTGCTGCTGGAGCTCTAAACTTGGCTGCAGGCCGGCAGTGAGAAGAGATCTAGGGCTACTTCAACAAAACTTTCTTGAGTCCTCCCTGCCTGCTTTCTCTGTCTCCCTTCCTCTCTCTCACCCTCCAGGTCTGATGAGATTCACATGGTACTTTGCCCAGAAGAAGCTGGCCAAGAAGAGGGTACTCCTCCCCACTCCAAAATAAGTCTGTTTTCCTTCCTCCCCCCCCCCTTTTTTTTTTTTTTTTTACTTTTTCGGTTGGAAAGACAAAATGTGCAGGGTGATAGATTGGGTGAATTGATGGCATCCCTTTTTCTGCCAAGTCAGTCCGCTCTCTGAAAATCCCTTTTAGGAAGACTGGAGGATTTCACTTTGTTGGAGAATATAACTGGTGTGGCTTGAAAAAGGGGGAAAGCAGAGAGGAATACGGGACTCGTAAAGTGCTATCTCTAGTGTTTGAAATTTACTTTATATCAGAAATTGAAGATGAAAACGGTAAGAAAAGACTTCATGCTGTTCAATGAAACGTCTCTTTGTGCTTTTCTTGTCTGCTGAATAATGATGCATGTAGATCTTTTGGGGGATGGGGGAGGTTATACGGCACTAAGCGAGGTGGATTTGGAATAATTTCAGAGAGAAAAACCTTTGAGACTGAGGATTACGAGAGGGGGAAGATATTTTCTATTCCAAAGAATAGTGTGGTATTGTATAGAAAACCTTTTCAGGTTTAGACTAAATAATTGGTGGAAAGTAGGCAAAACCTTTTAAAAGATTCGATTTAAAAAAATCCTCCAGTATTTTGTCGTGTCATGTCAGTGTCTACTTAAGCGGTCAGACAAGTGCATATTTTGTGTCTGGGCTCAAAGGGTCCGCATTAATGTGATAGCTGCAGCCTGATGCTCTAGGAGATGTTAAGCTCTTAATAGGCTAATCAGCGAGATGGAAGCGTGTGTTTTTGATTTACTTCGAGCCATTTGGGATTTGCTAGACTCTTAACCCCACGGAGCCTTATTTATCGGTGTGTGGCTGCATATATATTGCATGGCACACAGTTCAAAGGATGATTATTTTTTTTTGGAGGGGGAATAATTGAAATCCCGTTTCCTGGTGATGTGTGTATAGTTCTTGTATTTGCTAATTTCTTTAATGGTACAAGAGGGAAAGGAGAAACGCACACACAGAGAGCGAGCGTCTCAGACTCTTGTTTTTATTTGGGCTGCCGGTGCAACGCATTTGGGCCACATGCCAAGTGTCTGGGTCACACGCGTTTTATCCAAATAGATTTAGCGCTGCTGTCTGGAAATGGGCTGCTGAATGTTAACTTTAGGATCAACTCCACCAGAGCAGCTAGATTCTTCCCTTCAGTCTTTCTGGGGAAGAGGATTGTTCTTCTTTATAATTTTAAGGGTGTGTGTGTGTGTGTGTGTGTGTGTCTGATTATCTCTAATTTTCTTTCCTGCTGATATTTCAGGTGAGGTTATTTTTAAGAATATTTATAGTTGCTAGTCTGGGTTTTTAGACATAAAACTGACAGCTGACCCCCCTAGAAAGTTTGGCATGACTTGAGGGGAAGAGTGGGGCAGACTAGGAGGAAAATGCTGTTCAGATAAATGCAGTTTTGTTTCTCCCCCAAGGTGGTCGCTGATCTGGTGGTTTACATTACAACATACACAACAGCACTTTGGTTGTTCATGCTTTGGTTTTTGATTAATAAGTGGGTCGCAAAGCCCCCTCGTTCCCTTTGTGTTTACTTTTCTTGCATTTTCTCCTCCCCCACACATTTCTTTTCAGCAAGTCCTCTAAAACGAGGTCTGTGGGTCGCTATTTAAGTCTATATAACTCCCAGGGGCAAGTCCCTAATCCTCAGGCTTTTGAAGCAGGGCAATGCTTTTCATGGCTAGCCCAATACCTGTAATTGAATTTGTTTTTGTTTTATTCCCAACCCCTCCTTGTCCTCTTTTGCCCCTCCCGCTGCATTTCCTTAGCAACCACTAGTACTACCAGTGATCACTGACTGCTCCTGTCCTTTCAAGACACGGCTCTGTCCCAAGCCTTCCCCGTCTCTGTGACTTGCGTGTGAGAAGCAGCAGAACGGGAGTGAGCAGAAGGCAGGGGGAGGGGTTGCACCTTGATCAATACACAACACGACCTTAGACCAAACAATGTTTGCTTCTCACCTAAAGCTGACGACCAATCACCATGTGTGTCTAACCGGAAGATTGCTCATGAAGCGAGAGATGTGACTCCTGAGGAGCCGAAATGTGGTTTATCTTTGTGATCAGTAATAACTGTAGGATATTTTTAGCTGTAGGCATAACTTCCAAATATGTCATTTCCCTCAATTTCTTCTACGTGGGGATCTTTACTGATACTCCCTGATTCTCTCTCTCCCCCTCCCCCCACCGCGAAACCTGTGGTTTGTTTATTAACATAGCCTGATTTCGTTTAACAAGAGGTTATTCGTGGACCTCAGGTGCTGCCGCAAGACCTCATACAGTCTGAGAACAGAGTGGCCGGGAGATGCTGTTTAGGATGAAGCACGGAACGAGCTGCTGTGGGAGAACGATCAGCTTGAGCTTGGAGTCCCCGTGGGGACTGAGCGGAGGCAGCTCCGTACTGTTGCCAGTTGCAGAGGCTGAGGGGAGGAGGAAGTGCATAGGCGGGGGCTCTACCTGTCTCATGAGACGTGTGCCTTCTTATTGGGTCGCGGGAGGGAGTCCCTGAGTTCACCTACACCCCCGCTGAAAGGACAGGATGGTTGCCCCTAGGAAGTCTAACCCAAAGCTCCCTGGACCACAGTGAGCCTGCAGCGGGACAAGCAGTACCACGTGTGGCTCCCTCTCGCCAAACTAGCCCTCACTGAATGCAAAAGGAAACCAATGTGAGTGTCATTGTAGCTATCTGGTGTTGTGGCCACTCACAGTTATTGCATTTGAACAATAGCATAGCAAGGAAGAAGAAATGGAAGTTTGGAACCAGTGGAAGGCTGCTAAACCGATCACCCCTGAGCCCACAGAGCTCCCTGCTGTGTGCACAGGTTTTAACCAGCTCTATCTCAGATTTCGAAATACTTCTTGCATCTTTTCCTTCACCACTCTAGCATGGTTTCAGAGTAACAGCCGTGTTAGTCTGTATTCGCAAAAAGAAAAGGAGTACTTGTGGCACCTTAGAGACTAACCAGTGCCGTTTTCATATATGTGGTAGCTGTTGCATTTAGATAAATGTTAAGAAAACGAAATCACGAACTATTACCTTGGATATGCATATAGTTCATTCCCTATACAATTTATTTATTAATGAACATGTAGGGTTGACAAAAGGTGCCAGCTTGACAGCAGTGGAGACTGAAATCCTCAATTTATTCACAGAACAGGTATGCTATAGCCAATGGAAGCTTGTACAAGCTTGTACAGCTTTGTATTGGGAGGACCAGTCTAGAGTAGAGAGTGTGGTTCATCCTCCATGTCCATTCTCAGTCTTAAGGCTTGGGGCAGTAGTAAAAACACCTGTGGCCTATTTAGATAGTGCTTACACCAGCTGCAATGCTGCCGGAAAACAGACTCAAAAGTCGGTGAAACTTGTACTAACTCTCCTGGGGATCTTGTTGTGTGAACAGTTGCCCCCTAAAGTATAGTAAGGGGGCTATTCAGGTCTTTCACTGCACTGTAGCAATGTCCACATAGGATGTTACTGCATTGCAAGCTGGCACACTGTAGATTCACACCCTGACTTGCAGCAGAGTAACTTGCCATGTAGACAAGCCCTTAGACTGAGACCAACCCATTTCACGCAGGCCACTGAAAAGACATTAAATAATAATATTTTTTGGCCACTACTGACCAATGTTAATTTGAACCAGTGACCTAGAGGTAAAAGGTACCATATCTTACTAGTAGTATTCTGAGCCATCTAGTCCCCTTTGGCTCTACAGTTGAAGGAGACTGTGCTGTTAGGACAATACATGATACGCACAGGCAGAATATGAGCTCCCTACTGTGATGCTGTGGCTAAGAGGACTGATGTGATCCTTGCTCGTATAAAGAGGGCCCGGGGAATATCAAATAGGAGTTGGGAGGTGATATTAATTCTGTATACAGCATTCACAAGACCACTACTGGAATACAGTGTCCAGTTTTGGTTATCCACACTTTAAAAAAGATGTTGACAAACTGGAAAGGGTTCAGAAAAGAGCTACAAGAATTATTAGAGGCATGAAAAAACCTGCCTGACAGTGAGAGATTTAAGTAGCTCAGTAAAAAGAAAAGGAGTACTAGTGGCACCTTAGAGACTAACCAATTTGTTTGAGCATAAGCTTTCATGAGCTACGGCTCACTTCATCGGATGCATGTAGCTCACGAAAGCTTATGCTCAAATAAATTGGTTAGTCTCTAAGGTGCCACTAGTACTCCTTTTCTTTTTGCGAATACAGACTAACACGGCTGCTGCTCTGAAAGAAGCTCAGTGGAATTGTAGGCATGTAGGTCTACCTTTAGAGGTCATCAAGTCCAGGCCCCTGCACAGAGGCAGGACTACGTACACCTAGACCATCCCTAACAAGTATTTGTCCAATTTGGTCTTAAAAACCTCCAATGATGGGGATTCCACAGCCTTCCTTGGAAGACTATTCCAGAACTTTACTACTCCTATAGTTAGAAAGTTTTCCCTAATATGTAACCTAAATCTCCCTTGCTTCAGACTAAGCCCATTATATATTGTCCCACCTTCAGTGGACATGGAGAACAATTAATCAATGTCCTCTATTGCCTTAACATGTTTGAAGACTGTTATCAGTCATCCCTCAGTCTTCATTTCTCAAGACTAAACATGCCTAGGTTTTGTTTAACCTTTTCTGATAGGTCAGGTACTCCAGCTGAGGCTTCACCAGTGGTGAGTAGAGTGGGACAATTACTGCCCATATGACACTCCTGTTAATAGACTCCAAAATAACATTAGCCTTTTTCGCAGCTGCATCACATTGTTGAATCATATTCAATTTGTGATCCACTGTAACCCCCAGATCCCTTTTAGCAGTACTATCACCTAGCCAGTAATTCCCCATTTTCTAGTTGTGCATTTGATTTTTCCTTCCTACATGTAGTATTTTGAACTTGTCTTCCTGAATTTCATCTAGTTGATTTCATACCAATTCTCCAATTTGTCAAGATCATTTTGAATTCTTATCCTATCCTTCAAAGTTCTTGCAACCCTTCCCAGCTTGGTGTTATCCACAGATTTTATAAGCATACTCTCTATTCCATTATCCAAGTCATCAATGAAATTTTGAATAGTACCTGATCCAGGACTGACCCCTGCAGGACTGCAGTAGATTCACCCTCCCAGTTTGACAGAGAACCATTGATAACTACTCTTTGAGTATGGTCTTTCAATCAGCTGTGCACCCACCTTATAGAAATTTAATTCACACCATATTTTCCTAGTTTGCTTATGAGAATCTCATCTGGGCCTGTGTTAAAAGACTTATAAAATCAAGATATATCATATCTACAGCTTTCCCCCATCCACTAGGCCAGTAACCACATCAAAGAAGGAAATTAGGTTGGTTTGACATGATTTGTTCATGACAAATCTGTGGTGGCTAGTGCTATAACCCTATTATTCTCTATGTGCTTACAAATTATTTAATAATTTGTTCCAGGTATTAAAGTTAGGTTCCCTGGGTCCTCTTCGTTCTCCTTTTTAAAGATCTGTATGACATTTGCCCTTCTTCAGTCTTTTGGGACCTCACTTGTCCTTTATGAGTTCTTGAAGATAATTGCTAAGGGTTCCGTGATTGCTTCAGCTAGTTCCCCAACTACCCTACGATGAATTTAATCAAACCTTGACAACTTGAATGCATCTGACTTGTCTAAATATTCTTTAATGTGTTCTTTCTCTCTTTTGCTTGTGTTCCTTCCCTTTTGTTAATATTAATTGTGTCACCATTAACCTTTTTAGTGAAAACTGAAGCAAAATAGGCATTAAACATCTCAGCCTTCTTGATGTAATCAGTTATTAGCACTCCTTCTCTGCTAAGTAGAGGACCTACACTTTCCTTCATCTTTCTCTTGCTCTCTGTGTATTTAATGAGCTTGTTCTTATTACCTTTTATGTCCCTTATTAGGTGTAACTCATTTTGTGGCTTCGCCTTTCTGATTTTGCCCCTACTTACTTGTGCTATTATTTTATTCCCTACTTAGCAGTTTGTCCATTTGTTTCTACTTTTTTAGGATTCCTTCTCTATTTTCAGGTCTTTAAAGAACTCCTGATGGAGTCATAGTTTATCAAAAAGAAGATTAGAGTCTATCAGTACCTGGATTGGAGAAGATTTCTGATAGTTAGAGGGCTCTTTAATAACAGACAAAGACAGAGCATAATCCAGTGGCTGGATATTGAAGCTAGACAAATCCAAACTGGAAGTAAGGCACACTTTTAAATAATGAGGGTAATTAACCATTGGAGCACTTTATCTAAGAAGAGATTTATCATCTCTTGAAATCTTCAAATCAAGATTAACTATCTATCTGAAACATAAACTGTAGTTTAATCAAGTGATCTTAGTAAATGACATGTTTCTAAATGAATTCTAAGGCCAGTGTTATACAGGCAGTCAGATTAGATGCTCATTGTGGTCCTTTTGGGGCTTAAAATCTATGAGTTACAATACTAAATCCCCTCGCTCTCCCTGATAAAATCCTTACTAGTTTAGAATTGCCATTTACTTGAAAAGTATCCTTTAGTCTCAGTGTTACTTCCTCATCATATCATAATTAAATACTATATGCTATTTTGAGAAGAAAGCTAAAATAACAATATAATGTGTATAATATGTAGCAACAATTAACTACATTTTAAACACTGGTTACAGAACATGGCTAGTCTTCACTACAGCGCTAATATATAAATTGACCCAACTAGATGTTGAGTTTATTGAGAAATTTGTTGTACATGAAGCAGAGAAACTGCCAACCAGCACAGCAGGGGTTAAAGATAGCCTTTGGGCCCAACTAGCTCTGCCCCATTATACCTGCAGCCTATGCCAGGCCTTGAGGGGGAGGAAAAAGGAGAGAGCCTGGCTCAGTTTAGGGCTCAGTTTGGCAAAGAGGCAGGAGCCAGCAGCCTCCCTACCTGAGGGGAAGGAGCACTAGCCCGCCAGCCAAGGAAGCCCCAGGCAGTAAACACCGTCTCCCCAGCCAAGGGAGATTGCGAGGAAGACTTAGGACCCTCCGGCACCTGAGGTAACGAAGTGAGTGAACCCCAGTGACATTGTGGGGCTCGTCCTCACCAACTTCCGGCTGCCCTGCCCGAAGGAGCCTGGGACTGCGGCAAGGTGCTGCCCAAGACCTAAGAGGGGACCCTACAGGAAGCAAGGTGCTCAGCAAATTGGACTAGCGGGGCCATGCGCCAAACCGACAGGCTGGTAGGAAGTAACCCAGCACAGCGGATTTTGACTCCCTGCTGGGAAGGCCTTGTCCCATTAAGGAGTTGATGTTCACAGGGCCCTGGACTGGGACCCAGTGGAGAGGGAGGGCCTGGGTCCCCCTACCGTCCCCCGGCCTTAAAGTCTGAGTCTCCTCAACCAAACGGGGCTGAGAGCCATGTGCTCTAACCACTAGGCCCCTTGACGCTCTAAGCTACCTGTAACATACACTTTGAACAGTGCTGCACATTATCATCTTGATTCTGTAATCTTTACTCACGCAAGTAATTCCATTGACTTCAATAGGACTTTTTGTGTGAGTAAAAGCTGTAGGAACAGACCTTCTGTTTTGATACAATTCTGAGGTAACATAAGTTCCTTCCAGTTGTAGATGTTAACTCATATGGTGTTGGGTATTTTTATTTAAGATGTTTTCAACTTTTCATGTGTTTTGTTGTGACTACTGGTGGACCCACAGAGCCCAGTGTGAGGCAGGTGTTACAGATTACTGTATACAATTTTGAGACCTGCATTTTATTCAAGACAATATAATGGGTAGTTTGTAATGTGTCATTATCAACAATTTACACAGTTCCCAGCACACTAAAATTATTGAAGTGTGTACAAATACATTAAATGATGAGCTGTCTGTACAAAATGTCTTTGCTAATATTTAAACCACAAAATTAATGCAATTAATAATTTCAAATGATGAACTAAATTCTCTAGCAGAAACACATGGAAAACTTCCATTGAAGTTAAACTGAATTTTGCCTGCATAAGGGGTGCAGGGTGAGCCCTGAATAAATAATAATAATAACGTTCATGTTGCAGATCAGATAACTATACACATCTCTGTCAGAAAACATTACGATGCATTCCTGCGTTCTTCCTTTGTCTGCCACCATATTGGGTCTAATTATCCACGGTTGAAATCAATCAGAACATTGCACTGACTACAGTGAGCCAAGCATTTATATTTAAAGCATTGGCTTTGTAAATGTTTGTTAAAGCCCTGATCTCATAAACACTAACATACTTCAACTGGATAAGTAGTTCCACTGAAATCAATTAAGAATTACACATGCTTAAAGTGTGTGTATACGTTTCTGCAGGATTGGGGCCTTAGACCATACAAGAAACAATGTTCAAATCTGATTGCCAACTATGTAGTAATTCAGGGATCAGCAACCTTTGGCACGCGGCCTGTCAGAGAAATCTGCTGGCGGGCCGGGACGGTTTGTTCAGAAGCAGCGTCCACAAGTTCGGCCGAGCGCAGCTCCCACTGGCCACAGTTTGCCGTTCCAGGCCAATAGGGGCTGCAGGAAGCGGCAGCCAGCACATCCCTCGGCTCGCACTGCTTCCCACAGCCCCCATTGGCCTGGAACGGTGAACCGCGGCCAGTGGGAGCTGCGATCTGCTGAACCTGCGGACGCTAGAGGTAAACAAACCATCCCGGCCCGCCAGTGGATTTCCCTGACGGGCCGCATGCCAAAGGTTGCTGATCCCTGTAGTAATTCATGACACTTGGATAGCATTTTTGCAGTATAGATCTTCCAATTCAAAGTAGACCTTACTTTGACATGCCTGTTTTTTTCTTTTTTTCAGGTAAAGAAATGGACAAAGTTTAATAACTATCAAGTCTGACACCTTATTGATCTCTAAAGGAATTTTACAACATACTTGTTTTTGAACTGAGAAAATGACTGCAGATATAGAAGAAAGCACAGGTTGTTGGAAAAGAGTACCTGTCAAAAAGTGGAACATCCAATAATTATTTTGGAAGAAATATAAAATAAATATCCCTGTTATGGTGCGATTCTGGAGTGGAGTTAACTCTATAGCACATAGGTAGCCCTCCAAAAAAACCCAAACCCTTTGTTTTTCTAAATTATGGAAATTTTGTGGAAGACGTTGACCTGGATTTTGAGCCTAGTCATGGCTTCATCGGAATTTCACAGTGACAACAGGCTTTCATATAATTCTCAAGGTAGGGGTCCCACTTTTATAGCTGGAAAGACATATCTCTTTTGCACTAATTTCAGGTAATGCTTTCCTAAGCCATTGTTATATAAATAGCTAGTGATCATATTAACACTTATGTAGTTTTCTCATGATTTATTATCATGAAAGTCAGGGGTGCTGGAACAATTTGTATAGTGGGGGTGCTGAAAGCCATTAAACCAAACTGTAAATCCTGTGTATGATGGAAACCACTTCAAGCCAGGGACTGCGAAAGCACCCCCAGCACTCCTAGTTCTAGCATCTATGATGGATGTTCATTTGCAGAGAAACCCATTAGGTCAAAGTGTATCTTGAGATTGTTATAGTTAAAGTTAGAAATAAAAGAAATTAAAACATCAAAGTCCTGCAAATTAAGTTTAATCATAATGCAATAGCATGTTAAAGACTGGCCATAATGTCATAAACATTTTTTTAAATTGCAGAAACTATAAGAGTCTAAAACATGTCTTGACATATTTGCATTTATAGGCTTTTTTAGTGAAATGAGGATACATTTAAATGTTTTTACAAAGATATTTTTTCATTGCAACTGTTTTTTATTTTTGCAGGTGGATCTTATAGTTTTTGTCTTTAAGTGAAATCATTGGTAGATGTACATTCTTCACAGTGTAGAATGTAGCCCCAAATGTTTACGTAGTAGGTTAAATAGGAAAAATATAAAGTGAATTTGAAATATTTGCATTTCTAGTGAGATCAAATTAACAGGAACCTGCATTAATTTTGCTGATTCTTTTTAAAAATAGAATATTTTTCTTGATTTTATTTAGCAAAGCTTTTCACCATGCAAATACCTGAAATCAACTTTCACTCATGAGGGTGATGGGATTTAGCCAGCTGTGGTTTATGTTTATACTACTACTTGTTGTTTCCTGTTATATTTCCTTTTCTTTTATGCCCATTTCCTGGACTGGCTTACCTGGTGATTACAAAGAGGAATTCCTGTCTTACCTTGAACATTACCAACTAACAGTCCCAGTAAGGGTTGATCAAAATGGAGCCTTCCTCAGCTATACTGTGAAAGATGATGAACCCTTGAGGAGAAGGAAGAGGAGCACAGACCTTTATGACCAAGCATCTAAATTATTTTTTAAACTCTCTGCCTATGGCAAGCACTTTCATTTAAACTTGATTCTCAACACAGATTTGGTGTCCAAACATTTTACAGTAGAATACTGGGGGAAAGATGGACCTAAATGGAAACATGATTTGTTAGACCACTGTCATTACACAGGATATTTGCAAGACCAACATAGCACAACTAAAGTGGCTTTAAGCAACTGCAATGGTCTGGTAAGTGCATGTTATATATTTTAGTTTCATAGTGTACTTTCTCCTTTAAAATATAGAGGAAGAACTTAATTAGCGTATGTTCATGTTCTTTGACTTCCTGCAAGAAGCAAACAGACAGAAAGGCAAGGGACAGAGATCTGGCTCCTGAGGAAAAGTACTTATTCCTTATACCCAGTCCTGTAGTCCTACTTCAGGCAAAATTTTAGTGCTTCCAGTGCCTGTATTAGGGCTGCAAGATTAGTTATGGAGTGAGATTAGATTTATCAAAACTGTTGCGAACTCCGGGAATAAAAATGACTGGCCTTAGGGGTGCTGAGTGCCTTTTGCAATGGACCGACTGGCATGAAATTCCAGTTCAGGGTGTACAGCACCTCTCGGTATTGGGTTCAAAAGGCCTGAAATAAATAATGAGGAAGGAAAACTCTGTGGCCTAGAAGTCTTCTGTGCTACAGTCCCAAGGAGTGAAGAAGAAAGCAGAACCCTTGGCAAATAGCAAAGCCACAAAGTAATTATTTACATTTTTTACAGGATCTTTATATTTATAAATCAAATAAAAATGCTTTAAAGTAACAGTAGTGTTAGAAATCCAAGTATTTACAATGGTTTTTGTAAATTGTTCTCTCATTGTTGATGAAACTCTTGGTCATTCAGCACTAGTTCTTATATGGAAAAAATCTTACTCCCTAATACTATAATTGAAGCCTAAAAATAACAATAGGCTAGGGAATTACAAAGTGATAAAATAAAAGATCATGATTGGGAAATACTGAACCAAGAGTCTACTGATTGCTGTAGTAAATTTTAAAATACATGTTGCTATTATCCACTGCAAAAATATTATTATTTTACTGTTTCTATTACAGTAGCCTGTAGAGGTCCCCAACAAAGATTAGGATTTTATTGTATTAGGTGCAGAATGTCTAAAAGTTTTTTTTCTCTGGATTACTTTGAGCACTTCCTTTTTTCCCCTGCAGGTGTCATAGAATAATACATCCTGTGACATCATTGATAACAAAAGTCTACTATTACAGTGCAGCATGCCAGACAATAACCTAGCTAACCAGATAGATTGAAATTCACTTAGCTAATTGTATCTGTGTTATCAGAGTGATGCATTCTGAGGCACTTCTCCCCCAGAAGGATTTCAAGGGGGAAAGTCATATTTAAGAAGCTTAGTTAAAAGTATTTCTGTGTTTAAATGCATCCACAGCCTGGTGAGTGGGAGCATATAGTACATGTTTTTGGCCTTAACTTCAATTTCACTTTACCTTTGCAGTTCATCTATAAGGATGTGTTTTAATCTTTAAGGATGTATTTAAGGATGTGTCTTATGTTAATACACTGAGTTATCAGCATGTAGATTGTATTCTAAAGATACTGCAGTGACTGGAGTTCTACTTCTGGGTCTCAGCTTGCTAGTGTACATGCCCGAATGCCTCTGAAACTCAGAAATGTTTGCCCTTTGAGGAACAGGCTGGCTCACCTCATTTTGAGATCAACTGACAGTGCCTCAGCGCCCTTCTGGACATTCCATTTTTGTTCCTGTCTGGCCTTGGCCAACTCACAAGCTCCCTGTCAGAGCTGGGGTCATTGTAGATGATCCCTGTTGTCTGCCACCCCTACAGACTTCGACGTTGGTTTGGACACCATTTCTATACCATTTGATTTCTCCTCTAGCCATCTCATTCGCTGGTGCTAGCTTTCCTTCAAAGCTTTTAGCTGCATAGCTGGGGACATCTTGAGGCTATTGACAGCTCCTTGAGATAGGGAGCTCTTTTTGACTTGCATGGTTCACATGCCCCAGGGACTTCAGCAGGTGTCTGTTGGTCACTGGCCTCGTCACATCCCTCAGACATTCCTTTGGCTTCTCAGTAGGTTGATAGTCTCAGTGTTCTGTCAGTAGTTTGGCCTTAGCACATTATGCTTCCAGAGCATTGACTTTAAGTGTCAGATTACGCATTTAATTCATTATCTTTGGTGTCTTTGACTATTGATGCTTGTTCAGTATTTCTTCCAACCAGGGCTGGATTAAGGTAATTCTGGGTCCCGAAGCACACAACAAATGGGGCTCTCAGGGCCTATTCTCTTGTGGGCCTGCACCTCAGCAGGGTCATGCCTCCTACTTCACATGGCAGTGTCAGAGAGCCTACTACCCTTCTCAGAAAGGCTCAGACAGTGGCATGGGGCTCCTTTCACTCCCCAGAAACAGGAGCAGGAAGTAAGGCTCTCTTACCCCTTCTCTTTAAAAGAGGTGGGGACCCTCCAGAACTTACACTTGAGCCACTGGGATATCTCACTGCAGTTGGGGCTGGGCTCACTGCACACTTCTCCTGCCACACAGAGACTCCTTTGCTGGATGATGTTGACAGGGCCCTCCAGAGGAATGGGTTTTGGAGTTAACACCCTATTCAGATGGACCCATCCCAGAGCTATTTTTTCATGCTCTCTGTAGTTTCAGGCAGAGATCACTGAATCAGTTACACTCATGTAATATTTTCAGACTTTTCCTTCCCACCACTGGGAGTAGAAACTTACCTTCTTACACTGAGAGTGTACTGTAATCACAAATCTCCAGGAGCTAGGGCTCCAGCCTGTGCCTTAATCTTGCCCTGCTTCTAGCTCTCCCAGCACCTGTTTTAGGTGGCGGGGGGTGTGTGTGGAATGACACATTTGGGAAGTATCCATCATTTCATAGAATATCAGGGTTGAAAGGGACCTCAGACTGTCTGAAACTATTTTGTATAGTTTCTTTTATTACTCTAAAATTGGGTTTTTTGGAGACTGTCCTGTGGTTTTTAGCCTCTAAAAGTAGGAACCAAGTCAGTGTGATAAAGAAAGAATAATTACTTATTGACAATTCTGCTTCTCTGGAAAGGTCATTTGTTTGAATTCCTACTTCACATGCCTTCCTCCTCTTAGATATGTGGACGGGCCTACATTTTCAATTACTAAATTTTTTTCCTGAAAGTTTCCTCCTACCATAAATAGCCTTTGGTATCTATTATATTTTGAATGTGAGGAGCCTTGTTTTTCCCCTCCTCAAGGAACTAAAACAAAATGTTCTTGAAGGTACTGAGGCACTAGAATTTGATCTTAGAATAAGGCTGTGCCTCAGAGTCCTAGATGCCCTTGAGACAATTCTACCCTGTCCCAGGCTGGCAAGCTGAGACCCAAGAGTAGGAATATCAAATGATATCTTCAGGGATACAGCATTACAGGTAAGCAATTATTCCTTTTCCAAGAGTCTCAGTTTAAACATCTCACTTTAGTAAATGTGTCATGAATATGGAGAAAGAAGTCCCAAATGGAGTAAGGGGAGATGTTCTTACTGAACTACTTCTAAGGTATAATGGCAGAAAAACCTCATTCTGTTGTTGTAAGAAAAATATTTTTTGTTCATTACAACTTGTCATTTTCAAAATAACACACACCAAGTTCATAAAGACCCTGTTTAGAAGTGCAAACAGAGAGTAATATTATATACCATCATTTCTTCTATCCCAACATTTCATAGGATTCCTATTCATAGAGTTTAAGACCAGAAGGGACTATTAGATCATCTAGTCTGACCTCCTGCATATAACAAGTCCTTAAATTTCACCCAGTTACTTCTGCAATTGAGCTCAATAACTTATATTTGACTAAAGTTGGGTTAAAGCATAATTTCCAGAAAGGCATCCAGCTTGGATTTGAAGACATCAGGATATGGAGAATCCACAGCTTCCATTGGTAGTCTGTTTCAATGGTTAATCACCCTCACTGGTAAATGTGGGCCTTATATACAATATGTATTTGTCTGGCTTCAGCTTCCAGCCATTGGTTCTTGTTATGTCTTTCTTTGTTAGGTTTAAGGAGTCCTTCAGTACCTGGTATTTTCTGCCACTTGATCCCATTCTGATCAAGTCACCTCTCATTCTTCTTTCTGATAAGCTAAGCAGTTCTTTAAGTCTCTCACTGTAAGGCATTTTCTCCAGCCCTGGAATCATTTTTTAGGCTCTTTTCTGCACCATTGTCAAGCAACATCCTTTAAAAATGTAGAGACTAGAACTGTGCATGGTATTCTGGTGCCAGTGTCGCCAATGCAGTGTACAGAGGAGAAATCATCTCTATCCTCCTCCTTATTACTTCCCTGTTTATAAACTAAAGGATCACACTGGCCCTTTTTGTGACAGCATCTGGTACTGGGAGCTTATGTTGAGTTGCTCACCCGCCTTGTCCATCTTTTAAAGTAACTACCATTTAACACAACTAAATACTTTCATAGATGTGAAATCAATTTTAAATATGACACTTTGGATGACATTTAAAATATTATTTGATTTATGAAGATTAAAACCCAGACCATATCCTGTCCTAGATCTGTCTGTGTGGAGTTCCCTTTGATGGAAATGAGTATTTTGTGTGTGGGCTTAACTTTCACAAGATCATATACAGGCTGCCCTGTGTGTGTATGTAATTACTGGGAAATGAGCGCACACATACAAGCATAGTCATTTGCAGCATGAATGTGCAACTATCTATGTACTGTGCAAGAATGGTTGAGGAGTGGGTGGAGCTATATTTATGTTGGCACACTTGTAACTTTCAGTGGAAAATTGGGTCGGAAGCTTCCATTATTGTCAAGCAACAATACATATGTGTACAAATTAAAGTAGGAAAGCTGCTATTTACTCAGTTGCTAAAATGCTTCTAGATGTGTGGATTAGAAAGTCTCAGAAAGAGCAAAGTCAATACAGAGAGCAAACTATGGCTACGTTTACAGTAGCAGCTGGTGAGATGATTCCCCTGCTTGTGTACACAAATGCGCACAGCTCAGTGAGAGCCAACGTGAGTCTAAATCGCAGTGTAGCTGCGGTAGCACAGGTAGCAGCAGTGGCTGTCTGTGCTACCGCGGCTACACTGCGATTTAGACCTGTGCTGGCTCCCTGAGAGCTAGTGTGAGTATGGGTACGTGAGCAGGGGAATCGTACCCTTAGCTCAGGGGTGGGCAAACTTTTTGGCCCGAGGGCCACATCTGGGTGGGGAAGTTGCATGCAGGGCCAAGAATGTAGGGCTAGGGCTGGGGCAAGGGGTTGGGGTGCGGGAGGGAATGGGGTGTGTGGGAGGGGGTGCGGTGTGCAGGAAGGGGCTCAGGGCAAGGGGTTGGGGCAGAGGAGGGGTGCGGGGTGTACAAGGGGGCTCAGGGCAGGGGTTGGGGTTCAGGAGGTGTGCAAGGTGCAGCAGGGGGCTCAGGGCAGGGGGTTGGGGTGAAGGAGGGGTGCAGGGTGAGGCAGGGGGCTCAGGGCAGGGGGTTGGTGTGCAGGCAGGGTGCGGCAGGGGGTCCGGGCAGGGATCTGCAAAGAAATTTAACAAAGTTTCATCAGCTTAAAATATGTGCTGGCTGCCCTGCCAAACCAGAATAAGCAGGACAATGAGTCTATAAAAATGGCCTTGTTTAGATTCCACAATGTGCCAGTCCCTCTCCAGATCACCATCTCTTCCTCCAAATGATGCTTAAGAATATGCTATACTGATAATGTTCCATCAATTATAGAACCACCTTGGATAATGTTTTGTTAAATTTCTTAGAGGTCACTTTTACATTGTGATGATCTTCACTCATGTTTTGGACCTTGAGGTTTAACTCATGTACTGTTTATATTCAAGCAAACAAAAATACACCCTACCAAAACAAGAGTCCCCACACTCATGCTTTTCTCTCTGGGGTGAGGATAAGAGAACGAACAACATGTGACATATGTGGAGTTATTTTGCTTAATGCATTACTGGAAGGCACTCAGATTCTTTGGTGATGAGTATGGTATAAAAAACTATGTAGAATAGAAATAGAATGGAAAACACAAAATGGAAAATTAATTCAAAAACATAAATATGTTTAATTACTTAATAGTCAGTCTCACACTCCTTATTCAAAGAAGCTTCTTATTGCTGCCAGTGCAAGTTTTGCCGGACTAAGGAGTGGAAGGGCAGGCCCAAAGTGTTCATTCATTAGCCAAAAGTTACTAAAGGTGTACAAACTGGAAACATTTCTAAATGCATATACTTTCTAATATTGTAAAGATCATAATTGTTATGTACTTTTGTTGATATAGTCATTGACTATACAGAGGCTGCATTGGTTTATCTAAAATATGTTTCAAAATCAATTTAGTTAAATCACTGCAAACCCCTTGTGTGGGAACAACTGTATCAAATTGGTTATAACTGTTTAGTTTGCATCTATAAATTTACTGATGCAAGCTAAATGATACACACCAGGCTTAACATGATATATAGACACAGAGTTTTTGTCCTTGTTTAACAAAATCACTTTAAAAACTAAACTTTAGTTAAACCAGTGCACCTATGTGTAGCTTAGGCCAGATACGTACTGTTGAATTTCTTGATTTGAGGTAGAGAAGTATGGCAATACTCATTGGTGGTGCCATGGGTTTTTACTCACAGTAGATTGCAGATTTTTGTAGTATTTATTTTCTCTCTTTTTTCTTACATGCACCGAGCAGTGAATTAATGTAGAAATTTGAAGTGTTATCATTAACGTTTGAGTTAGTACCCTTTGAAATGAATGGAACAGATCTGGCCTCTCCTCTTAGATTTAGGTTTTGTAAACACAGGCAGATGTCACTCCATCTGTTTGTTACACTAGGGTCGTGTTTTTGAGGCTATCTCAGCAACCATATAACAGCTAGCAACTCAGTCCATACATTATGTGGACTATACTGGCGTAGATACGTCACGGTAGTTATGCTGGCATAACCCCATAGTATAGATACAGCCTACTCTGACAGAATGGGTTTTTCCATAGTGGAGGAACACTGCCTCCCCGAAAGACAGTAGATAGGTCAATGGAGGCATTCTTCCAGAGACATAGCTGCATCTACACTGGAGGTTAGCTTGACACAGCTATGTCTGCAAGGGGTATGTCAACCTAAATTTTAAGTGTACACCAGGCTTTAGGGCTAGATTTATAAGGGGGTTGTAGGCTTCTAACCTTCAGGCAACCTGCTGCCTAGTGGAATTGACAACCTCAGAGTAGGCTCCCAAGCTCCCTACATGATGAGTCGGTACTTAAAACAGGGATTCACAGAAGCCAGCATGCTGAATGGGGAGCTGCCTAAACTAGCCAATAGGAAATGCTGAGGGGAGGGGTGTTGCTTAAACCCCACCCTTCAAAGGAAACGAGGCATCTGTCTCTGCTTGGGATGCCTAGTCATGAACCTTCTCCTGGAGTTAGGCACCTAAGCCAGGTCAGTGCTTTCTAAAGTAAAAGTGAGGAGGAGCTGCTGCTACCCTGCATATATCGACTAGCTTAGAGATTGGAGCATTCATCTTGGATGCTGGAATCCTGAAATGCCGCTTTGACCAGATTAAAAGCAGACACTAGAACCTAAGTCTTCTATCTCCTAAGTGAGGGCTTCCCCCCTCAACCACTGGGCTATAGGAAGATATTCTTGAATGGGTCTCTTTCAGTCACTCCTGTATGACATACTTCAATAGTCATTGGAACCATCAGTGAGTGAGAATGATGCCATAGCCCCATGGTTAGGGCATGCAGCTGAAAGGTGAGAGATCTGGGTTTAAGTCACTCTTCAGAATTGGGTGGAAGAGAGATTTGAACCTGGGTCTTCCACGCTCTTGGGTGAGTACTCTAACTATTGGCCTGCAGTCTGGTGTGGGTTAGGCACACTCAGAGCATGCCTACTGGATTGGGCCCAACAGCCAAGACAGGAAGTGGAACGTCTAGCTTATGAATCCTGCTTGAGCTTAGATGAGCATTAGATGTTGAGCAGTTTGGCAATGTCAGGATTTTGGTGGTTTTGCCCATGCCCACTGGCAGAAATGTCGCAGGGATTTTTACTGGTGGAAACACAGTGACTTTAGGTTAGGTAACAGCTGAGTGGGGCTTTTGTGAATGCCAGTGGCACCTAAATGTTGGACTTAGGTGCCTAAAGGGGTAGTTAAGTGCTTGAGGCCGTTTTGTGAATTTAGCCTTTCACTTTTATTTTAAATGAAAATTTAGATGCGGAACAACAAGAAGGTGGTATGGAAGAGGTCTTGTACCAGCATATGCTGGCTAAATTTGAGCCCAGATGTTATTTCTTTTGTGAAGTAACTCAGTTTAGTGAACAGATAGTGAAAACTACTGTAGAAGAGGAGCATTTATGGTAATGGTTTCCGTGTAGGGAAAAGACAACTGAAAGCTGTGTGTGCAGTTTAGGATATGTTCTCATAGTCTTTGAAAATAAATGCATAAGGTACATATATAGAGAGCACCTTCCTTTCCAAAGTGTCCCATAGCACTTCACAAGCAACATACAAACTACTGAAATGTGGATGTGCAAATGTACAGAGTATATCTGGCAGTCATTAGGTGAACATTACAGTCTTATAAAATGACCCCTTACAATCTTGTTGCATGCATGTTACACTGCCTGCAGAGACACAATAGCTTATGTGCTAATTTTTGAAAATAGAGGTGCTGAGCACCACCTGGGAGATGCTGAGTACTCTCAGTTAAATAGTGAGACCATGTCTACACTGCAGAATAAAACCCATGGCAGCGAGTCTCAGAGACAGGGTCTACAAACATCTGGTGGGTGGGTCTCAGAGCCCATCATCCAGCCTAAGCGGGAATGTTTATACTGCTATTTTTAGCACCATAGTGCAAGCCCCTCAAGCCTGAGTCTGTAGACCCAGCCTCTGAGACCCGCTGCAGTGTGTTTTTTTTCTTCAGTGTAGACATACCAAATGGACTATTTAAAACTATCTCTAACTCTGGTTGACTTCAACATAGTCTTTATAATGCCTTTGATGTAAATAGCATCAGTTTCTAAGTGACTTGCCTAAGACCACAGAACCAGGGTTAGAATTTGTAACTTCCTGCTTCCCAATTCTCTTGCTGTCCCATACCTCTCTCTCATATTGTAAAGATTGTCATCAATTCCAAAGCCTTTAGGTGTTGATGTAGAGACTGGAATCTTCAGACTGGCAAATATAGTGTGGAATTATGTCTATAAGGCAATTCCCTAGTGTTTACACATCCAAAGGCGCTCCAAAGCTGGAGTTATTTCTTCTGTTGTTCAGTTTTAATGGCTGAAAATCCACATATTAAGGCATGTAGGAATTTGTGGAGTTGGCCTGACATGTCTCCTTTCCTTCCTGAACAACTTCCCCTTTCATGAGAATCTGAGATTGCAGACATGGAAGTAATGAAGAATAAAAGGTCTTCTCTCATGCATTGTAAAATTTGGGAAAATGATCAGTTTCCTTGGCAGAATCCAAACTAGTGAATAATCTGCTTAGGTATGATCTGCCTAAGATCGGTAGTGCAATTCTGAGGTAGAAATCTATATGTAAAACGTCCCTCATATATAGTGTAAATTAATGAATATTATTAATTTGAGCCTAAAGAAGTGCAATACAGTGTTAGAACTCAGCATTTGGATACAAAACACAGTGGTTTCTTTGAATAATATTTGCCTAAAATAAATCTGTTATGTAAGTTTTCTCTTTTGATGCAATGTATGGCATTAAAACATCTCTCGGTATGCCATCATAGAGGGACACTGTGTTCACTCTCTGAACAAGGCCATTTTGGCTTGGCATCATTTTTAATGGATATGAATCATATAATTCTGGAACATCGTTGTCAATAGGTTGTTTCATGAGGGAAAAAAAGGCTGATTGTCACACACCAAAAATGTCTCTTGCTGTCTTACCACATCTGGACAAAAATGGTGGGAAAGAACTGAGGAAGCGAGGCAGTAATTTTTTCTTCATTTTCTCTTTGTGTTGCTAATAGGAGCTTGCTCCTTCTCCCACGGAAGTCAGTGGGGATTTTGCTGTGAGTTCAGTGGGAGGAAAGCTGGTGTCTTCTCTGTTTAATATGTTGTCTTATAATTAAGGATATTTGCAGAGAAACAGTAACTAGTTGCTTTTGTTTGTCTTCTTATTCTCCTTTAAGCATGGCGTTATCGCTACAGAAGATGAAGAATATTTCATTGAGCCTTTAAGGAATATAACTGAAAATTCCAATCATTTCAGTTTTGAAAGTGGTCATCCCCACGTTATTTACAAGAAGTCTGCCATGCACCAACAACATCTCTATGATCATGCTCATTGTGGCGTCTCAGGTAAATAAGCATGAACATCAGCTATGTTTTCACTCTTTTAAAAAAAGTGTCATTTAAGATTTAAAACTAAAAATACCTTTATATTATTTCTACATTGGTTCCATGTACCATATATAATAGGGTTCAATTATAGTGAGTTTAGTGTTAGGAACTCTTCTCTTGGATGATGCTGTTCACCCCTTTGAAAAGTAGCTTTGCATTTTTTTCAGATTCAAGTCAAGAATGTAGTGTCTTTGAAGGCTAAGTCACTGGGAGTAAGTCTTATTTTATTCCTGTATTGAGTACAATGGTAGTGATGAGCGCAGGCTTCCTCACAGTGTGCTGTAAGTGTACCTCATCCCTGACTGGAAGGCACGACTTAAGTGACTAAGTATTACATATAGCTCAATGTTTAGTAAGTGTTGTGTATCTCATTTGAGAAAACTTGACACATGATAAATGTGTGTTGATGTTATGATTAATAATATATTTGGAAATGAGCCGGAAGTCACCAATTTTTTCTTTGATACCCTTTGATACTGATTATTGATTCAGTTTGTTAAGGTTACTCCCAAAATAGTTGCATAGGTGATTTAATTATCAGTGTCACAGGGGTGATATCATAGTTTTGGTTGAAAAATGTTTCCATTCACAGCCCAATTTTCCATCCACTTTAAACTTTCTCAGAACTCTTCTATTGTCCTCAATTTTCCCTGCTTAGACTGAGGCCAAAAGATAACTTTTTTTAGGCCAATTTAGAGTAAATCTAACAAGCTGTTTTAGATTTATGGAACTAAAAAATATTTTTTACATCTTTGACAAATGGTCTAACCTTTTATTGTTTATGTACATCTTAAGAATAGTTTGTTCTGAAAAGTTTACTTTAATCTTGGGCATTAGTCCTTAGTCAGATATAGTGCATAGGACAGGTTTGGCAAATATTAATTTCAAAATAAAAAAAGGTAACAAATTCGTTATTGATGTAATCTCTGTTGGCTGCTATTGTTAGAGACTGTAACTTGCTGGCACCGTCTGACTGAGATTACAACACAAAGGCCCCTGACTGGAGAAGAGTTTTCCTGAGTGGTTCAGTTAGTTGTGTTCTTCCTCTGTGTGGGGAACAGCACCCTTCAACTCCACCTATTTAATGAAAGGATCATGGAATGTAGGTTATTGCTTTTCCCCCCATGATCATAGCCCCTGTAAAGGCTTATTCCCCACTCTGGCACTTCGAATGAAGAAGGTGGGGGCGATCAAGGACTCTAAAAATTAATACTTGCCACTCCAGGCTTGTATTAAACTTCCAAGGTTACAGCTTTTCTCTGACCTTGGATTGGTAGATGCTGCCAGCACCCAAGTGCAAAACCCCTTTGAGAATCCAGGAAGGCGCACTTGGGAATTCCTTCCTGTGGGGTACCCTCAAGCCCTTTCACCCCCCTCCGGAGAAGAGCTGAGAAAGAAAAAAGGGAAATCAGCTGTTGCCACCAGCTAATTAAACAATATGTGCACAAACCTCTTAAGACACAGAAATCCAATCCTGTTCTTAAAAAAGGTAAATTTTATTAAAAAAAAAAAGAAGAAGAACATACATCTGGAAACTCAGTCTATTGCTAGATTTTAAAAGAGTAACTACAAGGATAAGCATCAAGAATAGTTTTCTTGAGGTCCAGCTTAAAGGTGTCAAGCAAAACAAAAGCACCTGAGGTTAGCACAGAGGAGTCCACAAGCCATAAAGAAATAAAAGGGATAAACCTAACTGTGTCTTTCTAGACATTTCCTGATCTACTTATATATCTGGGGTTTTAGATGAGTCGTTTCGAGGTATGATACTGATGATTTTTCATACCTGACCCAAAGCTTCTTACAGCATAACTGCAGCCCTGTCTGCCTCTCCCCGGAGAACGACAACAGACAGACAAAAGGAGAGTCTTGTTTCAATTTTAAAAAGTTCTAGCCTTCCCATTGGCTCTTTTGGCCAGGTGCCCACTCACTTCCTTTTACCTATACGTAGCAGTGAGATTTTTTAACCCTGGAGCAATTAGAGAACAGCTACTAAGAGGGATTTTATAGCTACTGGCTGGCTGGGTGTCCATAAAAGGGAACTATCCCCCACCCCCTTCATTTATCACTGCCCCAGAGCAGGAAAGACATATCAGCCCCTCCTGAGGACACCACATGGGGAGAAAGATAAATTAACTATATCCAAAAAGTCATCTGTGACAACTGAGGGGAGGTGAGATGACCAGCCTGGTGTGGGCATTTTCTAAGAGGTGCACATCACACACACAGTTCATCAGATGTGTACACTGAGAGCTTGCAGTCCTAAAAAATGTGTCCCTGCACTCTCTTAAAAGTGTCCATATACTACCCACAGCTTTCAAATCCTTGCCAACCCAAGCCCCTCCCATCCGTAACCCCCCCAAATGCAAACCATCACCTGCAATGCATTCCTCTCTACTTCCCCCTCACTGCCTTGGAACCTCTTTGTCCCAAGTTCCTTCCTCTGACATACTCTCCACATTTCTCCCAGATGTGTGGGTCTTCCACCCTGCCCACTCCACTCCTCCTCCCAACCACAACTGTCAAACCCTCTTCTTCCAGCTGCCACATCTTTTTTGACATCCTTATCTCAGCTACCAAAATCCTACCAACTCCTTCCATGACAATTATTAAACCTCTGACCCCCATTTGTCAAACCCCCAAACTTCCTCAGAACCTCTGACAGCATCTTTTTTTCATCCTTTCTCAACTTCCAAATCCCAGGACCAGGTCTACATGAGAAATGTTTGCTGATATAGTAATGTTGGTTAGGGTGTGATTTAAAAAAAAAAGACACTTTTATACCAGCAAAAGCTGTAGTGTAGATGCAGTTACATTAGCAAAAAAAGTGCTTTTGCTGATATACCTTATATTATTCAAGGAGCTATACCGGTAAAAGCACTCTGGCTGATATAAACTGTGTCTACACTAGGAGGGTTTGCCAGTATAGCTATACCTGTAAACCTTTTCTAATATAGACTAGACCAAAGTCCCAAAGGACACCTAGCCTGTAGCAGCAAAATAGACAGATATAGAGGGATATCCAATCGATAGCATTTGGTGGACATGGGGAAGATGATATTTCTGACTCATCTGAGAAAAATGTTCAGGTATCTGGCATGAAGTGGGCAGATTGTCTGGAAGATGTTCAGTTTTCCTTCGAGTGATTGTATACATATACATTCCCCCAGATGTGTATGTACGCTCAGTGCACTGGAGTGTGAGATTTTTGTACCCCTACATGGCACATATATCTCTATTGTCCTTGTGTTCTCAGGTGAGGGCATAAAAGGGGTGTGTCCACCACCTCCCTCTCACTTCCTTCTTACAGCCTGTGGCGAGAGTTGGAGTTCCCTGTAACATTAGCTTTGGTTAGCCGGCTTTGGAAAATGTTCTCTATATAGTTAGTATAGTTGTAGTTAGTATTTACGATAGGATAAGATAGTTAGTTTGGGTGTAGTTTTATTTGTACCTGGAGGATTTATTATGAAAAAATCCCCAGGTTTTAAACAGTGTGTCATGAGCAGGGATGTTATCTTTGTCACAGATGGGCACAAGAGCTGTCTGTTTTTTCTGGGTGAGGGACAGAAGGGGGACAAATGCCCTATCTGTACTTTCTTTTGCACCCACACTAAGAAGCAGAGTGACTATCATCTTAAAAGTTCACCTCATGAAGGAGGTGATAAGACCTGCAACTGAGCCAAGCCCCAGTCATGACCCAGAGGATTCTGGATCAACTCAGAGTGCTACTCCAGCTACTTCTGACTCCAAATGTAAGTCTGGGAGTAAACATCATCCTTCCCCTTCTCTGTTTGAATTGGAGGGTTCTAAGCATTCAGGCTCTGACATTACCTCTAAGGGTATGTCTACACTATGAAATTAGGTCGATATTATAGAAGTCGATTTTTAGAAATCGATTTTATGCAGTCGATTGCGTATGTCCACACTAAGCGCATTAAGTTGGTGGAGTGCGTCCTCACTACCTTGTCTAGCATTGACTTATGGAGCGTTGCACTGTGGGTAGCTGTCCCACATTCCCGCAGTCTCCGCTGCCGATTGGAATTCTGGGTTAAGCTCCCAATGCCTGATCGGACAAAAACATTGTTGCGGGTGGTTTTGGGTACAGGTCATCAGTTGCCCCTCCCTCCGTGAAAGCAACGGCAGACAATCGTTTCGTGCCTTTTTTCCGTGCAGACGCCATACCACGGCAAGTGTGCAGCACGCTCAGCTCAGCTCACCGACACTGCCGCTGTTGTGTCCTGGGTGCTGCTGGCAGCAGACGGTGCAGTAGGACTGCTAACTTTCTTCATACACCACTTCCGCTGCAATTCTGCTCTGCTGCTATTGTCTCAATAGTGAATTTCTCCATGTTGTCTGTCATGGGCTCCCGGGTACGTGTGTTCTTCCTCGGGAAATGTGTGCGGTGCTAACCATCATCCTCCACCACTTCTGCTGCAACTCTGCTCTCCTGCTCTCATGAATCCACCTTGCAGGTCCTCTCGTCGTTCTTTATAAATATCTATTCTTATGGCATTGGTGTTTAGCCACTGCTTCCGCTGCAACTCTGCTCTCCTGCAGACGCCATACCACGGCAAGCATGGAGCCCGCTCAGATCACTGTGGCAGTTATGAGCATTGTAAACACCTCGCGCATTATCCTGCAGTATGTGCAGAACCAGAACCTGCAAAAGCAGGTGAGGAGGTGACGGCAGCGCGGTGACAAGAGTGATGAGGACATGGACACAGACTTCTCTCAAAGCACGGGCCTCGGCAGTTTGGACATCCTGGTGGCAATGGGGCAGGCTCATGCCAGGGAATGCCAATTCTGGGCCCGGGAAACAAGCACAGACTGGTGGGACCGCATAGTGTTGCAGGTCTGGGATGATTCCCAGTGGCTGAGAAACTTTCGCATGCATAAGGGCACTTTCATGGAACTTTGTGTCTTGCTTTCCCCTGCCCTGAAGCGCAAGAATACGAAGATGAGAGCAGCCCTCAGAGTTCAGAAGCAAGTGGCGATAGCCCTCTGGAAGCTTGCAACGCCAGACAGCTACCGGTCAGTCGGGAATCTATTTGGAGTGGGCAAATCTACTGTGGGGGCTGCTGTGATCCAAGTAGCCAACGCAATCACTGAGCTGCTGCTATTAAGGGTAGTAACTCTGGGAAATGTGAGGTCATAGTGGATGACTTTGCTGCAATGGGATTCCCTAACTGTAGTGGGGTGATACACGGAACGCATATCCCTATCTTGGGACCGGACCACCTTGGCAGCCAGTACGTAAACTGCAAGGGGTACTTTTCAATGGTGCTGCAAGCACTGGTGGATCACACGGGACATTTCACCGACATCAACGTGGGATGGCTGGGAAAGGTACATGACGCTTGCATCTTCAGGAACTCTGGTCTGTTTCAAAAGCTGCAGGAAGGGACTTACTTCCCAGACCAGAAAATAACTGTTGGGGATGTTGAAATGCCTATAGTTATCTTTGGGGACCCAGCCTACCCCTTAATGCCATGGCTCATGAAGCTGTACACAAGCAGCCTGGACAGTAGTAAGGAGCTGTTCAACTATAGGCTGAGCGAGTGCAGAATGGTGGTAGAATGTGCATTTGGACATTTAAAAGCGTGCTGGTGCAGTTTACCGACTCGGTTAGACCGCAGCGAAACCAATATTCCCGTTGTTATTGCTGCTTGCTGTGTGCTCCACAAAATCTGTCAGAGTAAGGGGGAGACGTTTATGACGGGGTGGGAGGTTGAGGCAAATCGCCTGGCCACTGATTATGCGCAGCCAGACACCAGGGCGATTAGAAGAGCACGGCAGGGCATGCTGTGCATCAGAGAAGCTTTGAAAACCAGTTTCATGACTGGCCAGGCTATGGTGTGACAGTTCTGTTTGTTTCTCCTTGATGAAAACCTGCCCCCTTGGTTCACTGTACTTCCCTGTAAGCCACCCGCCCTCCCGCCTTCGATCATTGCTTGCAGAGGCAGTAAAGTCATTGTTGTTTCAAAATCATGCATTCTTTATTAATTCATCACAGAAATAGGGGGATAACTGCCAAGATAGCCCGGGAGGGGAGGGGCAGGAGGGAAACACCGGGTGGGGTGGTGGATGAGGGGAGGAGGGAAGGACAAGGCCATACTGCACTTCAAAACTTATTGAATGCCAGCCTTCTGTTGTTTGGGCAGTTCTCTGGGGTGGAGTGGTTGGGTGACCAGAGGACACCCCCCCACCCGCGATCTTGGGTGAGGAGGCTATGGAACTTGGAGAGGAGGCAGACGGTTACACAGGGGCTGCAGCGGCGGTCTGTGCTCCTGCTGCCTTTCCTGCAGCTCTACCAGACGCCGGAGCATATCAGTTTGATCACCCAGTAGCCTCAGCATTGCATCCTGTCTCCACTCATCATGCTGCCGCCACCTATCATCTTGATCCTGCCACCTCTCCTCTCGTGTGTCCCTCCTGTCCTCACGTTCATTTTGTGCTTTCCTGGACTCTGCCATTGCTGGCCTCCACGCATTCTGCTGAGCTCTTTCAGTGCGGGAGGACTGCATGAGCTCAGAGAACATTTCATCGTGAGTGCATTTTTTTTGCCTTCTTATCTGCACTAGCCTCTCGGACGGAGATGATAGGGGGAGCGTTGAAACATTTGCAGCTGCGGGAGGAAAAAAAGGGAGAGTAGTATTTAAAAAGACACATTTTAGAGAACAATGGGTAGACTCTTTCACGGTGAACCAAGCTGTTAACATTACATAACACATGTGCTTTCGGTACAAGGTCACATTTTGCCTCTTATATTGAGGGCCTGCTGGTTTGGTGTGAGAGATCACGCATGTCGGGCCAGGCTATAGAATTCCGCTTGCAGGCAGCCATGGTAAGTCACAGTCTTTCAGCTTCTTTCAACCTTCATAACATGTGGGAATGGTTTCAAAGAGCAGTGCCTTCCTTTCCCATACCAAGCACCCGTTGGGTTGGCCATTTAAAAGGAGGGGCTGTACTGGCTGCGAATGCATCCCAAGTCTTCAGGGCAAATTAATCATTCAGCACGCTTGCTTTTAAATCATGTATTATATTTACAAAGGTACACTCATCAGAGGTGCCTTCTCCGGCTTCATGGTCTGGGAGTCCGCCTTGGTAGGGTTGGGAGGGTATTGGCTCCAGAGTGATAAAACAGTTCCTGGCTGTCTGGGAGAATGGTTTCTCCGCTTGCCTGGTGTGCGCTATCCTCCTCCTCCTCATCTTCCTTGTCCCCAAAATCCTCATCCCTGTTGCGTGAGACTCCACCCTTGCAGGTGTCCATGGGCAGGGGTGGGGTAATGGTAGGGGCACCCCCTAGAATTGCATGCAGCTCATCATAGAAGCGGCATGTCTGGGGCTCTGACCTGCAGCGGCTGTTTGCCTCTTTGGTTTTTTGGTCAGCTTGCCTGAGCTCCTTAATTTTTATGCAGCACTGCTGCGGGGCCCTGCTATAGCGTCTGTCCATCATGCCCTTGGAGATTTTGGCAAATATATTGGCATTTCGTCTTTTGGAACGGAGTTCTGATAGCACGGATTCGTCTCCCCATACAGCGATCAGGTCCAATACCTCCCATTCAGTCCATGCTGGAGCTCTTTTGCGATTCTGGGACTGCATGGTCACCTGTGCTGATAAGCTCGCCACGCTGGCCAAACAGGAAATGAAATTCAGAAGTTCCTGATGCTTTTCCTGTGTACCTGGCTAGTGCATCTGAGTTGAAAGTGCTGTCCAGAGCAGTCACAATGGAGCACTCTGGGATAGCTCCCGGAGGCCAATATTGTCGAATTGCGTCCACACTACCCAAATTCGACCCATGATGTCGATTTCAGTGCTAATCCCCTCGTCGGGGAGGAGTACAGAAGTTGATTTTAAGAGCCCTTTAAGTCCACAAAAATGGCTTCATTGTGTGGACGGGTGCAGGGTTACATCGATGTAACGCTGCTAAATTCGACGTAAACTTGTAGTGTAGACCAGGGCTAAATCTCAGACTGCTCTCTGAAAATCATCTGGTAAAACCTCTGGTACTGGTTCAAGGCCTCATAAATGGAAGCGCTCACTTCTTCTGTCAATCGTGGCATCATCAAAAAGCAAATGCAATTTTGGGTTGCATTAATAGAGGCACAGCATGCAAGTCACAAGAGGTAATAGTACTGCTCTACTCTATGCTGGTGAGTCCTCATCTTAAGTACTGTGTCCAATTTTGGTCACCAATGTATAGAAAGGAAGTAGAGAAACTGGAAAGTATCCAGAGGCAAGCAACAAAGATGATCAAAGGAATGGAATGCAAGCCACCTGAAGAAAGGCTGAAGGAACTGATTATGTTTGGTTTGGAAAAGAGGAGTTTAAGGTAGGACATGATAGCAGTCTTCAAATACTTGAAAAGCTGCTATAAAAAAGGTGGAGAAAAGTTGTTCTCTCTTGCCAGAGAGTAAGAACAGTAGGACAATGTAACGGACTGCTTAGGGAAGTTGTGGAAGCTCCTTCACTGGAGGTTTTTTAAAAAAAAGGCTGGATAGCCATCTGTCTTGGACGTTTAGACACAACAAATCCTGCATTTTGGCAGGGGTTAGATCAGGGGTGGACAAACTACGGCTCAGGCATTTTAATCTGGATGTTTTAATCCAGCCCTTGAGCTCCCTCTAGGGAGCGAGGTCCAGGGCTTGCCCGGCTCTGGTGCTCCAGCCGGGGAGCGGGGTCGGGGGCTTGCCCTGCTCCGCGCGGCTCCTGGAAGCAGCGGCATGTCTCTCCTCCAGCTCTTATGTGTAGGGGCAGCCAGGGTGCTCCGCATGCTGCCCCCACCCCAGCCGCCACCCTTGCAGCTCCCATTGGCTGGGAACCGTGGCCAATGGGATCTGCAGGGGTGGCACCTGCAGATGAGCCATTGCACAGCCGTGCCTCCATGTAGGAGCTGGATGGGGGACATGCTGCTGCTTCTCTGTACCTGGAACCTGCACCCCTGACCCCCTCCTGTGCCCCAACCCTCTGCTCCAGTCCCGATACCCCTCCTGCCCTCGAACCCCTCGGTGCCAGCCTGAGCACCCTCCTGCACCCCCAACCCCTCAGCCCTACCCCAGAGCCTGCACCCCCAGCTGGAGCCCTCATCTTCTCCTGCACCCCAACCCCCAATTTTGTGAGCATTCATGGCCTGCCATACAATTTCCATACCCAGGTGTGGCCCTCAGGCCAAAAGGTTTGCCCACCCCTGGGTTAGACTACATAACCCTTGCAGTCCCTTCAAACCCTATGGTTCTATGAGTCTATCAACTCTGACTCCCTCAGGGCCATTGAGTCTGGTCTTCACCTGTGCTGGGTCCTTCCCATCATACATAAGCTCCACTGGATCCATCAGCACCAATACATTTATCCAAGGTGCCTTCTACTCAGGACTTCCTGGCTGCTAGGGATCTCCTTTGCCTTTCCCTTCCTGGGTCTCCTCAGATTCAGCTGGTTCTGGCATTTGCATACCCAACACCGACAATTCACCTAGCTCTGTTGATGCATCTGGCAATGATGATGCACTTGGCTCCATCGATGCTTCTGGCATCGACACATTTGGCACCTATGATGCATTTGGCTCTTCTGGTGCATCCAGCACAGCTGGTATTGACATCTTCTCTGGCTTTTTGACCACTTCAACCAGTACCTTCCACTGATCCTGGTGTCTTTCCCATATGTAGACCATGAAGAACAGCTATGGTAACAGCTTTTCTTTATCCCGAAGCAGTTTACATGTCTACTTCATCGGACAGGTGTGGAGGAGCACATGGTTCGGACAGAGACATTCCATGGAGGAGGATCTATTAAAGGGGATTCTCTATATCCTAGCAAAGAGCAGAGGATAGAAGTTGATGAAGTACAGGTAGGAACTGAAGAGAAACAATAAAATGAAAGAGTACCATTCGATTATATCACATGAAGGCAGACAACTAAAAAGTGACAGATTTTATACATGCTTGTACACAAATGCTAGAAGTCTAAATATTAAGATGGGTGAACTTGAGTGCCTGGTATTAAATGAGGATATTGATATAACAGGCATCACAGAAACTTGGTGGAATGATGACAATCAATGAGACACTAGAATACCAGGGTACAAAATGTATAGGAATGACAGACTAGGTTGAGCTGGTCAGGGAGTGGCACTATATGTGAAAGAAAAGAAAGAGTTAAATATAATAAAAATCTTAAACGAATCAAAAAAAGTGGAAGTCAAATCCTAGTGAGGTAAATAGAAAGGAGCATAAACACTGCCAAATTAAATGTAAAAATATAATAAGAAAAGCCAAAAAGGAGTTTGAAGAACAGCTAGCCAAAAACTCAAAAGGTAATAACAAAATGTTTTTTAAGTACATCAGAAGCAGGAAGCCTGCTAAACAACCAGTGAGGCCCCTGGATGATCGAGATACAAAAGGAGCATTTAAAGATGATAAAATCATCGCAGAAAAACTAAATGAATTCTTTGCTTCAGTCTTCATGGCTGAGGATGTTAGGGAGATTCCCAAACCTGAGCCGTCTTTTGTAGGTGACAAATATGAGGAATTGTGACAGATTGAAGTGTCGCTAGAGGAGGTTTTGGAATTAATTGAGAAATTTAACAGTAACAAGTCACCGGGACCAGATGGCATTCACTCAAGAGTTCTGAAAGAACTCAAATGTGAAAGTGCAGAACTATTAACTATGCTTTGTAACCTGTCCTTTAAATCGGCTACTGTACCCAACGACTGGAAGATAGCTAATGTAACGCCAATATTTAAGAAGGGCTCTAGAGGTGATCCTGGAAATTACAGACCGGTAAGTCTAATGTCAGTACCGGGCAAATTAGTTGAAACAATAGTAAAGAATAAAATTGTCAGACACATAGAAGAACATAAATTGTTGCGCAAAAGTCAACATGGTTTCTGCAAAGGGAGATCATGTCTTACTATTCTATTAGAGTTCTTTGAGGGGGTCAACACACATGTGGACAAGGGGGATCCAGTGGACGTTGTGTACTTAGATTTCCAGAAAGCCTTTGACAAGGTCCCTCACCAAAGGCACTTACGTACATTAAGTTGTCATGAAATTAGAGGGAAGATCCTTTCATGGATTGAGAACTGGTTAAAAAACAGGGAACAAAGGGTAGGAATAAATGGTAAATTTTCAGAATGGAGAAGGGTAACTAGTGGTGTTCCCCAAGGGTCAGTCCTAGGACCAATCGTCTTCAACTTATTCATAAATGATCTGGAGAAAGAGGTGAACAGTGAGGTGGCAAAGTTTTCAGGTGATACTAAACTGCTCAAGATAGTTAAGACCAAAGCAGACTCTGAAGAACTTCAAAAAGATCTCACAAAACTAAGTGATTGGGCAAAAAAATGGCAAATGAAATTTAATGTGGATAAATGTAAAGTAATGTACATTGGAAAAAAATAACCCCTATACTGAGGGATAGCTCAGTGGTTTGAGTATTGCCCTGCTTAAACCCAGCATTGTGAGGTCAATCCTTGAGGGGGCCATTTAGGGATCTGGGGCAAAAATTGGGGAATGGTCCTGCTTTAAGCAGGGGGTTGGACTAGATGACCTCCTGAGGTCCCTTCCAACGCTGATATTCTATTTTTTTTCTATATGTACAATATGATGGGGGGCTAATTGAGCTACAGCTAATCAGGAGAAAGATCTTGGAGTCATCATGGATAGTTCTCTGAAGACGCCCACTCAATGTGCAGTGGCAGTCAAGAAAGTAAACGGGACGTTAGGAATCATTAAAAAAGGGATAGAGAATAAGATGGAGAATATCTTATTGCCTTTATATAAATCCATGGTACGCCCACATCTTGAATACTGCATACAGATGTGGTCCCCTCATCTCAAAAAAGAAATACTGGCATTAGAAAAGGTTCAGAAAAGGGCAACTAAAATAATTAGGGGTTTGGAACGGGTCCCATGTGAGGAGAGATTAAAGAGGCTAGGACTTTTCAGCTTGGAAAAGAGGAGACTAAAGGGGGGATATGATAGCGGTATAAAATCATGAGTGGTGTGGAGAAAGTGAATAAGGAAAAGTTATTTACTTGTTCTCATAATATAAGAACTAGGGGCCACCAAATGAAATTAATGGGCAGCAGGTTTAAAACAAATAAAAGGAAGTTCTTCTTCACTCAGCGCACAGTCAACCTGTGGAACTTCTTGCCTGAGGAGGTTGTGAAGGCTAGGACTATAGCAGGGTTTAAAAGAGAACTGGATAAATTCACAGAGGTTAAGTCCATTAATGGCTAATAGCCAGGATGGGTAAGGAATGATGTCCCTAGTCTCTGTTTGTCAGAGGGTGGAGATGGATGGCAGGAGAGAGATCACTTGATAATTACCTGTTAGGTTCACTCCCTCTGGGGCATGTGGCATTGGCCACTGTTGACAGACAGGATACTGGGCTGGATGGACCTTTGGTCTGACCCAGTATGGCCATTCTTATGTTCTTAAGCTGTACAACAAAATCTCTATGGACAGAAATTCCATGTCTGAATAATAAGAGTACAGCAGTAGGAATATATTACTGACCACCTGGTCAGTATGGTGATGGTGACTGTGAAATGATCAAGGATATAAGAGAGGCTATAAAAATAGAAAATTCAATAATAATGGGGGATTTCAACTATTGCCATGTTGACTAGGTACATCACCTCATCACCTCAGAATGGGATGAAGACATACAGTTTCTAGACCCTATTAATGACTGCCTCTTGGAGCAGCTAGTTTTTGAATCCACAATGAAAGAGGCAATTCTTGATTTAGTCTAAAGTGGAGCACAGGATCTGGTCCAAGAGGTGAACATAGCGAAACTGCTTGGAAATAGTGACCATAATATAATTAAATTTAACATCTTTGTGTGTGGGTGGGGGGGTGGGACGGGGGATGAAATACCAAAGAAGCCCACCACAGGAGCATTTAACTTCAGAAAGGGGAACTATACATAAATGAGGGAGCTAGTGAAAGGAACAGTCACAAGAGGGAAATGCCTCAAGCATTAGAATTTGGAAAAGTTATAGAGAAGGGCAACAAAAATGATTAATTAATGAGACTGGGCTCTCAACTCCCTAACTGCCCCTTTGGGTTGGTGGAAGGACACCTGGTGAGAACACACAGCACTGACCCCAGCAGGGTAGTGTGAGCATGCACCACTGCAGTAATTACTGTCGTGGCTGTAAGTAAACCTAATATAGGTCCACTTAAGTTTTTAGTGTAGACATGCCCTCAAGTGTCTTCCCATCTAAGTCTGAAACTAAATGTGCAGAAGTCACAGTTACAATCCACTCAACATATAACTTTCATAGGCGCAAACCTTCATGTCACATCAGCCATAGCTTATGTCCGAAAGTGGGAGTGTCAGTTTATAGCTGCCCTTTCCAACAGCCTCAGGTCCAACCCAGCAACAACAGTGCATGTCTTCTTTCAGCTCCTGAGCCACATGGCCTTGTGCACATACAAAACTCTGCACGCCAGATATCACCTTCTCTTTCTGCAGGACTGGCTTCATTTGGTATATTGCTCTTCCATGCATCCTCTGGACATGCTAAGGTAGTGTCAGTCTTTCCTCTAAATCAAACAATTAATTGTGTGGTGTTTTTCCCAAAACGCTCTTCATTTAAGGCTGAAGAAGCACCTTGCATCTTTGTAGAGCCCTAGCATTTTACTTGGACCACACTAGATCCTAGATCTTCTTCCAGGCTTTTCATAAACTATGCTGAAAGGATTAAAGATCAGTCAGTGTCATCTCAATGAATTTCACATTGGAATTCTGTTTTGATGTTGCTAGATTCTTTCCTCCATTACAAATAATGGCTCAGTCCATGCTCAGGGTATCCCTAAACTTGTGACCTCCAGATGCTGGGACTGGATGACAGTGGATTGCTAGATAATTGCCCTGTTCTGTTCATTCCCTCTGAAGCATCTGGCATTTGCCACTGTCAGAAGAAACAATGCTGGGTTAGATGAGCCATTGGTCTGATCAAATATGGCCGTTCTTATACTTTTCACGTCAGCTTTCCTGAGTAATGTTTCAATAACTGATATATGCAAGGCAGCGACATAGTCATCTGTACATACTTTTCCAACTCATTATGCCATCGCTCAAGCCTCTTGTGACGATGCCAAGTCAATGTTACAGTCTCTGTTCAGATGATCCAAAGTCCCTCCACCTGTAAGGGAAGTGCTGATGAATAATCTGCAGTGGAATATGTGCACAATCACCTGCAGGAGAAAAAACGGTTACTTACCCTGACAGCAATTTTGTCGAAATGTGTTGTGCACATACACATTCTGCTGCCCTCTCACCTTCCCCGCTACTTCGGACATTACTTACTGTGGTGCAAAAGAATGGAGAGATGGGCAGTGGACACATACTTTTTATGACCTCGCCTGAGAGCACGTCGCACCTGCACCACCTAGTGGTACTGTTGGCAAAAGTCTCTGACTCGAGTGCGCTGAGCGCACGCACATTTACAGTGGAATGTGTATGTGCACAACACCTCTCAAAGAACAGCAGTTATTGTAAGGTAAGTAACCGTTTGGTCTTTGTTCAGTGAGTAAGTGGTGGATCACGTACCAGTATGGGTGGTGGATCATTAAGGGGTTGTGACTTATACTGAAAAATAATATTTGAGGAAAATATAAAGATTTCTGTCTCGGGCCCCTAGATATGGTGTAGACAAGGATTTAGGGCAGATTTAAGAAAGAAAAGTCTCATTCATATTTCTAACAAGTATTTAGAGTTTTGGTTTTTTTAACTATAATGTTCAATAAACATTTCATTTTAAAGTGTGTATACACTCACAGCATTAACTGAGTTTGGTTATGAGAATAGTGTTTCATGAACAAAGTCAATATACAATAGGACCACTTTTCTGCTCTAAATTACACTAGTGCAAATCCAGAATAAATCCGTTGTTTCAGTATAAAGGTCATGATATCAAAAATTTAAGCAGCATAAATGAGATTTATTTTATTTTTCAGGAAAAAAGAGTTAAGAATAATACTATTTCATCTCTTAAACATCCTGTCCCCACCAAACTGATTAAATTCCTCACTCCTCATTACTCAGTTGAAGTCAGTGGCAAAGCACCCACTGACTTAGAGTTGGATCAGGTCCCCCTGTATACCTCTGAATACATAACTAAAATCATTAAGGGCTTCATCCTGTGAAATTCTGGGCACTCTCAGCTCCATTGACTTCACCAGGAGTTAAGGGCACTCAGCTTTTTGCAGGAGTGCTGAACATCTAGCAGGATCAAGACCTTAGAGTTATCTCAATTTTTCCATCTATTTTTATTGCTCTTTCATATATATAACTAACATTTTCCAAATGCAGGACCATGTAAAGCATTGGTAAACAGGTGAAACTGCATTATGCCCGAGCAGAATTTGGCTCCGTTTGTAATCAAGCTTAATGTAAGAGTTCTGTAGACAGCACATTACGCTGAAGTCTTCCATCATTAGCTTTGCAACAAAGATCATATTGCTAATTTACTTTCATGGTATTTTCACTTGGCTGCATAGTTTGTTGAAATGATTTTTGAAATGGTTTTTTAGCAGATGCCTAGTAGTGCATGCTGTATTGTTAAGGTTGCAAAACAGTTTTCATTGTAACCCGCTATTTTTGCATACTCATCATTTTTAAATATGCACACCCCTTTAGCTGAAATGTTCTATATTAGATTTTTGCTTGAAGGTGAATTATTATGGTTTTTTTGAGAATTTAGCAAAATTCCTTCAGCAATTTTAGAGTTATAGAGAATGAAAAAGAGTACACTTTTCTCATTGCAAAAACAAATCTTTTGAATTGAATCCACTGATTGTAAAAACAATTGAAGTTTGAAACTTGAAAATTGACAAGTATATAATCCGGGGATGGCACAACTCTGTGCTTCCCCATACCCAGAACAGATTGTATATGCATAGTCTAGCCTAAAATGAAGGGAAAGGGGGAACCCACATTAATATGTCCTTATCTTGCACATTTAAAATGATATAAGCATTATTAAAGTATTTGTCAAAGTTAGGGAAAAAGTGGTATCTATGGAACATTATTTTTTTAAAGAATCTTTATGCTTTCCCATGCGTTATTCAATTTAATAGCAACACTTGCTAATGAATGCTTATACTCTGCTGCATCATTCTATAAGAATTAATCTAATATACCATTCAGTAACATGGAACTGTTGTGATTTTTGGGCCTGCTCCTGCTGTCACTGAAATCAACAGTAAAACTCGCATCAATTTCAATCTGAACAAGATCTGGCCCTTTGTTATGGAGATGCTGTGGAGATCATCAATCCACCAATTAGGTTTAGTCAAGTTTTGCACGTAATCAGGTATTCAACATCTACATTGTGTATGAAGAATGCAGAGTATCTTCCCAAACTGACAGCATGTACTCTTTGTGCACTGAAATGCTAAGAATTTACAATAAAATTTGTTAATGTGTTTGAGTTAAAATTAATTTTGTTCTTTTAGAAATTTAGTACTTGTCAGACCTTTTTGTGTCCCAAATGATATTAATAACAGAATAATACAGATTCTTCTAACTTTACATAGAGTCAAAAGTCATTAGTTTTATGCATAAGTTACATCAGGTTGGAATTAATTATTATAGATTAATAGACAGGGCCAGGTCAATAACTCATATTACTCTTCATTAGTGCTTTTGTGTCATCAAGATTTACTTAGCCAATCGTCGATCTTCTTCTCCAGCTAATTGGCATGATGCAGTTCTCTTGTTTGTAATGAGTCAGTCGTTGTGAGGGAAGCGTACAAGTGTCAAGTAGAGTTGTCAGGTGTCTGATTTTCGACTGGAACACCTGGTCGAAAAGGTACCCTGGCGGCTCTGGTCAGCAGTGCTGAGTGGGCTATTAAAAGTCCAGTTGTTGTGGGGCAGGCAGGCTTTCTGCCCAGCTCTGCATGGCTCTGGGGAAGCGGCCACCATGTCCCTCTGGCTCCTAGGCATAGGGGCGGCCATGGGGGCTCTGCGCACTGCCTGTGCCCTGAATGCTGGCTCCACAGCTCTCACTGGCCAGGAACCACAGCCAATGGGAGCTGCGGGGGTGGTGCCTGTGGGCAGGGGCAACACATGGAGATCCCTGGCCCTCCTGCCTAGAAGCCGCTGCTAGAGGGATATGCCCGTCGCTTTCAGGAGCCACCTGAGGTAAGCGCTGCCCCCCTCACCCTTTCCTGCCCCCCCAAATCCCAGCCCAGAGCCTGCACCCCACACCCAAACTCCCTCCCAGAGGCCGCACCCCCTCCTGCACTCAAACCCCCTGCCCCAGGCTCAGCCCGAAGCCTCCTCCCACACCAAAACTCCCTCCCAGAGCCTGCACAACCTCCTGTACCTCAATCCCCTGCCCCAGGCTCAGCCTAGAGTCCCCTCTTGCACCCAAACTCCCTCCCAGACCCTGCAACACCTCCCACAGCCCCTTCTGCACCTCAGCCCCCTGCCCCAGACTCAGCCACCTCCTATGCTCCAAACCCCTCAGCCCCAGTCCAGAGCCCACACCCTGTCCCACACCTCAGCCCCCTGCTCCAGCCCAGTGAAAGTGAATGAGGCTGGGGGAGAGTGAGCGATGGAGGGACGGGGGCTGGGTGAACAGGGGCGGGGCCTTGGAGAAGGGGGTGGTGCAAGGGTGTTTGGGTTTGTGCCTGTGACGGGTTCAGTCACAAAGACGCCCTTGGGACTGCCACCTGACGTGCTGAAGTTACCTCTGAGCCTGTTTTCCTTGCCAGCTTGGGACTTCCAGAACCCTGCCTTGTTGAGCCAGACATGCTAGCCTGCTGCAACACAGACCCAGGGTCTGGGCCATGCCCCCAAAGCTGCAGGCTTTAAGTGAAAACAGCTCTGCAGGTTACCTGTCTCTAGCACCCAGACATCCAGCTCCCAATGGGATCCAAACCCCAAATAAATCTGTTTTACCCTGTATAAAGCTTATACAGGGTAAACTCATAAATTGTCCACCCTCTATAACACTGATAGAGAGATATGCACAGCTGTTTGCTCCCTCAGGTATTAATCACTTGCTCTGGGTTCATTAATAAACAAAAGTGATTTTATTAAGTATAAAAAGTAGGATTTAAGTGGTTTCAAGTAATAACAGACAGAACAATGTAAGTCACCAAGCAAAATAAAAGAAAACACGCAAGTCTAAGCCTAATACATTAAGAAACTGACTACAGGTAAAATCTCACCCTCAGAGATGTTCCAATAGGCTTCTTTCACAGACTAGATTCCTTCCTAGTCTGGGCCCAATCCTTTCCTCTGGTACAGACTTTGTTAGTTCAAGCAGATGTCTTAGGTGAAAAGCAGGGGTGTTCTCATGACTGGCAGCCCTCTTTGTTCTGTTCCCCCTTTTATAGAGTCCCCTTTTATAGCTTTGGCACAAGGTGGGAATCTTTTGTCTCTCTGGGTCCCCACCCTCCCTTCTAAATGGAAAAGTACCAAATTTTAAGATGGATTCCAATATCATGTGACATAGTCACATGTCCTGTGAGACCTCATTCTTCATTACCCATGGGCTGGCCCACACATACACAGGAAGGCTTTCAGGTAAATAAACCCATTCACAACCAATTGTCCTAGTCAATGGAAGCCATCAAGATTCTAAGCCACCATTAATGGCCCACACTTTGCATAGTTGCAATAGGACCTCAGTGTTATACTTCATATTTCTAGCTTCAGATACAAGAATGATACATACATACAAATAGGAGGAATATATTCAGTAGGTTATAACCTTTGTTATGATACCTTACAAGAGACCTTTTGCATAAAGCATATTCCAGTTACATTATATTCACATTCATAAGCATAGTTTCATAAAACGTGGAGTGCAACATCACAGTGCCATTAGACAGTTGGCAACCCTACCCTTCATGGAGGCTGGGAGGAATCCTGCTCCGGCAGGGTGTGGACAGTAAACCCAGGGGTGTGGGGAAAATCCTGGGGGAAAATCCTGAGGGAAAAGAATACCTCAGCCCATTGCTAAATGGAAGCATGGGACCCACCGAGGGAGAGAGGAAGCTCTGTTACAATATATATATAAGTACTTTGGAACCTTGGTATGAAAGCTATACCTTTGAGTGCGAAATGTTGTTGTTTGTCATTTACTCTTTAAAAGGTTTCTACAAGTGCACACTAGATGATTTTCAAATTACTTATATTTTTTTTATGAAAGAGAAAAAAATTCCTAGTCTACATTTCATGTTTATAAAATAATTTTTGTATTATAGGAGCACCAAAAATCCTCAAACTGCTGACTTATGCAACTTCAATATGGCCAAACAAAGGTTTTCCCCCTCCCCATCTTATTACAAAATTTATCAGACAAGATTCCAGACATTCCTAAATCACTGCTTCAGTAAGAGTAAAATGTTTGATCAATTAAAGCAAACTTTAATTTCCTTGAATAGTGATTAAAATACAGGAAAATGCCTTTTTTTTGGTTATAGGAACTTCAGCAGTCTTTAATACCCGATGCTGATTTTTTTAACAAATGCATATAACCTTGCCTAAGGCTTGTCACAATGATATCATTAAACCCAATGATTTGGAGTAACCAAGTTTATTTTCATTTTTCAATGTCTCTACAATTTGATATGGGTCTTTTAAAGAAATGGCTCTGGTAAAGGTATATATTCTATGAACTGTAAACATTTAATAAATGAGAAATTTACTGCAACAATGAGGCCTTGTTTTGACCTCGTACACATTTTCTTCATAGCTGAGTCATTAACCATTGAAAATGGGGTGTATAGTTGAAGCAATTACAGACTCCCATTGACACTATAGGCACCATCACAAATTAAGTAATTTCAGTAGATACATGCAAAAATAGACCCAATGAGCTGTCCTTTTAAGCCCCCAATTCAGCAAAGCTCTTAAGCTCAGATATAGCTTTAACCACATGCTTATGTCCATCCATACCCAGCAGAGAACTTAAGCGCATGCTTAAGTTTAAATATATACTTAAATTTCATTGACGTAAATGGGACATAAGCATGTGCTTAAATTAAGCCCGTGCTTAAGTGCATTGCTGAAGGATAGACTCAAGCATGTGCTTAAAGTTAAGCATATGCTTACTTTATTAAATTGAGCCCAAGCCCACAGGGCTACTTTTTAAAATAAGGACTGTTCATTATGGATGTGACATGCCAGTCACTGTTCCGTAGTTGAGGATGACTTAAATATTCATTGAGAGAAAGAGAGAGAAAATGACTCAATAGCCCAGGAGTTTGGGTGCCCACTTGGAATTTGGGAGATCCAAATGCAAGTCCCTGTTTCAATGACTATTTGATTATTTATACAGAATGGAACAGCTTCAGTGTGAGAGACTGAAAAAAACCCACTCCAGAGTACCACATAGGCCAGTAAGTAGGGCATTCAGATGGGAGAAGGAGACTAGAGTTCAAATTCCTGTGCCATTGCAGCCAGAAAAGGGATTTGAACGTGATTCTCTTGTATCTTAGATGAGCGCTGTAACCACTGGGCTACAATTGGTGGGGGTACTGCTGACGCCTCCTCCCTCTGTTTTGTACAAGGTCTGATTCAGTGGCTGTGCTCTGACCATACTTACAGATTGGGCCACACAGGTGAGTTAGGTGGGGCAGTGCCTAGCTTGAAGGTCCCACTGGGGTTTGGGCATGAACTAGGTGCCTGGGCATTAGGATTTAGGTGGCTATGCGTCTGCCAGGCAGCAGAAATTTAGGTACCTTGGGGACTTTACTAGCGGAAACTTGGGTGTCTGCAGGGTTATGTGGCAGCTGAGCTGGTGTTTTGAGGATCTAAATTTTGGGCTGAGGCACCCAGCATGCCAGTTAGTCACCTGAATCCCTTTGTGGATCTAGCCCTTAGTTTATTTTATTGTTAAAATTAATTAAAAAAATAGGTCCTTTAAGATGTGTAGTCAGACCATTTTTAACTCCCACTTGAATGAAAACTATTTAATATGTTTTAAAACATCTGTTTAATCTGGCAGAACAAACACTATTATGCACTAAGCATAATTGTACAGTTATTGCATGATGTCATTACAGGGCAAAATTAAGGGTTTTTGAATGCCTTAACTGTGTATTACCATGCCTTAATATGTTTGGATTTCTTTTAACTTTAAGCCTTAACTCTGAATTTCCTAGGCTTGTAGTGCTTATTTTTGGGATAATTACAAGATCCCTGTAGTGTTCTTACCATTTAAATACTGAAATGTATTAATCCTTAATTCCACGTTATAATGTAATTTGTATCTGGGAATATAAATAAGAGTTTTGCAGGATCAGGCCTTTTAAGAGAACAATCTGATATTGTTAGAGGCAGCTATATGATACAATGTATGAAGGCAAGAGAACTTGCTGTATTTTTTAAAAAAAAATATCTTTGTATTAAATCTAGCTCTTTTTCAAGCTGCAAAAATATTTGCTAATGGAAGTGTAAAATATACTATATATTTAAAGAAAAGATTTAATTTCTTCTTGCCCTCAAGAAACTCTTGTTATTTTAGAAGCTTTAAGATAATAATGTCAACATAAAACAGCTGTATTTGAACATGTTTAACTAGTGACCCATCTGAAGTGGTTAATTATTTTGATTCCTAGAAGACCTCACAAGAAGTAGTAAACCTTGGTGGATGAATGATACATCTGCTTTTCCAACTTCACTTCCAATTAATAACACTCTAAGTAGTCGTGGTCGACAGAAGAGATCAGTAAGCATTGAACGCTTTGTGGAGACGCTGGTAGTAGCAGACAAAATGATGGTGGGATACCATGGTCGCAAAGACATTGAGCATTACATTTTGAGTGTAATGAATATTGTAAGTTTGACCCCTCTATATATTAACATAATTAACACTTTTTATAGGATGGGCAATTATGCAATATGGTTTTCTAATTTGAAATAAACAACTCTTTAAAATATGTATCAGCCTGCAAAAAGTGATATATAGTAAAATGTTAGTATTAGAAGATAAATGAGACATGCAATGAGATGTGCAATACTATTGTCTTTTCTCAGTCAGGGAGGATATTATGATCACTGTTAAATTATGTTTCAATGCCTTTGGGTTTCATTTGAAATAAACTGACCCTCTAATTACCAGTTATAGTGATTACACTTTTGGTTGGTTCTTTTGTTTAGACTATCACTCTGAACATCTCTTGTCATGAGTTATTCAGCTGTGAAACAAGTTTATTCTATAAAGTGTTTGCAGTGAAAAAGGTGTAGGGAATATTGATTTATCTTACTGAATAGATTAAGGTTGACTTAGAAGTAGTTCTTTAGATGCCTGTAAGAAGTGTTCAAATTATTAAATTATATTTAATAAGAGAAAACAGACCAATTTTAAAGCATACGTCAAATGAATGGTGTTTCTTGTCTGACTTTGTGTCTTTTCTTCTTTTCTGGAGGTCAGGTTGCCAAACTTTATCGTGATTCCAGTCTAGGAAACGTTGTGAATATTATAGTGACTCGTTTAATTGTTCTCACTGAAGATCAGGTAAGACTGAGCTGCAATTACATTAAACTTCAGACCAATAAACTACAGCATACTTCACTGTGTACCATTATAGAATCCACCTAATTATTGTTTAGAAAGGCTATATTTGAGTATAAAGCCTCATCTGTAATCTTTCGCTATTTTTAAGGAAGATTGAAATAATTTCAAGGAATATGCCTCATTTATCACCTTAATATTTACCTAATGTAACAGATATCTTCAACTTACTTGTGGAGATTTCAGTGGTAGAGACTTGCAATTACAATTTTATTTCTATGTCTATATTTTTATAATCTAAAATTTTTATATTGACATAATCATTATTAAAGCTGGAAGTGAAAGAATGCCTGTTCAGTAATACACTAACTGAACTCTGGGTCAGATTTTAGAGATAAAAATTGGCAAGAAGAGATTATTCCTAGAAACCACTGCTTCTAATTATAGTCCCATTTTAGTCTTCAAAAGGCTTAACAACTGACCTTAGTAATTTGTTTGGAACATTTCTGGTATGCATGTTGTATTGCAGCCAAACTTGGAGATAAACCACCATGCAGACAAGTCCCTCGATAGCTTCTGTAAGTGGCAGAAATCCATTCTCTCCCACCAAAGCGATGGAAACACCATTCCAGAAAATGGGATTGCCCACCACGATAATGCGGTTCTTATTACTAGGTATGGTTTATTGCAGGTCTTATATTTATTTTATCTTCTTTCTATGGTTTTCTTGTATTTACTTATGTATAAAACCTATATTTAAAGTAATTTAAGGGGTAGGTAATCTTGAGAGGGTAAAAAGATAATATGGTGCTTGTCTTTGAGAATATATCAGACCATTAAAACATAGATTTTAAAAAATTGGAAAGAAAATGTCTAAGAACTTACAGTACTTACAATTTCAATAACTTCAATAACTGTGCTTCTCATAACTGTGCCCATAAAAGATCTTGGAGTAGATATGATGAATTTGCTTGATCGTTTAAAACTTTTATAGTTGAATAAAAATTCTAAAAATTCTGGGAAAAAGATCAAAAAGCAGGAGAAAAAAATTGTTTTGTTACTACTGTATAATGTTTTCAGTGTAAAACATTATTGCCAGTTCCTTGGTGTAAATCAGTGTCACTTCACTGAAGTCAATGGAGCTATGCAGATTTACACCAGCTGAGAATCTGGCTGTGTATTTGTTGCTATCTAACTTAATTTAAGAAAAAAGACAGTGAAATTTTTAGTGTTCATACCAACGCAACTTATGTATAAAGGTGTCTTGCTGTACATATTACCATTTCTATGAGCAGGTTCAACACTGCTTACTTTGTAATCTTTCAATCCTTTTAAATACTCTGTTTTCTCTGTGTAGTTACAGGTAAACAAATATTGTACTCTACAAATAGATTGTATTAAAATAGCATTTCACGTGCACCTGTTTCTTAGGGACAGTTTTCTTTTTTTGTAAATATTAAAACAGTGATGCTAGCATTGATCTATATAGCTAAGGATTGTTAATGTTTCTATTATAAATACCCTTTTCAGGGGCATATTGTATACGCACTCCACATGTCAAACTTTAATGGAGGTTTTAGGTATGGAATCAGTGTAGAATAATGCCTTCAAGTGTAAGACAAAAATTCACTCCTGGTTGGAATTTGAGCATAAAAGCTATGATATTTTTGAAAAAATGCTTTAGATCTGTTTTTGAATTGCAGTAGCGCAGCAATGAAAGAATATGCTAGAGGTTCTGGATTCTTGTATGTAACCATTTTGAGTGCAAAATGTGTTTTTCATCAATATTTCATAAATTAGTTTTAATACATTCAATTAATGAGCACATGTAGTAGCTAGATTGATACAATACATTCCAATATCTTTGAAAGAACTGCTTTGGTCTAATGGGTAAAAATCACTTTGAAAACGTCCTTAAATAAAGTACAAATTTAGAACCCAGTAATGTTCCATTTTAAGGCACTGATTCTGCAAAGACATGCTTAATATGCAGGCTTAATTTTATACATGTGAGTAGTCCCATTTATATACACATATGTATGTCTCTATCTGTTGTATAAACAAATAGTCTCAAAGCTAATGTTTTTATATACTTTCATGAGGGAGTGCTTCTTTTCATTTAATGATTATAACTATCTAATAAAACTATAAAAATGAAATTCTCACCCAAAATCTACACTAAATAACATTAAGAACTTGACCTTGCTCACCCTGAAATCCCTGACTTAGGCTGATTTATTTTAGTAAACAGTGCTAAGGCTGAAACATCAGTCTTAAGTCCCCAGTTACATCAGCCCCCACCTGGAGCATGGCACCACACTTGTATAGAAAAGGAGGAGACTGTAAGGCATTCTCTCCTCCCTTTTCCTCTCTCACAGCAATTAAAAAAAGATTGATAAAAGAGATTTGTATGGTCTGCTTACTGTAGGCAGTGTTGGGAACGTGGCATGCTTCTATCAGTGATGCCAGTGTTTATGCTATAGCCAGAAAGGAATGCTGATCAGCAAGAGTATTTCCTGGCAGCAAAATCTGTACTCGCTCAACACTGTTGTGGAGACTCTGAGGATACAAGGCGTGAAGCCCTGTTTGAAGATTTTTTTTTCTTTTTGAAATAGCTCAGCAGTTTATTTTCTTTCAAATAAACGTCATGGTAGCTAAGTGTAGGTAGCTAATACTGTACACTTATTGCAGAGTCTCAGAATAGTGGCTGAACGTACATGACATATTTCACTTAAACACAATGGGAATATTTGTTAAAGGAATTGTGCCCATTATTCAGCATTTCCTTGCTTTTATCTCTTTACTTGAAAACTCTGAAGTTATGTTGTTTGTGTTGGTTTTGTGCACAGGATAAGTCTGTGGCTGAACTAAAATGTTAAACAAATGAAGACTGTTTTCTCTATCACAGTCCCTTATTGGATGGTTCACTTAGTCATTTTTAGTATGAGACTATACCAAATCCTAATATTTGATCCTGTAATTGTTGCAGTGAATTCTTTAAGCAGAAATATTAATAATGTTAGTATACTGAGTTGACAGCTTTCTATATAAAGTCTACTGTTGATTAATACTGTAGTATTGTTGGGTAATCTATCTCCTCCTTCCCATAAAGTAACTCTGACTTTAGCAAACCCCAATGGAGTCTTAGCAATTTTCTTTTTATTGTTAAAACAACATTAAAAATAGTGTGGAAACTTGTATAGGTCCATCTTTTATCTCTGAATGTGCACAGGAGCAGTGTGTGTGCCTTTGAGGACAAACTACAGTCATTACATTTGAATACAACATTGTTGGTGTCACAGATGGTATCATCTTACTTTAGCAATATGATCTCCAGCTTGGTAGGGTCAACTCTGTGGAACTGGGCCTAGGCTTTGTGAATCTCTATGCAAAACAAAAAAGCATAAAGACCCATCCAGTTTCTTTCCCTCCTAAGAGTTGGATCCCATATCTTTGTAGATGTATGGCATCCTCTTCCTGGTAGCTTCTTGTCTGCCTGTGACCCAGCTGCTACCTCACATCTGAGGCTCTAAGAACCATGTTCTACATAGTTTCTCTTCCAAATATGAAACTTTAGAGGCTAAAATACCCAATATGCTATACTACAAATTATTTTTGCTATGGCAGATTGAGTTAATACTTTCAGCCTGAGTTGGGCTTTTGGCCCTACTTCCTCCCCTGTTTCAAAAATCTCTTCCTCTGATGAGCCTGAAAGCCAAAAAAGAAAAAAAAAAAAAAAAAAAGAGAGATTTTGAAACTATCCATCCTTTACCCTCCTGGCAACTTTTTAGCCTCCCATTGTGCCCCCTCACCCCGCTCCATGATTAATTCTATAGCAGCATAAAGTAGGTGCAAGAGTGTTGCTTGACCTAGTCACCTGTGCAGAAAAGTATGGGGGCATGAAGTGTCCTCTTGCTCCCTTGCATGGTCTGCTTCCATCACTGCTCACAGTGTGAGGGGAATAAACAAAATAAAAGTTATACTCTCTCTCTTTCTCTCTCTCTCCCCCCAAAACAAAAGGATCTTTAATCATGCCCATTCATTTCTATAAGGTGTGGACTCGTAGCCTGAGACCATTAGTTTGTTATACCCAGGTACTGAACAGCTGTTTTTTCAAATAACATATATGACTGATTGAATAAAATGTGCAGGGAATGAATCTCCTCCTGCTGGGAGGGAAGATCCACAGCCATTAATTTTATTCCCTGGTATGGCAGCAGACCAAGTAAAACACATGTCCAACAACCTATGGAGAAGAGAGTTCTAGGGGGAAATTGAGATGCGCATGTGTATCTCCAAAGGGCAGAATTTGGCCCCTACAATGTAAATGTTTTAAACAGAAAAACATTTGGAACTTCATTCACTTAAAGGGATAGTGTTTCTTTAAAAGAGTGAGAGCATGAAATTTCACATTCCACTGATAGTATTCCATCTCAGGACTTTATTTTATCTTTTAGAATTGAATACAAATCTAATGTGGTTTGCAAAAAACAAAGTGCTTTAAATAAGAGAATAACTTACTACAGCCATAAAGGATTTAAGAAGAGTTTGTTCTTATTATTGAGTTAGAGGCAGTTTCTCTTTTCCCATTAACAAACTGTACTGTTACTTCTTCAATAAAGTGCTGCAATGAGATTGACACAGATGTGGCCCCTGCAATTAGTACCTTATCATGCCTAGAAAATTTGGAAAGTTTGTAATATTAAAGTGATTGGAATCCCTATAAATAATGATTATATATATAGCTTAATCCTTCAACTCTCTATATATTTATACTACAATAATCCTACTGAATTGAGTGGACCCCTTGTGTGAGAGTAAACACTACATATGTGAGTAAAGAATCAGGCCCATAGTGTTTTATACTGAGTAATCCAAGTATTTTTATAATCTATAGTTTAGACAAACTGCAGGAAAACTAGAAAATGCCATATATGGTATATTTTGTGCATTTTCAAGTGGTTGCACATACTTTTTTGGGCTGGAGACACTGAAGAGGCCCTGAGCACTTTTCTTAACTAGACACTTCTGTACTGTTGCCAGCTACTACTGTCCTCATTATTTAGGAAGTATATATCTCGGCAATATGCTGTGTTTCTCCTTTTGTCACCAACAAATATGCTCTGCAACATGCATCCCCAGTACTGCCAGTATCCACAGGAAAGGCAATAGCATTGCTATACATATGTTTCTCTGGATTTTTCACATCCTTTCAAATAGTGAAAATGCATAGAAATATGTTCATGTTTTATTGTATATGTAAAAGAATCACTTCACCCACTTAATGACAGACCCGCTTTAGCGAGTCACTTGGCAGCTGTTTTCCAGTACACAGCAACACTATGTAACATTTTAGAATGCACAGTAGGAAGTATTGTATCCAGGGGAAAGTTAGGTAGGCAGAAGTTAATTTCTTTGAATCTGCAGAGATTTGGCATAGCTTGTGGTAGGGGTTAATGCAGAGGTGCAGTGGCCCAATCGGAGTTCCTCGAGGCATGATGCTGCAAAACTCCCTATGAGAGCATAGCAGTGAAGTCCTTTAAAAGAGTGCAGGATATGTTCCCCCAGTGTGGAGACATCTTTGCTGGTCTTTTCAAGGGAGAGGAAAGGGTTATGGCATCAGTGTTAGACTCCTAGTCTTTGTGCTCCTGAACTAAAAGACGCTAATTTTTCTTAACCTCTGCATAGAGGCACAAAAGAGAGGCAAAAAGCTTCTTTAGTTTTCATGCATACTTGTGCAGAGCTGACCACAGGCCTTTCATTTTTAATATATTTAGGGCTGGATTTGGCTTTTAGGCACCAAGAGATGGTGTTCAAACTGTATTTTTCCAGAAGTCGTCCCAGGAGTCATTGTTAGGTCTTACGGGCACAATTCTTTCTCTGCTTCCCCTTTGCTCAGAGGGTTCTTCTTAGAGTGCTTGCTCATGTCAAGTCCATGTTAGGTATGGGTGTGCCCATTTGCACAGTTGCTGGAGATTCTTCCCCCAAGAGATTTTCTATAGGGCTGGCCTTAGTGTTCCCTGGAGCTCCATGCTCATGTGCCAGTATAAGGGGCTCTGCCAGCCCTGTGTGCTCTCAGTTCCTTCTTACTGCCCGTGATGGTTGCTGAAACAACTTTCTCTCTTGTGCTTGCAAGTTCTCCCAGTGATTTTTTGGATTTAGTTGTTCTTGTGTAGGAGTTTAGTTGTTAGTTAATTAGTTAAACTGAATAACAGTCCCTATCACGGGATGTCGTCCAAGGGATGGGGTGTGCCCAAGTCCCCGGGTTTCAGACCGTGTGCCACCTGCCATAAGCCCATGCCAGTGAACGACTCGCATGCGAGCTGCTTACAGTGCCTCGGGGAAGCTCACATGAAAGACAAGTGCAAGATCTTCAGGAGCTTCAGGCCATGCAGGGACATTTCTCTGAAGGCCCTGTTAATAGAAGCGCACTTAGACCTGCCTCGGAGCCGTCCCACTCCAATTTGGCTCCCAGCACTTCGGCCTTGATGCGGAGGGCTCCCCCAATACTGGGACCTTCTTGGCACCGATCACCATCTCCGGTGCCAAGGAAGTGGCACAAGAAACAGTGTGCCGAAAGAGGGCACTCCCCTGTGCCAAAAAAGGATAAGAGGGGAGTGACTGATGAGGTGAGACCTGTACCGGGCCACTTGTCCTCCCCAAAGCCTCCACCCAGGGTGCCAAGCCGAGTCTGGGACCCATCACTTTCTCCTCGGAGTTGTCGGGGCACCCTATGCTTGAGAGCCCCTTCGACACCTGAGGCTTTTCAGGCGGCAACGGACCTGATGGCTCCCCTAGTTCTGCCCACTCCCCGAGACTACCCACTGACCTTGGAGTCATTGAAGGCAGCTCCTTCCAGAGGGAAACCCCCCATAGGCCCGCTGTAATGGTCACCAACTCAGCACCAATCTCCAGCTTCATGAGCTGCTCTCTAGCTTTGCGGCTCTGGTTGCCAGCTTTGCGACACCGGTCGCTGGAGCCACCTCACTGATCCCCGACTCCCTGGCATCTCTCCCTGGTTCCGCATCACAGCCAGCGGTGGAAGCGACAAGGGCTCTGCTATGGTCTCTCAGGGAGGAATCCTCAGAAGAGGAATCCTCCTGCCGAGGAGACACTGCTCATCTTATGCATCCATTCCTTGGCTCTCTTTTCTGTAAACTCTTTAAACCATTACACTTCTTCCATATATGTGAGATCAGGAAATGCATGGAATTGAAATACTTAAATCTATTATAGTAATTATTGTAATATAAACTTCAGAAAAAACTTAAGTTGTTTTTTCCTCTTGTGAATTTCATTATTAACTAGGATAATCTGAGGGATTAAGGAAGTACATTAATGAAAAGGAAAGCTACTGCAGATACATTTATTAAGTTTGGATCAAGTATTTGCTTTCCGTTTAAGACTTTTAAAAAAATTCATGGACAGGACCGGCTTGCTCTCCTAATGTAAAACCTGTGCAAGGGATGACTGGAGGAGAAAATCTCTTCAAGGATCTCCTTGCAGAGATCCCTTGACATCATCCCTTGGGGTAATGGGAGGGCTGGGTTTGGTCTCCTGTGAAAATGCCTAAGGGGACTGGCCACAAGTCTGGTGGATCCTAGAGAGGATTATTCAGGCCACAGAAGGCACCCTGCAAACACAGATCTTTTCCTCTTATGCAGAAGGGAGGGGTCAGTCACCTCACTGGCTCCATTCCCTCCACCCTGGCTCCTGCAGAGAGTCATCCATTGGTCAGGGGTCCATGCTGGGGGGAGGAAGTGGAGACTGGGCAGGCTGAGGGAGGATTGGGTGACCTGGAAAGGATACACTTTGTCTTTTCCACACACCCTGGCCCCATGGAGATTCACTGGAAAAGATAATACAGCATAAATCTGTATTATCTTTTCTACAGAACCCACCTAGTGGAAGTCCCAGGTCATCTATAGTCAGTGGAAGTCTCTGGTAGCACAGCTCCAATGGAGCCAAGCAGGTGTCACTGCTGGGAGCCAGAGCTGGTGTGGAAGCCCAGAGCCTCTGTGAAGATGGTGCTGGCCTCTCATAGATATCTTGGGATTTACCAGGTTTCAGGGAAGGACCAGGGCCAGAATAATTCTCCTGTGGGCCCGGGGCTATTAGATTTGTCGGGCCCCTATATACAAGTCTTTTTCCTAATTTAAAACAAAATGATCGCAATTATGGCATCAAGGCTATTAACACTATACTAAACTTGCCTTTTAATTAACATAAAGCCATTCTGTGATTACATTTGAGTCTTAAAACATGTAGAATATAGTTAATTCAAAATAGCCTACTTCTTACCTTAGAACAGCTGTTATATTAGTTTCTTTCTGGGAGGGAGTTTGGGTGCAGGAGGGGGCTCCAGGCTGGGGCAGAGTGTTGGGGTGCAGGAGAAGGTGAGGACTGCAGGGTCTGGGAGGGAGTTTGGGTGCAGGAGGGGATTTTGACTGGGGCAGGGGGTTGGGATGCAGGAGGGGGTGTGAGTGTAGGCTCCGGCTGGGAGGCGCTTACCACAGGTGGCTCCTGGCCTGCGATGCAGCAGGGCTTAGGCAGGCTGCCTGCCTATCTGCCATAGCCCCACGCCGCTCCCGGAAGTGGCCAAACAAATGGTCACCAGATTTTTTTTTAATATTGAAAAATGTATTTTTCCATAGCCTTGTTTTCAGAAATGGCTGAACTGTTTTGGCTGAAATTTTATATATATCTTACATCTTATTTTTCTGGCTGTACCAGTCCTCCTCAGTGAGTCGGTGCAGTGGGGAAAGAGGAGGCCTTGCTTTCTCTCCAGCCCTATTGCAGTACAGAGCAATCTGAGAAAGTGAGGAGAGAAGTCCTTGCTCCCATAAGTCCAAGGAATACATTTGTGCCTAGTCTTTAGCAGGGTGTACAAGAATGGGAAAAGCTACCTTACCTTCTACCCAACAACATACCTACAAAACGGTGAGGCAGTCTTGCTTTGAGTGATTAATTTGGGGCTGAATCCTGCAAAAAAGTATTCATATATATATATTGTGGACCAATTGCTTTTGGCATTTTGCATTGCTTAATTTTAGATTTCTCAGTTATTTACTTTATTGAGAACCAAACTCTTTATTGCATGTGTGTTGCTGGTTATATCTGTCCAAACATTTAAAAGGCTGTACCTAGTCAGACAAGGTATTTACACCAACTGCTGAATTGAGCCAGAGAATTACACATTTTATAATGTTGCTATGTTTTAATCAGTTTTAACCCAAAGAAACCAGTATGGTTGTGAATTATGACTAAATATGTAATTAGATTGTAGAACTTAGAGTTTAGCAGATAAATTAAGAATCAAGACGGGAAATTCAATCAGCACTTTGGCCTTAATTTCCATTATTGTAATTTATTTAATTTTATTTGTCTGTTTATTCTTTTGTACACATTTGTGAGCTAAAGCCCTGAAATACAGCCCAGGTTTTCACCCTTACCTCTGAACTTCCGGGCTTCTTCAGGTGTAAATTGGACCCTTAACATTTCTTACACATAGATTTTTGTAGCTGAAAGGAATAAAACAGACTCTGGGAATTAAGGGAACATGGAACAATAAAGAAGTTAGAATGTGATTCTGAAAAACTGCTTACTACATGGCAAATGTCAACCAGCAGGTGATTTGCAGCTAATTAACAAGAGCATTATGTGAGTGGAATGTTTTCTAATCACTAAAAAGGGAGTTATTTTTCATTTGTGATGCAGTTAGCTGAGCTGTGATTTTCAGTTGGTTAGCAGGTGTCTTCAGATTTAGTTTATAAAATTTGTGTGTGCGCAGTGACAGGGATAGAGAGGTGGGGGAAGGTATACCCACAGACTGCCTAATCCGTTCCAGATGGCCACAATAAGTTTTATTTAATACCAAATCCAGAAAAGTGACCCCTATCACAAAATAAAGTCCAGACTTTTGTGTTTTTAACTGAAGGAAAATTTTAAGGTTTCATTTAACACTGGAGATGCACCATATGACTAAACAAATATATACTTTCATCTCAATTTAAAATGGAAACTTTGAACCTAATCCTGAAAACACTTTATCTTAACTCATATAAACAAACACACTAAACTCAATGGGACTACTCATTGAGTAAAACGACTCACATGAATAATTTTTTGCAGGATTCAGCTCCAAATTAATCACTCAAAGCAAGACTGCCTCACCGTTTTGTAGGTATGTTGTTGGGTAGAAGGTAAGGTAGCTTTTCCCATTCTTGTACACCCTGCTAAAGACTAGGCACAAATGTATTCCTTGGACTTATGGGAGCAAGGACTTCTCTCCTCACTTCCTCAGATTGCTCTGTACTGCAATAGGGCTGGAGAGAAAGCAAGGCCTCCTCTTTCCCCACTGCACTGACTCATTGAGGAGGACTGGTACAGCCAGAAAAATAAGATGCACCTTTAGATGGGGTGTAGCAGAAGGCATGCTCTTCTTGCGTGCTGGGGAGCTTGAGAATGTCTAACAGTGACCCATCGGGGTGATGCAGCTCCCACATTGTCCTCAGTTTAAGGCTGTGTCAGAATGGGACAACTGAATGATTAAAATGATTAAAATGGCAGCCGGTATCAAGTGGAGTGCCCCAAGAGTCGGTCCGGGGCCGGTTTTGTTCAATATCTTCATAAATGATCTGGAGGATGGTGTGGATTGCACTCTCAGCAAATTTGCGGATGATACTAAACTAGGAGGAGTGGTAGATACGGTGGCAGGTAGGGTTAGGATACAGAGGGACCTAGACAAATTGGAGGATTGGGCCAAAAGAAATCTGATGATGTTCAACAAGGACAAGTGCAGGGTCCTTCACTTAGGACGGAAGAATCCAATGCACCGTTACAGACTAGGGACCGAATGGCTAGGCAGCAGTTCTGCGGAAAAGGACCTAGGGGTGACAGTGGACGAGAAGCTGGATATGAGTCAACGGTGTGCCCTTGTTACCAAGAAGGCCAATGGCATTTTGGGATGTATAAGTAGGGGCATAGCCAACAGATTGAGGGACGTGATCGTTCCCCTCTATTCGACATTGGTGAGGCCTCATCTGGAGTACTGTGTCCAGTTTTGGGCCCCACATTACAAGAAGGATGTGGAAAAATTGGAGAGAGTCCAGCGAAGGGCAACAAAAATGATTAGGGGACTGGAACACATGACTTATGAGGAGAGGCTGAGGGAACTGGGATTGTTTAGTCTTCAGAAGAGAAGAATGAGGGGGGATTTGATAGCTGCTTTCAACTACCTGAGAAGTGGTTCCAAAGAGGATGGTTCTAGACTATTCTCAATGGTAGAAGATGACAGGACAAGGAGTAATGGTCTCAAGTTGCAGTGGGGGAGGTTTAGGTTGGATATTAGGAAAAACTTTTTCACTAGAAGGGTGGTGAAACACTGGAATGCGTTACCTAGGGAGGTGGTGGAATCTCCTTCCTTAGAAGTTTTTAAGGTCAGGCTTGACAAAGCCCTGGCTGGGATGATTTAATTGGGGATTGGTCCTGCTTTGAGCAGGGGGTTGGACTAGATGACCTCCTGAGGTCCCTTCCAACCCTGATAGTCTATGATTCTATGATTCTATGAAAGTACATTGGGATGAATTCATAAGACAGCAGTAGAAACTAATTATTCTGTGAATAGCAATGGTATTAAAGCCTGGTTTAGGTTAGAAATAAAACTTGTTCCTGTTACACACTGAGCTTACTACAGAAGAAAAAAAAAATCAATGAAAAACTCTTTTGTGTGCTGCACTTTTTTTTAATCAGGCATTTACCTTCTGACTCTGAGTCTCACAAAGGGTCATAAAACTATTCAAATGATAGTTTTTCCAGGAAATGTGTTTGGATGTAATAGTTCGGGATATCTGTTAGAACATTCAGTTAATACTTGGCCAGATATCTAAGCAATCACTTTCTAGCAGTCCGAAATGTCGTATTTTTGTCTTCTTTTTTAAAGAACATAGACTTGTTTAAAATAATTTTTTTTTGATACTCTAAATCAAAATCCTAACATTTTTTCTTTTTTTTTTCTTTCTCTTCCCCATACTTAGAGGCAAAGTACTAATTTTATTTTCATGAGTTACAGTGACTGGCAGAATAATGCATCTGCTAGTGAATAGCTCTGCTTCTCCTTCTTAATAATCCAGAAAAACATATTAGGCCAATTTAATCCTTGGATTTTCACCAAAAATGAATTTGGTAAGTGACTGCAATCTCTTGCATAAATTCTGCCTCTCACCACACATAACTATATACTGCATTTTCATTTTTCTTCACTTTTTCGACATCAGCATGAACAATTTACTGCAACTTTGTGACCAGATTTTATGAGATTGCTTGTGTATAAGAACACATTTAAAGCATATGTTTTTACTTAAAAGATTGTATATTAATTGCAAATTAATTCTAGTGATTAACCGCTAGCCCATTTAACTTTAGTTCAGCAGTCTGAAGTTTGTGCTAGTTGAGAGACCTATCTTAACATAGATAATGGTCATTCATGCTTTGAGGTCAATGGCAAAACTCTGATTGAATTTAAGGGGGTCAGGATTCAGTTTGGGGTCATATTATATTCACTTTACTCATAAAAATAGCCCCACTGAAGGTGAGCAAGATTTGGTCCAGGGTACTTAGCCAATTCTTAAAATATTTTAACATAACTTTACAAGAGAAGATAATGAAATTAAATATGTTGTGTGTGTACGTATGTGTATGCGAGCCTTGAAAAAAATAAATATATATGTTAAATATGTGCCCTTAAATAAATAAATAAATAAATATACACAATGTGCCTTGAACATTTTTAAATTAGGACTGGTGTTTTCTTTTTAATTGATTTACATCTATCGTTACATTGTACTTACTGCTGTTCTTGATTAAAGGCCGTTTAAGTGAAGATAGATCACTTCTGAATTAATTGTGAAACTGTTTTCCATGTGTTCTAAATAGTTTCCAGTGTGATTAGCACTGCTTACAGATGAGCGTTTGGGCTTGCTTTATGAGTTGTGGTCAGAGTTAGTTCAGACCAAAGAGGTGACCCTTAACAGGAAATGTCTGGATATTTTCTAGTCAGAGAGCAGGTGCGAGTAAGCAGGAGCAGAGGATATTGAGTTGTCTTAAGTAGAAAACTACCTCCCAGCTCATGACTGGAATTGTGGCTGCTTAGTTTCACCATTACGCTATAATATGGAATACAGCTTGGAAGGTTATTCTGTCTTTAAAGGAACTGAATGATAAAGATATAATTCTTTATTAAAAAAAAAGCAAAAATTTCTATACTTAAGTGTTATCAGTTTCATAATTGTGCATCATTATTTTAAAATGAAGATGGTTGTGCAGTCTGTTAATTGGTACTAATGTTTATTCAATGATAATTGTTAAAGATCTGTTTTACAGTAGATAAGATAATGTGCTTCTGTTTAAACTCATGTCAAAACATGTTTAAACAAAAGAATTTTGATAAGAAACTAAGCTGGCAGCCTCTGATACTTACACAATTTTTTTTTCTTTGCTTAACATTGAGATGTAATGTTAGTATTCTGAGATAGTAAATGTTAGTGTGGAAAACACTCACATTTGTTTACATGTAACATATACTCAAATTAAAATGATAAAGCTGGAGCACATACATACTTTTCTGAACTGACATTCTGAGCTTTAGAAAAGCATATACAGCACATTCTCGTGTGTGTGAAGTAAACATGTTAAAGAAGGTTATGAGTGCAATAGAAATGTAGGAACAAATACGTTTTTAGCAGTTAGCTCTGCAAGTGTTTTTACAGAGTTTATAGTTACATTCATTAATAGAAATTGTTTCTAAAGTTATAAGGAGACACTAAACATATTTTGGTCAAATCCTGTACTCTGCTTAAATTAGTGCCTTTCAGAGTGAATAAAGGTGGAAGAGTCTGGCCCACTGCAAAGAATTATGTATATAGTTAGTTGTAGTCCATTCAACAACAGGCATGATCTGTGTGACGCTGCTCTTTCCACTATGTTATATTCTCTCTCCTTTTACCATCCTCTTTATTTTTCTTCCTTTCTTTTGGTGCCCTATAAACTGGTCATTGTTGGGTCATGGGATTATGACAGCCTGCCCAATGGGAATGACATCAGTGGTAAATTTGGTGATTATTAACCTTTATAATTTTATTCACCTGCATTTGTATCTTATCTTTCTGGTGTTAATTTTAGCTTATAGGATGCTAGGGAATTCTCTGTTACTTTGGAGTGGTATCTCATCATGTTTAGATCTTGTTGCTCAATAGGCAAGTTTCCATGAGATCACCAACAGACCTAGGCAAATAATGGATTCTTCAGTTCTTTCACAATTTTGAAAAGTTAAAAAAAAATATCTTGGAGCAGATAGTTTAACTCTTGATTTGTTATTGGTTATTAATCCAACATAGTGTCTTTAAATGTACAAAGAGTTCCATTTCTTTATTCATTTGAACCAGGGATGCTGTAGTCCAGCACTGGAAAGAAAAAGACTGAATGCTTTGTTGCTGTGTATACGGACTTCAAAGAACTGAAGCTTGCTACATGCTCCCATTTTTTTTAACTTTTCAAAATTGTGAAAGAACTGAAGAATCCATTTTTTGCCTAGTTGTGTTGGTGATCTCACTGAAAGTATCAGAATTTTTCACTTTTAAGTTCTTTTAATGATCTAAAATAACAGTAGCAAGACAAGGTAGATGAGATAATATATTTTATTGGCAAAAAGAACAGGTGTACTTGTGGCACCTTAGAAACTAACAAATTTATTTGAGCATAAACTTTCTTGGGCTAAAACCCACTTCATTGGATGCATGCAGTAGAAAATACAGTAGGAAGATTTTATATACACAGAGAACATGAAACAATGGGTGTTACCATACACACTATAACAAGAGTGATCAGTTAAAGTGAGCTATTACCAGCAGGAGAGAAAGAGAGAGAGAGAAAAAAAAAATCTTTTGTAGTGGTAATCAAGATGGGCCATTTCCAGCAGTTGACAAGAATGTGTGAGGAACAGTGGGGGGAGGGGAATAGTTTTACTTTGTGTAATGACACATGCATCCGATGAAGTGGGTTTTAGCCCACGAAAACTTATGCTCAAATAAATTTGTTAGTCTTTAAGGTGCCACAAGTACTCCTGTTCTTTTTGCGGATATAGACTAACACGGCTGCTACTCTGAAACCTATCTTTTATCGGTGAAAGAGAGAAGCTTTCTAGCTACACAGAGCTCTTCTTCAGGTCTGGGAAAGATGGAACAGATTGTTTAGCATAAGTAGTTAGCACATATTTTAAGGGACCATTCAAAGTGAAATGGCCTTTTAACACCCCTAAAGTCAAAAAAGGGGGCTTAGTGGGTTACAGATTGTTGTAATCAGCCATAAACCCAGTGTCTTTATTAAGACCATGATTTTTTGTGACTAGAAAAGTTATATCCTGGCACTAACATGGCTACAACAACACTGCAAACATAAAATATTAGGTTTTTTCCTTTTCTTTACACCATGTACCAGAATCTCTTACCCTATAAATGTGTAAAAAGATATTATTAGAAATAGTTAAAAGGATATCCCTATTGTATATGTTTCAAATTATAAACTACTTTCAGGAGCTATTTTTAGAAACACCATGTACTGCAAACTAGACATGAGAAATTCTTGGTAACTCTTATACAGCACTTTTCATCAATCAATCTCAAAGTGCTTTACAAAGGAGGTCAATAAATGAGAGTTTATATTTTATAATGTCAAAAATATATAATCTATAACCTATAAATTCATTGGTGCTGTATAATATAAGAAGAGAGGAGAGTGCTAGTCCTGTGCCCTACATGCCTATTTGCTGGTCCCAAGAAAACAGAAATGTCATACCCTTGTGATATGAGCCAGGATTTAGAGTTGGGCGATCAGGGTGATTGGTTAGGTGCCAACTTCCATGGGTACCAAATTAAGGGGGACGGGAGGGCAACATTGTGTGGCTGTTTGTTTTGGTTTATTTGGTTGGGGATGCCGAAAATGTTTTCCACCTTGGGTGGCAAAACACCTGGTGCGAGCCCGGGCCAGGGGGAGAACTGCCAGCCTAAGGTTTTTAAATGTTTAAAGAAACTTATGTTTTGGGAAGATTTGAGAGACATTTCAGTTATTATTGAATAGGAAGAGAGGGTAAAAATCACTTTTCTCAGTATAAAAATATATTCTTGCAACCACTGTTTAAATAGCTGCAAAGCTGAACTTGGCCAGGTGTGGGTGGCAGGTCTCTGGGCCCAGAAGAGGATCCCCGATAAACTCCTAATCCCCATGCAGGTGAACGGAACCCCAGTAATGGCCCTGGTCAGCTGGGGATGTAGCCAAACACTTGTCCAAGCCAGCCTGGTAGAATTCCCAGATCCAGCAGAAACAAATAGTCACCTACAATGCATCCATGGGGATGTATGGCTGTACCTAACCACCAGGGTACCAGGGAGGCCACCTGGCATGAGGAACTATGTTGAGTCAGACTAGCCCTGAAGCTGACCTACCCTGTATCTTGGGACATGACTGGCAATTGCTTCATCTGGTCTTGGAAGAGTGGAACAAGTGCCCCACAGACATAAGGAGAATGGAGCCACCAAAAGGGTGCTCCTGGGCCACCAAAATCCCTCTGACCAGCCCAAGATGCAAGTTTGAAGCCACCCCATGAAAGGGATCCCAGAGGAGGACGGATGGGGTGGCTGGACATAAATGGGGACTTCCTGAAGGAACAAAGGGAGGACCCAACCCTAAGCTGGGCTTGGGAACAAGTGGTGGACCTGGACCCTCGTGACATTTGAACAAGTCACCACTGCTGCCCCGTGGCCTCCAGAACACTGGGCTACCCTCTTGGCTCTGTATTTGACCAGCCCAGATGGCCTACCGAAATCTAGACCCCCTATGAGGCGTTGGAATACAGCAAAGTGAAGGCGGCCATCCTGGACCAGACCAGCATCAGTTCTGAGACACACTGCAAATTATTCAGCCATGAATGGTACCCGCTTGGGGCCAGGCCTAAGGCAGTAGCCCAGCAAATCCAGGATTACTGCTCGCGATGGCTGGAACCAGAGAAGCTGACCAGGGTGCAAGTGGCAGAGATGGCTGCGCTGGAGCAGTTTACCCAGATCGTTCCCAGTGGAGAGAAGGAATGGGTGCAGCGGCACCAGCCTGCGACCCTTGCTGAGGCCCTCTCCTTAATGAAAGGTTACCTGACTAACGAGGTGTTGGAGCAGAAGACCCGTAAACCAAGGATCCAGGGAAACCAGGGTCGCCCAACCAAGCGGGGATCACGCATAACTCAGGTAGGGAGCTCCTGACGCCAACTCAGGCCACCTGCGACCACGACAACCTCCGGCCGGAGCTACATGGGGATCAGTCGACACTGTCACCCAGCACTATTCTTTCGTGAGATCTCAAGATCTGATGCCAACCTTGACAGAGCTGTCCTGTAATCATTCTTTAAAGAGGACTCCTAGCATCCACCTCCTGACTCTGAGGTCTCTTAGATTTCGCTCTGGTGATTAGCAATCTGGACAATCACTCAAAGAATAAAGAACAGTTACTTAACCTACAGTTGCTGCAGTTCTTTGAGATGTGTTGCGCACATGGATTCCATGACCTGCTTCCCTTCACCTCTGCTTCGGAGCCCTATACCATCTGTATTCTGTATGGGTGAAGGAATGACGGATATTTGGGCTCACACTGCCCAGTATGCCCTCAGTTGGGGATCCTGGGTCACAAAGTCATCCAGGGCACAGTCATGGCCCCAGTGGACACTGCTGTCTAAAATAATCAGATTTTGTGTGCACTGGGTGTGTGCATACCACAAGTGGAATCTATGTGAACAATACATCTTGAAGAACTACAGTTACTGTAGGGTAAGTAACAGTTCTTTTTCTGCCTTAAGTTAATATATATAGGATACCAAATCTTTCAGTTCATGGGCCATCATGACAGATGCTAATACTGCAGTGATGAAAGCCATATAAGTACCTATTAGTAGATAGTTAGCATTTGATATTAGAATCATAGAATATCAGGGTTGGAAGGGACCTCATCTAGTCCAACCCCCTGCTCAAAGCAGGACCAATCCCCAGTTTTTGCCCCAGATCCCTAAATGGCCCCCTCAAGGATTGAACTCACAACCCTGGGTTTAGCAAGCCAATGCTCAAACCACTGAGCTATCCCTCCCCCCTACTCTCTGAGGGCTTGTGTACATGCTGGGGTAATGTACACTGTGGGTGATTTCTAAGTGCAGTAAAATGTTGTGCATTAATTGGTCCACGTATACCCTGCTGCTGGCATAACATATTAGTGCACTTTAGAAATCACAGCCCTATAGTGCGTATTACCTCACCATGTAGACAAGTCCTGAGACTGTTCTGTGGGATATGTGAACCATTTCTTTGATGAATCACTGGCCTTAATCTGGTTCCTAGAAGACAGGTGCCCACATTACAGAACTCATTACCGTGGTTGGCACTCTTTTTGGCAGTCAAACTATACACACCCCAGAATTAATGGACACAGAACCTGAACTATTTTCTCCACCTTAAACTATACATTCCCAAGAATTAATGTACATGGTATCTGTACTATTTTCACAACAGTATATCTATTTAAGGTTGCCCTATTTAAGTTGAGGATAAAGCACATTTGTGAAATGGTGTGGGGAAGCTTGCACAGCTAGTCTGAATGCTATGCACATTCTGCAGGTAAGTGGAAATCATAATTTTATAGTAAAGTCGATCTAGTGCCTTCAATGAGTAATAATACACTGACTTAAGAATAGTTAGAAATGTAAAGAACAATAATAACCAAAAATGTGTACTTTTGCAGATTACTAAATAACTATGTATGTAACTCTTTAATTTACATCCTCTTTTGAGTTATCCAAAATAAAGAAAATGGTTTGAGCAATTATGAATTTTTCATCTTCATAATAATTTAAACTTTATAAGATTAACTTTGATCCAGTGCCAAGGTTCATTTTCTATCCCACTAAATTTTTCTGCAGTACAGTGAGGTGTGTAGTTTTGTAAAATGTGTCTTCTAATAACTTGCTGTGTGGTCATATTCTATCTTTAAACATCCATTGTTATCCTGAATTGTATGTAATCTAACTATTTTTACTTAGGAATAAAGCAGTTTAAATTAACAAACATTACTTTTTTTCCCTATAGTTATTAAAATGTGTTTTAATGGGATGCAACTTTTCTTTTAGTAGATATTTTAGGTTCTGTGTAATTATCTGGCCATCTAAAATGCCAAATCATAGCATCAGTCATCATTGGATTAAGAAGAGAAAGAAGAGTACTCAGGTCATGTAGTTAAATTATCAGTTATCATAAGGTTTGTTGATTGGATTTCTTCCAAACTTGGCATGTAGTTATCTCATGTGACTTACAGTTAACACACGTTCTGTTATTTTTATAATCAATGTGTTGTTTCTGCTAAGAAGTCAGTGGTGGTAGACTTTTATAACTGCACAGATTCTCACAGAGATCAGTGGGATGGCAGCGAGGCATAAGGTTCTGTCTGAGTGGATTGCTTTGCAAGATCAGGGACTAAGCTAGGAAACAAGTGAGAGTTGGCACAAGCTTAATTTACATAACTAATTGTCACTTACTAGGAGGGGATAAATCACCAAAATATGGTATCTTCCCTATTACCACTATACGGCTAACTTCAAAATAGGGTATGTATGTTCCTGAGGGAGCAGGGAGCGCTTCATGACCACTCAGTGCTGATATCAGCTGAATCGCTGGTGCACATGCTGTAACATTATGGTGATAGCAACAAGTGATAGTAATGAATCATAACACTATCATGATTTTACTTTTTTACATTTCATGTCAGTTCTGTTTCTAGAAGCACTAAGAAACAGATGTAAATTATAGCATTTGTGTGGCTAGGAGTCAAGAACTAGTCTTTTATTGTTCAGGAATAGTACCTTGATCTACTAACTCTGAAACTTCAAGCCAGTGAAACTCAGTGTTTCCCAGAAATGATTGCAATCAGCCTTGAGAGAGGTATCATATTTATACAAACCTTACTGGACCCTTTAAATGGAAGATCTTTTGGCTGGCTTTGACAGTGCAATTGGAGAGGTTTTCATACTTCAACCAGATTACAGGCAATTTTCCCATTTATTTCTATTGGCAGCTTGGAAAAGGGATTGCTAAGTGATGGGATAAATAAGGTGAAAAAAGGTACGGCAAGTTCTATAACTTACACATCAATTTAGCTGTAATGAAAGATATTGCTTACATTGTAATCTTAGTACATTTAATCCTATTTTAAAATTGGAAGAGTGTAGGTAATGATGATAAATATTCATTGTCCAAATTATTTTAGAACAAACCTCTACCCTACTAGCTCTTTGAACCTCCTGCCAAATGGAGTGATATATTATGCAATCCTGGAAAATATATTTGGAAACCTCCATTGCCAAGGTAGTCTGTTTGATGTTGTGTGGTACAGGGTTTTTCAGTGGTGGTTTTTCTAATTTTTTTTATATTACCTACACATGTAAAGTGTAATGCAATGACCTTATTAAGCTTTTATTAAAAATCCACCACTTCCCGGACAGGTAATTATAACATCAGACATTAACATATTATAAGGTTATTTCTGTTGAAAACAATAGCAACATTTTATTTTAAAAAGGCAAATATTTTAAGTTACAGTACAAAATTAAATTCCTTCACTAGTTAACAGAATGTATTATATAATGACACCCCATGCAAAAGTGCACTTTTCTGATACCAGCTCATTAAAAAACAGCTATGAGTAGAATTAGTGCAGTTTATTCAGATTAAAGGCCTATATATTCTCCCCTGCTAACCATAATTAAACTTTATTAATTTTCAACTGTTTTTATGCCACTAATCTTTTTCTGAAATAAGAGTTTGGAATTTTTGGCTACCACTTAATTTGACAGTCATGAAAATAGCTAGGGTGGATTGATGTAAAACATTATTTAAATTACTGCTTTTAATCCTGATTTAAATCAGCAAGCAGGAACCCTGGATTTAAATAACTGATTTTAATCTTGTGTTCCATTTGTACTTTAGTCATTTTCGTAAAGAAAGGTTCATTTCTCTGGTTGGTAACCATTAAAACATGTTGCTTTGCAACCAAATATAGCCTTTATACTAAATTTGGAACTACTTTCTGCTAACTAGGAGGATACACTATGCCTATATGCATTTATTTAAGCAATTATATAACTTACATTTATTCAAGATTCTTAATTTTTAACATTTTTTCTTATGTTAGAAAATGGTGAATGATGCATTTATTATTTGCTAGATGATGAGTTTTTACTTAGGATTTGTGTCAAACTGCATTTGGATAGAAATTGGAATTTGATTAAAAAGATACAAAACCAGCATTTTAAGATACCTTTTATTATTTAATAAAACTACCTTTAAATGTGCTGGATATGTAAGGAGAAAAATACATTTATCAAAACATGTGTTGCATTTCAAACAAACTGATTTAATAAACAATAGAAGGATTATCTGTAGTTAGTGAATGGAAAGAATGCCTCTGGTCACTATAGGCCAGTTTTCAAAGGGATTATTGCCTAAAAATGGAGATAGATCCCTTTAATGGGATTTTGAGAAGAGCCTCATCACGTTATGTGTCTACCTTCCATAGATATAAATGGAAATTCAAATCAATTTGAGTTAGGTGCCTCTCCCACTTAAGTGCTTTTGAAAAGGCCAGTAGGTGCTGCTCTGCATCTGTAGGCACCTAAATATCTTTGCAAATCTGGCCTTATGGCCTTCAGATTTTTAAGACTAGTAGATTTCATCCTCCCCAACTGTTTTTTTTTATGCTTAGATTGGAAGAGGAAAACAAACTTTCCTGCTTTTTCAACTCATAATAGGTTTCGCCACTTTAAATGAACCAGTTCAACTGAAGAAAATATTCTCTTCACACCTGCTAGTTAAACTGGAACCAAAAGTAATTAAAGCAATATCTTTCTCCCCAACAGAAACTGAAAGTACTTACATTTTGAACAAATTAAATACCAGCATCTCCTCCACTGTAAAGAGTGAAAATAATAGATACTTAATGCAGCATATGATATTGTGACATATTTATAAAGCTTCAGTTGACCTCAAATGTTAAGATAACCCCCCCATTCTGTGTATAATTTTAAAAGTAGCTCTCTTTAACTCATTAAAATTTGAGATGATCTTATTGATGCAGCATATTTTTTTACTTAAATTGTTTTAATAGACTGTAGTAAGTTTAGGCTTTAACATAGGTTGTCATAATTTCAAGTTTCATTTTAAACAGGTTTATTTTTAAAAAGAAAAAGTTATTGAATTTAAAATAAATTCTGATTTAAATTTAAAAAAATCTATTATTTTTATTTTAAAAAATATTGATTTTTATCCACTTTACCACCAAGCATCCAGTATTTTATTCTTTGAGAACCCAAAGACCCATGTCTCCTAGTGACTTTATTGGGCTTCAGTTCAGCACAGTGATGGCTGAAAGTTGTCAGTGATTAGGCACATTAACTCTGAACTACATAGTATAAGCTGATAATTTTCTGGTTAAGAATGCATCCGTAACTGGTCTGTACTAGCTAAAAAAGATTCTTCTGGATACATCGGATTTCAAGCCCTGGCAGTCTCCTTCACCTCCTTGAACAGTGTCCCATTGACTGAGATTTTTGAGGCAGTGACTTGGAGTTCAGGCCATACTTCTTCCACTCACTAGGCTTTGGTTCAAGCCTGTGGAAGAGATGCAAGCTTTGACAGGGTGGTCCTTCAGACAATATTTAAATAGGACTTGTCTTACCTGCCTCCAAGCGTGCAATATTGTGTGCTAGTCACCAAAAGTGTAGAATCAGTGTAGACAATGATTCAAAGAAAGAAGTTACTTACTTTACGGTAACTATGTCCCTTGGGTAGGGCGAATTGGGGTGACCGCTCCAGGCCCCACACTTTAGGGGGCCCCATGGGCCAGTGTGATAGGCAGGTGCGGTCGATCCTGGAAGACATGAATCCATCACTTCTGCCCTGGGCCCCCCCGCTCCGGGCCCTGTGCTTCAGGGGACTCCGCGGGCCGCTACAATTGGCTGGTGCGGTTGGTCCTGGAAGAGATGAATCCATCACCTCTGCTCCAGGCCCCAAACCCTCCTAGGGATGGCCCTGACTGTGGTTCTTCGAGAAGTGTTGTCCACACAGATTCCATGACCCACCCTCCATCCCTAATATGGAGTCCCATCACTTGGGATTCTGTATTGGCAAAGGAACTAAGAGGTCCTGATACACTTGGTGACTGTGGTTGCAAGGGTTCCCAAAGCACAGGTCCAAATGGACACTGTTAAAAATATTATCTTGTGCATATGTAGAATCTTGTGGGCAACACATCTCAATTGACAGTACTGTATAATAAGTAACTGTTCGTTCCTCTTTCAACTGAGAGAACTTTTCTGATCTCTTACAGTTAGGGTTTTAGTGGACCTTGTCAGTGCTGCAGAAGGGGCCAGGATTTACAGTAGAACTATAGAAGCTTTGAAATCTTAACAGTCCATTAACAGCAGGATATGGTTCATGAGATTTAATGGGTAGATGTAAAAATGAGACAGGACTACTTCAATTCAGAGTGAGAAAAGGGCACCAAATCTTTGTTTTTCCTGTTTTCTCCCTGATTTAGGGTGTAATGAAAAGTCTTTAATCTTGATAAGTAGCACTATGAACATTACAAAGCTTCTATTTGCTGTACACATTAACTGTCTTTTCCATTGACTATCCCTCAGTACTGTGTTAGAAAAATTCACATTTGTGTCAAATGTTTGGCATTCATTAAACCAAATATTAAAGGACTTTGAAATAACACCTAGTTTGTTCAATATTTTAAAAATTACAAGACTTGTGGGAATAGTCATGGGAACAGCGTTAAGCTAATGTCCAGGGTGGAATAAAATCAGAAGGCTTTGGAGGTAGGACATTTTAAAAACAAAAGCGCAATTAGTTCCAAGACTTTGGGATAATTTTTTCATAGCATCTGAAGAAAAATATTAGAATTTGGAAACAGAATTTTGGAAACAGAAATTGATACAGAACAGTGAAACCAAACTGACAATTGCCCATTTTCCCACTTTAGTCTAGACTTTAGGGCCTAAGGCCAAAATTTTACCTAAAGTGAAGTCCCCTAAATTCTTATTTTAGACTCCTAAAAAGTTATCTGGGATCAATGGGAGCTGCTGGCTCTTTTTGAAAATTGGCCCAATTATTTATTTGTTTAAATATGGACGTCTTAGCCTAACTAAAAAAAATTAGTCTTAAGTTTTCAAACCAGTGTCTTTTCTAAAGCCCAACATCCTCCACAATAATTCTGTGGCACATGGGCTATTCCCCTCCTCTCTGCAGTTCTGGAGGTAATTCATTGTTGCAAAGTAGCCTGTGCTGGCCACGCCCCCTTCTCTGGCTTTGTTCCAAAACTTACTTTCTCGGCAACAGTTAGCGGTGCTTTCCTCCTCATCATTTCCTTTGCTAACTTTACTTTTAATTCCTTTTTTGGGCAGTAGCAAGCAGCTTATCATTTTTTTTTGCCTCTTCCTCCTTCTCCTCCTCCCCTCTTCCCCCTCCGACTGGGTAATTGGCAATGAGGTGGTCTTAACCACCTGGATCTGCTGCAGCATCTCCCCTCAGAGAAACCTCTGCTTTCTCTCAGGCAATAGCAAAGTTGTCCAGCAAACACTGAGCTAAATTAAAGTGGTGTTCCATACATGAAAGAGCATTTATTGTCTGCTCTTCATAGGGTAGATTATGCACCGATGGTTCATATAGGTGACCCTTGCACTGCTAGGGCATGGGACTTTGATTTGGACCGGCTTGTTGGGTCCCCTCCCTTTCCCAGTAGAGCTGCAGCTCCAATGTAGAAAAGCCCAATCAGGAACTTCTGAGCATTTTGAGGAGAGTCCTAAGGAGGAAGGCTATCCAGCCAGCTCAAGGGGAAGGCCCATAATAGATCTGGGCTGGAGGAAAACCCCAGAAAGGATCCGAAGTCCTCCAGCCCCTGATACTCAAGTGGGTCCTCAGCTCCTTCAGGAAAGAAGCAGGACTTCTACACAGCTCCTCTTCTTCCCAAGTTGAATTGGGGGATTCTTATGAAGAAATCACATCCATCCAGTGGGATTGGGACCGAGAGTGAGAGGAGTTGGAGGAAGAAATATCTAATGAGCTCAAGGCCCTAGATAAAAAGGGCTGCAAGAGACTCCACCTGGCCACAGTCACTCAGGAATCCCCTCAAAATAAGCAGAAAGAGCCAAATAACACAAAGCACAAAAAGGGAAAGAAAAAATACAAAAGTTCTAGGAGAGTCTTAGGCTCCACCTCCTGTGAAGAGTGTGAACTTTCTCATTCTGATCAGAACAAATTCACCCTGATAAATTTGCAATTATGTATAATAAAATGTCATCCACTGTACAGATATAAATGGATGAAGTATTAGATAAGAAGCCAAAGGGAAAATGTCTGAAAGCCAAAACCCAGCCTGAGACATCCGTTCTCCTGCATGCTTCCTTTGAAGATGTAATCAGGGATGAATGGGGAAGGGTATAAGTAGACATGCACTTACATACTACAAAATGTAAGAACCAAAAAATACTCTCACAGAAACACCAAAGGTGGATGCTTTAGGTGGCACCATTAGTGAAGGATATGATAATCGAAACAGAAAGGGTGTTCTTTCCCAAAAACACAACTGTTGCAGAGGCAGAGGCCACCCTTAAGAGGGATTTTGTGACTTCCTCAGCTGCCTGTCGGATTCTTGGTCACATGCTTCACAAGAGCTGCTGTGTCCTGGCTGTATGATTTAAATGACAGAGACCATCCTGATTTCAGTTATAACTATACTGTTAAAAAAGCAACTGCTTTTGCTGCAGACACCTCACTGGGATTCTCAGCCAAGACTATGGCATCTAGTTCAACAGCCTGGCATTATCTCTGGTTATGCCTCTGGACAGCAGTTGCTCCCTTTAAACAAATCCTGTGCTCATCCAAGTTCATGTGCTCTCTCCTGTCTGGATAAAAGCTGGATAAGATAGTGGCAGACAATGCATCCATGCAGAAGCATGCCTCCTGTCTGTGCCTCAGGAATGGACTATAAGGCTAACAACAGGCAGAGAACTCTCTTTTCATCCATCCTCTTCACAGAAGTACCAAGGGAAGGATGTCAGAGGACAGCCCTGGAACAATGGATTAGGCTTTAAAATCTGTGGTGGCAGGCAGCAACACCTCCAATTGCTCATGGTGACAGCGAAAGACTGCTTCCAGCCTAATCTGAGTGTAGAAGGCAGAATATCTTGCTTCAGAAGAATAGTCCCACTCCACCATGGATGTATAGGTGAAAGAAGTAGTGAGGTTCAGTTCTCCCTCAAACGAAGGGTCTCACCTATCACTGCTTTATCGAATCACTCATCTTGGACAACCCTATCAAACATGAGCTGGTGGTGAATGACTTCTCACACCTTTTGGATATAGAAGCAATAGAACCAGTTCCCTTAGAAGAAAGGTTCTTAGGTCTATACTCCATTTTTAGGCTTGACAGGATTTGATTAAGTCAACATGTCAGTAAATGTCTAATTTAGCTGACACTGAAATCAGCAGAAAAAAATCCATCTGTAACAGTTGGCGTGAGAGCAGCCTCCCCCTGTAACGTGTGCCTTCAGGGATTGGGTGTCCAGGCTCTGCAGCAGCACAGAGAGCCGTCTGCTGCAACCCTGCTGTCACAGGAATGAGTGAGCAGTGTCGTGCTATTAGAGCTGCAGAGGGCTCCCTGCACAGCTGTGGGGCTGGTGGTACTTGATTGCTGCAGGCACAAGGTGTGTTGAAGGCTGAGATTTTGCTGGAACAGAGCAGAGAATCCTAGGTCAGGGCTGCCTGGCTGTGGGGGGAGGCCACCCTGCAGCTGAATGGCTCCTGCCCAGGGATGGAGTCATTGAGCAGTCCGGTGGCCTCTCCCGCAGCTGCGGGCTTGTCCTCCTCCTCTCAGTCTTGGCCAGGGGTCTTTGCTCTGCACCACCAGGACTGGAGACTTCACCATACCCTATGCCTGCAGTGATCAGGTGTCACCAACCCCACGGCTGTACAGAGAGCTCTCTGCAGCTCTGCTTTCACTCACTCACCAACCAGGAGTGTAGGGGCCTGTGCTTGGGCAGAACTTCTCCTCTGCAGCCAGGTCTCGTTACCCTTCTTGCAGCCCTGGCCGAGCGTCTCTGCTCCTCCGGGCCAGGACTTCAACCTCCCCCACTTCAGCCTGGGTGTCTTGGGCCCCTCGACTGCACAGGGAGCCCCCGATCATACTCCCCTTAATTTCCCACAACTGTAAACATAAAATGGTTAAAAAAATAAAAAATAAAAATTTATATTAGTTGTTGAAATTGAAAAATAAATTAATTCTGCCAAGCCTATTCATACTGTTCATTGTCCAGAAGTATACACGGGGATTAGAACTGTTCTAGACCTCCAACAACTCAACAAATGGACGAAGAACACGAGATTTCAGATAGAAACTGTAGCTTTGATTATAGCATCCCTATCCCAAGGAGCTTTCTTCCCTCAGTATTCCTAGCAGATGCTTATTTCTGCATCCCCATATGACTATGTCACTATCAACTACAGACATTTGCATATGACATGGCCCCCTACCAGGACAAAATGCTCCCATCTGGCCTTTCATAAGCTCCCACTGTCTACCAAAATGCTGGTGGTGTTCATAGCCAGACTCAGGTCTCAAGGTACTTATCTATATCCATTCTTGGATGATGTTTTGATGAGGGCCCCAATCAAAGAAGCAGCTCAGAATGCTACAACTCAGACACTGGAATTGCTTCAAGCACATGGGTTTGTGAAACAGAAGAGCACATGGAGCAACGTGGTAGTAAACCATAATATCAATCTCTTGGAGCTCAGGACAGCGAAGCTAGCCCTCAATGACAATATCACGGGAAATAGTGAACAATGAATATTAAGTAGGGAGGGATAAACAAACAGACTGAAATAGAGAAATCTCCTCTTGAAAGGAAATGTCTGAAAGGCAAGTTATGTTTGGATTACCACATGCAACACCTTCTTTCTGGAGGAGGCCTCCTGATGGGAATAGAAACTCTGCCTTTTAATGTTAGATAAAGGTGTTGACAGAAGGCCACATTGCTCAGGTTTTCTTCAGTTGAGGCACAAACTCTTGCTCTCCAGATCTGGCCAGGTATAGTTTGGATGCTCAAAGACCTTGGCACTTCAGGTGCAAAGACAAAAACAAAGAGCCTCATCTTCTGTTCATTCAGTGCACTTGAGATCAATTTTTTTTTTAATCCTCTACATATGATCAGGTTATGTCACAGCTCCTCTGTATGCTGTCTAGGATTTGGACAAAATGATGGAAAGATCATTTCCTCTGAAGAATGGAAAAAGGAATTCACCTTTAGTAAGAAAGATTCTGTGGTCATTAGAACCACATCGTCATTGGGGAAACACAGAGTGTAGTTCTCACATGGATAGAGCAGCTGTAGTGAAATCATTTTTGGTGGCAAGGTCTTTAGCACCTATACAAACAGAAAAATAATGACTTATCTATTTACTCAGAAATGGAAATAGGCTGTATTTATTGCTCTTGAGTATATTTTGTTGTGTCTGTAGTTTGTCCTTTCTCCAAGTCTGTTCCAAGAATAATTAGTCACAGTTGGTGTGTACAGGTGCAATAGCAAACAATGTATGATAGCAATAAAGCAAATATAATTAGAGATGGGTCTGAACAGGAAGTTTGGGAGTGTTTTGGCACAGGGCATTAAATGATCCCATTACACAGATTGCAACCAGATGCAAAATTTGGATACAGATCCAAATAGCTTCAAGAAGAAGAGGGTTTTGAATCGAGGGTATTTGTTTGGGCCCACTTTTAATTGTAATAAAACATATTCCTTCTTCTACACAAGGTATTGAAGCATCTGACTTAATCTCCCAATCATAATTACTATCAAAATATGAAACTAATTCATTATTTAAACATGAAAAATGTGATTTTTTAAAAAAATAGTGTTATGCTTTGGTTATATGAAGAAAATGCCAATAGTTTATGTAAAAATGAATGTTATTTAGGTTGAAAGGCAGAAAACTGTTTTAAAAAAAACACACAACAAGAAAAATATTAGGTGTTATCTTATTTACACTGATTTTCATAGTTATGTACCTTACAAAATAACTCAGGAAAACACGGAGTGATTCAATATGTAAATGACTTCAGTGTAAGCGACTGCACAATTAATACAGTAGCTGAGTGAATTTGCATGCTAGTAATTTTTGAAAATCACTAGAAAAAACTGTACATACAGTGCACATGTTTTTACATTGTTAATTGCATACTCAGATATGTATGAGATCTTCAGAATATCCTTTGTCACCATTAAAATCTTTGAAAATAAGGCACTATTTGAAGTTCATGCATGTGTACTTTGACCAAACAAATGATTTAGGTGGTGGGAGGGGAGAGGGACAAGAGAAAGTGTTCAAAAGATGAGTTCAAAACCTTGTGTTTCAATACATAATGGTAATAACGGTAATAAAGCTGCCAATATAAATTGGGAGATTTGTAGGTAAGGTTCATGAGGCTTGCACTGAAAGTTTGTTAGCTTGGAGAAAATATTGATAGTACAGTGTGCCGAATAACACAACCTCCAAACAGAATGTAGGGAGAAAATATTTCAATAAGGGTACTGGCTTTATTTATATTTAAAAATCCTACCTATAAATCCAAATTGATTACCTTAACAATTAGTTACAGTACACAATAATATCTGCTGAAACCCTTTTATATTCTTAACAGTTTCTGTAGTTGAAACTAATGAAGATGGAATCTTAGCAAATGGACTCCCCCGCTGATGAAATCAGCCTGGAGCTACAGTATCCACAAAGCAGATGTTCTACTTTTCGAGCTAGTGAAAATCTTTTAGGATTATGTTTTCATTTCAAGCTATCCCAAGAATAAGTGCTGGTAACTTTGAGGTGTTAGATATATATTGTTCAATAATAAAAGAAACAAATGTCACTAGCTGTTGAGACCTGAACTGAGAGCCTAAGGTCCTAGGTGAAAAATGGTAAAGCTAAGGCTGCAAATATGTAAATTACTAATGTGATCAGACTATAATAATGAGAGAGGATAGACTGTCTGGTTGCTAAACTAGTACTATGGTAGACACCTCTTATATATGTTACAGCCATGCATTCTTAAACTGGCGTGTTTATCCAATTCTAGATAGAAGGCATTACCTCATAATGATATAATAAAATAATAAGGGTCAGAACCTAAGCTACTGAAAATCAGAAGTTGTTGTCATTTATGATAGGTAAGGTGGTGGCCCTTATTATAGAACCATAGAATCACAGAAATGTAGGGCTGGAAGGGACTTTGAAAAACTGAGTCTATCCCCATCCCGCACTGAGGCAGGATTATGTATACCTAGACCATCACTGACAGATGCTTGTCTAACCTGTTCTGAAAAACCTCCATGACAGGGATTCCACAACCTCTCTTGGTAATATGTCCAGTAACTTAACTATCCTTAGTTAAAAAGTTTTTCCCAATATCTTGCTGTTGTCCGTTATTAGCTCTCCTTCCCTGCTAAATAGTGGACCTTCACTTTCCTTCATCTTTCTTTTGTTCCTAATGTATTTATAGAACCCCTGTGTTTATGTCCCTTGCTTGTTGTAGCTAATTTTATGCCTTACCTTTTCTGATTTGACCTTACATGTTTGTGCTGTTCTTTTGTACTCCTCCTTAGCAATTTGTCCATGTTTCCACTTTTTGTAGGGTTCCTTTTTAATTAAAGAGTCCCTGATGCAGCCATATTGGCCTCTTACTGGTCTTCCTGTCTTTTCTTAGCATTGGGATAATTTGCTATTGTGCCTTTAGTATTGTCTCTTTGACAATAATTGCTGTGCTGCCAGCCTCTAGTCCCAGCCTTTGTCCCCCAGGCTTCTTCTCTAATCTGCTCCTCATATTCTTCAACACAATATCCTAGGTCTGGCTTTTGTCCCCTCTACATTTGAGTCAGATGGCTTCCTCCTCCACGCTGCCTGGATGCCAGCACAGGAGGGGCTCTCACTGAGATCACAGGAAAGACAGGCTCCTGGTTCTCAGTTCTGGTGCCCAGATCTACCCTTATCCCAGAGCAGCCATTGCAGTTCACCTTCACCTCTGGAGTCAGGAGCTTCCAGAAGTTGCCCTTGTCATTGCTGCTTTCACTATCTTCTTTTCCACTTTGAGTAAGCTCCTGGACTTTAGTGAGTCACAGGACATCTGCCACAACTTTGATGTACATGAGGTTCTCTTCCACTGAAGCCAAATATACACCAGTAATTTGCAACTGAACTGAAAGACCATCAACTTTTGACTAGCCCATACCACTTGACAGCTCTTGTAAATCTGATTATTTTCATTCTGCTGGAATCTTTCATCCTTTGCCGCAGCTTTTTGCCAGTTGCTGAAGCTATTACCATAAACACAAACTTTTCTACAGCAATGTATGTTGTAAAAAAATCTGCACTGGAAGCAGTAAGCTGCATTCATTATTTCGATATATTCGACCCATTGATATAACAAAACCAATCTATTTTGAAACTTCTCCATTCATTGTTGTATTTCGTTTGAGGAAAGACCTTAGCTATGGTTGTTTTGGGCCATCAGATATGATGTGCGCAATATCACTTGGTTCTGGTGGAATCTTTCTCCCTGGGTTTACCTTATTACCAAGTGCGTTCTCTTCCAGTTTCCGTTCACGGTACCATATCACCCAGTCATTTCCTTCCATCTCTTCTTCATCTGATGAAGAAAGAATCTGATGCAGAATGTTCTACTTCTGATTTTCTAAGATACAATCTTCATCATTATCTAAAGTACAGAGTTTTGAGATAATATTGATAGAGCAGTCTCCAATGATTTTTCTAAATTAGGCTGGGTGCTCCTCAGGCCAGCCCTTTTGCCAATATCTCCTGGTGTGTGCCCTACTATTAGAAGCAGATTTAAAATTTATTGGGGCCCTGGGCAGAAAGAACATTTGGGTCCCGCTCCTCTCACAGCTGGCCCTTTCCCTTAATTAGCCATTAGCCCGCTCCCTGCTCCTCTCCTTCCCCCCAAAGCCCTGCCCCCGGCCTGACCGGTAGCTGGAGTCAGGCCATGATAAGAGCTGCCCAGGGAGCCCCAGGCCACTGTGGGGAGCCCTGGACCTTCCACCTGCTTGGGTGGCATGCCCTGGGGGGCAGGGGCACAGGCCTAGGGACTGCTTTCGGGCCCCCTGGCTCCCCGCCTGGGCAGGTGGAGGGTCCGGGACTCCCCACAGTGGTCTGGGCTCCCTGGGTAGCTCTTACCACAGCCTAGGATGACCATACGTCCCATTGGTCACCGCAGTAGCTATGAAGATCTCCCGTCAACATAGCGCTGTGCACACAAGTGCTTATGCCCGCAAAATGTATGTTGCTCAGGGGGGTGGTTTTTTTCACATCCCTGAGCGACATAAGTCTTGCTGACATAAGTGGTAGTGTAGACATGGCCTCAGAAAGACAAAAAGTCTTTTCAGTTTTAGATGTCAAAGACAGTTTTGTCTGATAGGTAAAACTTAATGACGGAAACCTTCTGGACTTGTTTTGGAAGGTATAGATGACTCTGAATCCTATTTGGCATTTCTCTGACAACAGCCATGACATGCTAGAAGGATTTGAGGGGGTTGATATACTTGCAGATGACGTCTTAGTGTTAGCTTGTGGAGGCTCTCTTATGGATGCTAATGCTGATAATGATTGTAAGCTGATAGCACTGCTCAGTAAAGCACATCCAACTGAATAAGAAAAAAATAAGACTGCATCTGTTAGCTGTATTAGACACCTAACAACAAGGGTCTTAAAACCTGACCCTGAAAAGATACAAGCAATTCTGAAATGTCCATCCAAGAAATGAGCAAGACATGCACTGCTTTTGGCATTTGTTAGTTATCTGTCTTAGGTCAGTGAACCCTTTAGGACATTGACTAATAAGATTCTGGAATGTGTTAGGAATCCCAACAGCAAGACACTTCCAAACAGATCCAAAAACTATCTGGTGGTAAAATGTTATGTAAAGGAACCTGTAACTAGAGCTAAGTGAAATTTTTCAGCTGAATAGTTTATTCACTGATAAATGTAGTGTTGGTCGACCAGAAACTGTTTGTGAGTTTGACCCGATTAGTTTCAGCTAGGAAAAATGTTTCTCAGCAAACTCTCTGTGCCCTTCAGCCCAGTGTTTAGGGCAATTGCCTGGGGTGTAGGGGATCCAGACTTGAATCCACTCTGGAGCAGGGATTTGAATTCAGATTCTCCCCTCCAAGGGCCCACTCCATCAGGCTATAGACTATTCTGATGAGTGCTGTTCTCAGTCTCTCTTGTTGAACCTGTTCTTTGAAAAAATATTTACATAGTCATTGGGCCAGCAAGAGAATGAGAATGACTCTTCAAGTCTGCTGTGTAACGCACTCACCTGGGAGTTAGGAGATGTGGAAGCAAATCACTCCCCTGAATTTGTCAGAGAGAAGATTTGAATCTAAATCTCCATTGTTTTTGCATGTAAAACACCACAGTTGACCATTATCTCCCAGGGATGTGATCATATACATGTGGACATAGATTCCAAAGATTTTTCGTCCAGCTTCAGAAAATCTTTATCAGCGCTAAACCACCTTCAAATAATGTTAATGAAACTTCAAAAATGTTGCTTGGATGTAGAATACAAAAATTGAAGAAACCCATGTATAATAAGATTATATGTGGAAGTAGGTAAGTTACGAGTCTTATAATATTTTGTAAATGTTATTTTATATTGAGACATTAAGCTAGACATATTCAGCTGGCAAATGTAGGCTGCAACTTACTTTTGATTTAATAGTATGTGGCAATTTTACTTTTTTGGTCTTTTATTGGTTCTTCACTTTTGCTAAGTAGTAATTGCACAAATAAGAAAGTTTGAATATTGTGACTTAATTTGTAAATGATTGACAAGTAGCATGTGCTATGCATTGTGAATTCTGTTATGAAAATTTTGTTTAGTGTATGAATAGTTTTAGTAGATCTTATTGAGGCTCCTTTGGCAATAGGTCACTAGCATGTGGATGTGTTGATTCTAATTATCATTGTTATCAACATCTTAGCATCTAGGGGCCCAAGCCAGGGGCCCAAGACCCATTGTGGAAGGCGCTGTATGAGTATGAAATAAAAAAAAGCATATTACTTTAAATATTTTTATCCAGGAGGTTTCCATTTTTTCCCATGGCATTCTGCACAGGACGAAGTTAAAGTTTCCTGAGTTTGACCTGGTGATTATGGTTGATTAGAGTTTGATTGTCTAGGAAATGAACTCTTTGTGTAAGAATGTGGCTTTACATTGTATTTCTTGGTTTTTGTGGGTTTGAGTTTGTATTACTGTCCCTTAGCAGCTTTAACTGTTTTTCACTAACTGTTCTATATATTCTGAATATGAAATTATTGTCATTAAAAGTATGAGGATATTTGTAATGCTAAATGAATGCAGTCCAAAGCTTTGCAGGGCTGTTAATAATGAATCCACTGATGGCAACACCAGCATCTAGTTCTTATAGTAATTTGTTCATAGAAAAATGTACTGAAAGATAAGTCTGGACTGTATTAAAAGATAATTAATGGGATCAGCATGGTGGCAGTTTTTTCCATAGTGAAAAGGCATGGGAAGGTCCCAGTGTCTGTAAATTGCAACATGGGTGCAGGAAGTATGGCTGTATAGTTGCATTGTATTGTTCCATCAACATACTTGCAGTGGGCATGACCTAGAATAGTAGAGGAAACCTCCTGGATGAGAGTAGGAACAGTCAGAGCAATTTAGATTACGGCTAGATTTTTGAAGGTATTTAGGCATTGCTGCGGTCAGCATTGCAATGCCTAATGGTTAGGATCCTAAGTCTCATTCTCAAAAGAGATTTATGTTCCTAACTACCTAAATCCTTTTGAAAATGAGATTTAGTCTCCATTGTTATGTTCCATTTGGGGTTGTGGCTTTTTCTTATAACAAAATGTTAAGATTGTGTATTTCCTCAGATTGACTCTCCACTGACAGCTGTACAGTGCAAGGAATGTTTGGTAACATGTTCCACAAAGCATAGACTGGAGTATCAACAATGTGTATTGTGGGGAGCATCATATGCTATTACTTTGGGCAACAATAACTTGTGGTATTTACTGCAGAATTTGGATGCTCTGGAGAAGCATGTATGTAGCAGCTACATTCCACTTACCTGGTCATAGAACCGTGGCATCTATTTTCCCGCAAATGCAAACATGACCAATGGTTTGTCATGCCATATTGTTGTGACTAGATGTGGCATGGCATCCCACCATTTAGCCCTTCTCATCTTTTACAAGGAATTTGTGGCATTTTCCATCTAAGGTTGTTATTTTCTATTATCCCCTGTAGTATATAAGCTAAGGGAACTGAAGTATAGACCAGTGGGCCAAGTGAGCCTTCTTGGAGAGCATCTGCTCCCCTTTGCACTCAGCCACATCTCTGTGACAGATATCCTTTGTTGACTGCTGTAGAGTGGGGAAGAGACCATGACCCCACCCTGTCTCCGTTCCCTTTTGGAGAGTGTAGAATTAATACTACCTTAGAAAGTTGTGCAGGTGACAGGCGCAATCTGGCTCTAAGTGGTACATTTTACAAATGGTTCATAAAGTTTTAACACATGCATTTCACTTGTGTTGATAGTATTTTCATAGTTTGAATACTGTGCAGTGTTTAAAAATTTATCTTTAGGTTTAAGTTGGTTCTGTCAGCATCTGCTGACTAACAGTACATGGAGTATCATTGACTCCATGCTCAAAAGAGGCATTGTGTCAGAGTTAAGGAGCCATCTGAAAGAGATGGTGGTTAAATGTAAGAAAGTAAAGAAGGAAATGTGGTAGGCAGTGGTCAATTTCCATATATCTGGGAGATCTACTGTAATAAAAAATACCAACTAAGAGAAATGGATAATGATGGCACTTTTCTAAATACTTATCTTGGTAGCAAAAATAAATGCTGCTGTTGGTTTACCTAAAGAATTGATACCTTGTGAGAGTGGAAGTGAAGTTGCAGTCAGAACAGCTGATTTTTGTCCCATGATTTGCTTTTTTGGCCTCATTTCCAGTACCCCCAACATTGTTTATTCATTTATTTTTTGGTTTTGGCAAGTGTGATTGTTTCAAGAAATGAAATTTTATTCTGTTTGCCAATCAAGCTACTAACTCAGCAAGGTTGGAAGGTTGCCCTAATATTCTGTAAACCAATTAGATTACAAAGTATCTGACATAATTTGAAACGCTGAACAATCTTAAACATATCTGAACAAATAGAATTTGATTTGCCATATAAGAACTAAAAATATAATTCCCTTCCCCCAACTTTTAAATGCAAATGAAGAGAACCATGAACCTGGGTGTAATTACAAACCTTTGAAAAGTCACTCTGGTAATCCGTCATAACAGTTGAGTTCTGCTAATCTTTCAACAAAAGTATGCATCTGGTTTCAATGTTAAAACTGTCTCCTTTTAACAATGGGTTAAATATAAAAAGTTCCCTTAGGCAGGAAGATGTTTGAATGATCAGATGTGAAATCTTGGTGACCTTAAGCTGTTGCTCATTTCAGACGGTTGCAAGACTGCAATCTGGGGCAGGGTGAGTAATGAAATAAAATGGGAACATAGGAAATGTAGGTTGGAAAGAGGCCAGGGTTCCTCCTCCTTGTTAATTAAATTGATAATTTATAGCAGTGGGTTTCCCTTATATCAGTCTAAAGTGTTTATATTTAAAATAACTTTGAAAAACATGGTTAATATATATCTCTAGGGGATATATAGTGAGTAGTATCATTTTCTTTTACATTTGTAGTATCATTCAATGAGTGCTTCTTTTTCATTGCATTTTTGACTATATATTGGAAGTTAAAAGTATCTTAATTTTTGTGAAAAATCCTCACTTATAGTCAACAGTTATCTTTTCATATTGTAACCCTTACATATAATCAGCATTGTTGTATTAGAAGTCTCTGAGCTGGCTGTAAATATACGCAAACTGCTTTTAGTATTTATTTTAGAAAAACAATGAAGCATACCATGATTAATGCTTAGCTGGCAAAGAAAATGAGTAAGACATGAATACTGAGTTAAAAAAAATCTCCTCTCTTTTATTTAGGAATTTAGTTTAGAAGACAAAACAAAGATCACAGTCCACTCTTGCCTTGTCCAAGATCTACATGAAGCTTTTAACAATATAAAAACATAGGTTTGTTCTATTTGTACATTTTGGCCTAATTTCAATATGGGCTTTCTAAATTTTATAATATTTCGTTTTAAAAGTTTCATTATTTTTCACTACAAAGGCTTGATCCTAGTCTACTGACATCGGTGGGAATTTTACATTGACTTCAATGGTTACAGGACCCCAGCCTAACTCAAAAACAGAATACTTGATAGTGCTGTGTTGTAATGGCTATCCAGCAAATACTGTAGTAAAAGGTGCCGGGGAAGAAAACCTGACTCTGCTCTTTCCCCACAAACGTGATGAAGATGTGAAATTTTTATTGATGAAAGCAAAATCTATGCATGAAAACATGAACCTCAATTCGGTCCATTTTTCTGGATCTCCTCATGGAAAAATATATGCAGGATATCAGATATAAATCAAGCTGTAATAGTTCTATTACAAGATTTAACGCAATACAAGAATAAGAGACATTAGCCGAGTTAGACCCCCTACGAGTTGTTCCATCTGAGCAGATCCCAGAGCATCAGCAGAGCTGCACTGACATCAATGGAGCTCTATGCAGGTGCTGAGGTCTGTGTTGGTGAATCAGCTTCCAGGATCAGGAGCCTAACGAGTCCAACAACAAAATGCATCTATTAATTTAGAAACAATTTTGTGCTGTTCATCATGGAGCAGCCACTCCATAGTGATTGACCATGTAGTAGGAATAACTTGTAATAATATTATTCTGTTTAAGTTCTTATACCACGCCTGTCGCTGGTTTATATGAGCACCTTCCAGAATATAACAAGCCTTCCATCTGTCATTCTTACTCTCTCTCTTCCTTTCTCAAGGGTGAGGTTGACCATTGGGACACTGACAAAGGGAATACAGTTTTGAGCGCCTGGGGAATGGGTGTAGCCCTCCAGTGAGGAACTGTTGTTCGCAGGTGGACCTGTTGGAAAGAGATGTGGTCATTGCAATGTCAAAGGAAAGCAGCATTGCAAATCAGAGGGAGGTGAAGGCAGGACAACTGGGGTGAAGTTGGACTTCGCAGCCAGGGAGAGGAGGAGTTGATTCCCTCTTGGAGTGACACAACGTGGTGTTTAAAAAAACCCTTTTATTGTGACGGTAATTTGTAGTTTATCATTTTCCTAAGCAAGTATTTGATGTTACTTTATATTATTTATATTATATTGTCCCTGCCTAATTTCTGGGTTTTCCTTTATGAAGTTTAAACTTTAAGGTTATATCCATTGTGTTGGTTTGCCTCTACCTCTCCTTTCAGTCGGAATAGCCTAGCTGAGGCCTGGGTCACTGCACTGTGGTGGGTGTTTTTTAGTGAAGACCAGGTATTGCAGATCCTAGCGAGTGCCCCCGCCTGGCCACCCATTAGGACTGCTGTGAGGGGAATCCAAACTTCTGTGTTCTGGATCTTCTGGGGTGTTAGGCTTCTGAAGCCTCAGCAAACTGCAGCACTGGTTCCTTCTGTGGCCTCTCTGGCACATTTCCCCCCACACTGACGGTCAGTCTGTTACCCATTCTCAGAAATGGGGCTCCTTACTCCAGTGGCTGTCGGCCCCGAGGACCAGCACTGACCCCAAAATATCTCAGTTACTTAAACCCCTGTTCTATAATTTCACCCCAAAGGTGTGAAGTTTCTGGTCTACAATTTAAACTCTCTCAGTGGCATGCAGTAGTTGTGAAGCAGTTATCATATAGAGAGACATTTTGCATAGTGTGACACCTTTGTGCTCTTTTATACTTAATCATGTAAAGCAAAGCAGAGTACAGATCACACAAAATATAACATCAGAAACCTCAAATGTCCCTGACTTTCTAGCTCACCTTTCTTTGTGGGTCCTAGAGGAACCACCTGGATCTAGGAAGGCAGGCAGGCAGGGTATGCCCTGCCTCATGCAGACTGTCACATGACAAGTGGTCTCCCTCATGGATTGGAGGAAAGGTCCCCAGGCAGACCAGACTCTACCCTTTTAAAACCTTCAGCCCCCTGTGTCAAATGACACCCTTGCCATCTTCTTCACTTGAGCACAAACCCCTGTAGGTGACTTTGTTGCCAAGGTGACTTCTTCTGGCAAGAGTTTTTCTGGGACCAGTCTTTTGTCTCGAGTGAACAGATTTCCAACAATTGTATATTTAAGAGTCATCTACCCTCTATTGTTGTTCTTTTGCTACCAGCCTTTGGAATTTTCAATGCAACATGGTGTTAAACAGACTACAGAGAAGGCAAAAGGCTGCACATTCAAAATGGAGTTTTCAGACCAACACAGACACATAGGGCTTATAACCTCACACAGAATTCACAACTTGTAGACATATTTCCAGTTCATCATACCAGGTTGATGAAGTGCACCTTGCACGTGGAATGGAAAAGGGAGAAGTTTTCAGTAGTTTTAAAATCCTGTAGGAAGTCATTTTACAGTTTTGGACTGGCCCTCAGAAAGCTGTCTCCTATACAAACGAGCTTTACCATTACAGTAGACGGCACCGTTATGGCAGAGGAGCGAAATTATTTAACATAATCTTTGTCCTGAAACTTAAGGTACTTTTTAGGTATCTCAGGCCCAGGATTACCAATGGTTTTAATTTCATAACTAGTAGAGGAAATCTGATTCAGTAGAGAAATGAACATATACAGCCTACCCAGGAGGTTTTCTAAATTCAGAAGCATGCATGAAAGCAATCTTCTGTGTAATGTCTGCCTCTGATCTTAAAAATCCTAGGTTACAATAGCTTAGATCAGGCAAGTGGATTTCCCCCTGACTTTCTAAAATAATTCAAAATTTAGGGAAAGCGTATTAGATACAGATAATACTTAAATACAAAATAATCATCTTTGAACAGCAGGTGATTTTTTTTGTACTTTTAAACTGAAAAATCCAAAAAGATAACTGTATTGTAACAGGCATTGTAGAATCTGGCATTTAATTTACCGGGTGATTATCAAAAAAATTCCCCTAACTTAAATGAATGTGTTGGTAGCAGTATTAGCTCTTCCCTCCTGATGCTTAGCATTCAATGAATTACACTTACCATTATTTCTTTATAATATCCGGCACCTCCTCCCTCAACATCAATAGAAGTTTGGCCATTGATGTCAATGTGAGCAGGATCAGGCCCGTGGTGACTCAGTACTAATTGAGGTGAAATCCTGGCCCTATTAAAGTTAATGGGAGTTTTACCTTTGCCTTCAAAGGAGCCAGGACTTCACCCTAGAAGAATAAATGTACATTCAAGTCCTATTACAGTGTCCAGAATGTCTCACTGCTAACACAAAAGAAATTGCCCAATATCTGACAGGATTTATTGTCTAGTGCCCACTACCAGTGTCAGTAACACAGTAAATAACAGGTCTATTTGTAGTAGGTAGTATGTTTATTAATTATTATTATTATTAGCGCGATACAAGACTTTGAAGGAGATGGATTCTGTACCTAATGATCTGACCTTGTAAGGGCCAGATTCTGATCTAATTTACCAGCGTGTTTCAAGAATAACTTGGTTGACTTCAGTGGAGTTACTCTGGATTTACACAGATGTAACTGAGGTCAGGATCTGGCAGACAGTACAGCTCAGAACAAATAATATAGTGGTTGACTGGGTGAAGGTCCATTCATAAAGTGGTATCTTCTCTCTATGTATGTATGTGACTAACGTACATATATGTATGTGTCTATTTGGTGCACAAAGAGCCTCCATGATCCTGCACCCTTTACTCGCAGAAGTAGTCCCACTTGATTTCCCTAGGGATGCTCCACTCTGGGTGCGTTTGCATCCCCTGCACCTTCAATTGGCGATTTCTCATAGCAGTCCATTCCACCCGCACATGCGTGTTACTCAGACTCATGCCCCAGTGCCGTTCCTATACTGCACTCTGCGGTCTAAATGTCTCAGTTCCTTCTCAACTGCCCCAGCTTGAGAAAGAGCTTAGCAAGTTGTCTGAGTTCAGACTTCCCTGGGGATGTTGGAAACTCACAGTATTGTCACCTCCTTCAGCTACTATTACTTCAGCTCAAGCCCTGGACATGGTATCGACAACGCTCTTGGTACCACAAGCATTCTGGTTTCCCTGAGACCTCATGGTGTCTGAGACTCCTGATTCACCATTGTTCGGCTCCAATCTCTTCTTGGTACCAAGAACTTCCAGATCTCTGGACACCTGTGTTGTTCTGATGGTGGTACCTCAGGCTTTCTTATGCTTCCCACCATTACCGGGTGACTTAGAGGAAGAGAATTCTAATGAAGATTTTGCCTCAGCCTCCCAAATATCTGTGCAGGGCTCTCCACTCCACCCCTCTGAAGGTTCTTTTCCTGAAATGCCTGAGCTCATTTGTGGCAGACATCCACAGCTACCATCCTGCTTGGGTGAGCACACGTGGATTCCACCACCACCTGGGCCATATTGGGACCTCTGGGTGGCTTATTGCCATCAGTTCCCTAGGGCCTCAAGCTCTGCCCTTCATAGAGGTAGACACCCCTCATCACCCTCCCTTTCCAGGAGACTTCAGCCTCAAGAAGAGACCTTTGAGGAACAGGAGGCCAGGGCTGATGAGGAGGTCGCTCCAAATGCGAACATTTCTGCATCATCCCAAGATGAAGCTGTCATGACACCTCCCCCATCCCTGGCTGACAATTTCTGGATCTCATCAAGAGGGTCATGGATTCTTTACAGATCCACCTCAAGGAGATTGAAGAACCACATCATAAGTTCCTCAACATCCTCCATACAGCCTCCTCTACCCGCATTGCTCTGCCAGTCCACAAAGCATTCCTGGGTCCTGCAAAGGTCATCTGACATACTCCAGCCTCAATTCCTTCCATGTGCAAGAGGGTGGACAAAAAATATTATGTTCCCTCTAAGGGGTCAGAATTTTTATTTTCTCAACCATCTCCTGACTTCTTGGTGCTCGAGGTGGTTAATGAACATGGAAGGGCAGCATCACACTAAATCTATGCCCTATGATAAAGAATTATAAGTGTCTCAACCTTCTTGGTAGAAAATCTTATTCTTCAGCTACTTTACAGTTTACAATCACCAACTACAGGTCTTAATGGCGAAGTACAACACACAAATTATACCAAGCTGAAACTCCATTGAACATTTGCCAACAGAACACAGAGAGCAGTTCCAGGCAATTATTGCAGAAGGCCAACTTCTCTCCAGGACATTTCTCCAGGCTTGTCTTGACACTGTCGATATTGCCACTCCAGTAGTTATGAGGAGGGCTCCCTGGCATCAGTCCTCAGAATTCCAAAGAAGGTCCAGAACATGATAGAAGACCTACCTTTTGATGGCACTAAGTTATTCATTGGCAACACAGATGAATCTCTGCATACATTCAGATTGGAGGGAGGCCTCAAGTTGGGTTCCACAGGAATCTGCTCTGGGTCCAGTGTTGTTTAACATCTTTATTAGTGACCTGGATATAGGCACTATAGAGAACATACTGATCAAGTTTGCAGATGATACAAAGCTAGCAGGGGGTTGCCAATACTTTGGAGGATAGAGCTAAATTTCAAAGGGATCTTTATAAATTAGAGAACTGAGCTATAGATGAGAAAATGAATTTTCAACAAAGACAAATGTAAGGTGCTACACTTAGGGAAGAAAAACCAAATGCACAAATACAGAATGGGGGAAAACTGGCTTGGCAGCAGCACTGCTGAGAGTTATGATGGATCACAACCTCAACATGAGTCAGCAATGTGATGCTGTTGCAAAAAAAGCAAATGCAATTTTAGGTTGCATTAAGAGAGGCACAGCATGCCAAATCATAGGAGGTGATAGTGGCGCTCTACTCGGTGCTGGTTAGGCTTCAGCTGAAGTACTGTGTCCAGTTTTGGTCACCAATGTATAGAAAGGATGTAGAGAAAGTGGAAAGGGTCCGGAGGTGAGTGACAAAGATGATCAAAGGAATGGAATGCAAGCCATATGAGAAAAAGCTGAAGGAACCAGGTATGTTTAGTTTGGAAAATAGGAGATTAAGGGGGCAATCTTCAGATACTTGAAAGGCTGTCATAAAAGAGATGGAGAAAAGTTGTTTTCTTTTGCCACAGAGGGCAGGACAAGAGACAATGGATTCAAACTACAGTATAGCACATTTAGATTAAATCTCAGGAAAAACTTACTAACTGTAAGAAGAGTAGGACAATGGAACAGATTGCCTCAGGAGGCTGTGGAAGCTTCATCACTGGAGATTTTCAAAAGGAGGCTGGATAGCCATGTGCCTTGGATGGTTTAAACAACAAATCCTGCATCTTGGAAGGGGGTTAGACTAGATAACCCTTGTGGTCCCTGCTAACCCTGTGATTCTATGATTAAAAGATTCCAGGGCCACTTTACGACCTCTAGGGATCTACACAACTGTGCAGAAAGGAAAATTTAGTAGGTACCAGACAGCGCAGTAATCCATCCTGTCCAGTTCATGAGCTTGCAGAGGCCATATGAACCCCAATGCAAGAGGCAGAGGTTCCAGGGGAGGAAACTACCCACCTCCCAGCCTTCAAATTCACAACCTTCTGCCTTGAAGCATCAGTTTTGATGGGATGGTTGAGATCCTGAGCTGCCATCCCTTTTCTGACCAGCTGCAATGTTTCATTGTTGTTCCTCCCTTCAGCAACTGCATTTACTACTTCCAGAGGGCTTGGTAGTCCATCACTACGGATGAGTGGGTTGTGGAGATCATTTTCACAGAGTACTTCATCCACTTCAGTTCTTTTCCACCCACCAATCACGCTTCTCCGTCCCTCTTCAGGGACGCTTTGCAGAAGAAGAAATGGTTACTAACCTTGTGCAGTAACTGTGGTTCTTTGAGATGTGTTTCTCTATGGATGCTCCACTATACACCTTCCTTCCCTCTGCTTTGGAATTCCCTGTCATGGGGCTTCGCAGTAGAGAAGGAACTGTGGACAGTTAGTCCACACAATGCTATATAGCAACACCATGGGGCACGAGGCTGATTAACACATGTGGGGTTTGAATGGACACTGCAGTGAGAAATCTCGGATGGAAGGCACAGGGGCGCAAGCGCACCTAGAGAGGAGCACTCCTAGGGCGACATATCTCGAAGAACTACAGTTATTGCATAGGATATGTAACCATTTCTTTGGTTGAGGGCTGAATAACTGAGCCCAAGGAAATGAGTTCCAAATGTAAGAGAGCATGGAAGAAGTGTAAGGTGGGAGTGGGGAAAAGGATACAAAAGTGATGAGGAAGGTGTAATAGGAGGTAACAAGGGCAAGAAGGTAGGGAGGGAGAGAGTTTTGCAGAGCTTCGAAGGTGATAGCCAGAAGTTCAGACTTGTTGCAGAATGTGAGGGAGTGTTATGGTTGGAGAAATGAGAGAGCAAAATTAGTGTATGTAGATTATATAGATGAAAGTGATGGGGATATGGCAGAGAGGGAGTTGCAGAAGTCAAGATCAGACTATTTGGCCAAGGCCTGGTCAAGCATTTTAACAGCCAGGATGGATTTTAGATATCAAATAGAGCAACAAGTGACAGAATTTGAAAATTAAATTCACTCCTGAACAAGGACTCTGCACCAACTAATTCTTATATCAGCCCTATTTTGAGCTTTTAAGCAAGATTTAAGTGGTTACTAGGGCTGTCACCTTTTAATTGCTGGTAACCAAATCCCCAAGGCCTGCCCCTGCTTCTGCCTCTTCCCCTCAAGACCCCGCCCCCATCGCTCCACCAGGGTCCTCTCCTCCTTTCCCTGTCTGTCGCTGGATCATCTCCACCTTCCTCCCCCAGGCTGGGCTCCCTCTGCTCTGGGGCTGGGATGGGAGCTTGCTGCAGCCTCACAAGCAACCTCTTGGCCCGTAGGGGGCAGTCCCGGGCTGAACAGCGGCTGGTGTGAGTTAATGATCTGGTGCTCAGCCCACACTATGGTTACTGGGCTTTTGGTATCCAGTCAGTACATCTGACCAGACACTGCCAGGTGGCCTTTTTGACCAGACTTTCCAGTTGAAAACCAGGGACCTGACAACCTTAAATGGCACCTGGACACAGAAGCCAAAAAACAGACTGTCCAGGTAAAACCCAGGTGGGTGGTAAGCCTGTAGGCCCTGTAAATGAGGGTAAATTTCACCTTAAGTAAATAACACAAAGTGAATGTAACATTTCTATATTGTACATAAAGTCCATAAATCTGTTTCAGTGGATACTTCAGCCTGTTTGCAACTTGGTGGCAGAACCAGACTTGTCAGGCACTGGCAGCACTACAGCCTCCTGAAGTTCCTTCCATTTTCTTCTGCCTAATGGCCAGCAACTCAGCCTGATCTTCCTGCCACAGAGCTTTTCTGAGAGAAATTTTGAACTTTATTCAAATGTTTAGACTAATAATTTAGCTCAATAATTTGTATGTCCTGATTCTCAGCTGTGTGGGGGGGCTGCACTTGCTTTTGGAGGAGATTGTCCCCTCAGCATCGCTTCCCTTCTGAGCCATTTGTGGCAACTACTGCCCCCGCAGGCTTCAGGGAAAGACCAGGCCAAGGAAAGGCAAAGGCAAACATGAAAGGTCTGGGTATCCTGCTTTACCTTCCTTATCAAGTGTCTTGTTGCAGAGCTCAGTTGGCTCTGTGGACAGAGTGCAGTTTCTCCTCACAACCCAGTCTGAGAGGGATCATTGCAGACCCTCTCCCCGAGCTGGAAAGGAGACAGACAGCACTGGAAAAAACTGGCTCCACAGTCAGAGGCCTGGCTGCTGGCTATAGGGAATTTTGTGCAGTCTTCCATTTGGCGTGCTGCTCTTCTGAAAGATGCAGATGGACCAGGGGTGGGCAAACTATGGCCCGCAGGCTGGATCTGGCCCCTCAGGGCTTTGGATCCTGCCTGCGGGACAGCCACCTTGGGGAACCGCAGCCAAGAGGAGCTTCGGGGGAGGTACCCACAGGCAAGAGCAGCGTGCTCAGCTCTCTGCCTCCCTTCCCCCAGGGGCCTCAGGGGCGTGGTGCCGGCCGCTTCCTGGAGTGGCTTGGGGCTGGGGCTGGTGCCAGGGTAGGCAGGCAGGGAGCCTGCCCTGGCCTCGGCATGCTGCTGCCACCTGGAGCCGCTCCAGGTAAGTGGCACCAGGCCAGAGCCTGCACCCCGAACACCCCTGCACCCTGCACCCCAACTCCCTGCCCTGAGCCCCCTGCCACACCCCACACCCCTCCGGCACCCCAACCCCCCTGTCCTGAGCCCAGAAGCCCTGGCATGCCAAATGGAAGTTTGCACCTAAATCTCTATAGCCCGTGACAGCAGCCACACCTCTGACTGCAGGGCTCAGCTGCTGTCTCCCCCTTTGCTTCCCCTTCAAGCTGTGGATGGAGAAACTGGACACAGCATGGACACTGCCGGATGTTGGAAAGTGTGGTAAAGGGGCCTATGTGCCAGCATCTTTCCCTGGCTGACGCCTCTGTAACATATCTCTTGGGATCCCTACACGTGTGCCTGGTTGCGTTATCCAGGGAAACTTATATCATCTGGCCCATATGAATCCTCGGCAGTAGAGAGGGGTAGAGTTTCTGGGGAGCTCATCCTTAAACCCCACGCCAGAACCCTCCCTTGAGAGACCTTTCCCTGTTGTACAGGAGCTTTAGCAGTATGGCATAAATAAAATCCCTGAGGTTTCAAAACTTGCTTCTTGTGTGAAGCTTGAGTGGTGCTTAATGGTGCACACTCCAGGTGCCCATTTGGTTTAGGAGAGAGAAAACATACATCTAGATAGATATATCTGTTAGAGAAAGCAAGGTCAAAGAATGAGCCTTGTACTTTGAGTGGAATTGGTGTGAGGTTTGTGACGGTCATTAGTTCCTGAGGTAGTTCATTCTAGTCTCACACTGGCCCCCAAGAAAGTTCTATCTCTCGCACAGGTGAGCTTTACAATTATTGCAGAGTTCCATTGTACAGAGAGATGAAATTGCCAACCACAGTCATCTTGAGCTGTAGATGGTCTTTTAGACACCCTAGGCACAGACCATGGAGTGCCTTGAAGATAAGGATCAAAAACTTGAAGTAGATTCCAGTGCAGAGAGCAGAGGATTGGTTTGATGTGCATTTGAGGAGATACAGCACAGCTCTCTGTATTAGTTGGAATTTCCTAAGCTCTGAAGGCTTTGAGCGCAAATATATTGCATTGTTGTAATCAAACTGAGAGTGGCAAAGGAGTGAATAACTGATGCCAGGTTACTGTTTGCCAGGATGGGATGAAGTCTCCCAGCCAGCCAGAGATGATAAAAAGCATTATTCATCGATGATGCTATGCTATGTGAAAGCTTAGCGCCAGTGAGGAATCCAAGAGTACTCCTAAATTATGGACTGAATTGACCAACTGTTGATGTGTACTCTCTATGAAAAGGAAATTGTACCATAGCTACGTTCTCATATATCCATACATCCAACTCATAGGAAGTACTTCCGTTTCTAGTAGGAACATCTCACTACCAATACAGGGCCTGCCTTAGGTCTTTCCACAACCCTGAGGGTATTCACCCAGGGCCTGGCAGATGTAGCAGCTCATCTAAGGAGAGAGGGGATCCATGTCTACCCATATCTTGATGAATGGCTGATCTGAGGTGATCACCTCAGCAGGTGACTGTCATAAGGTGGCTTCTTTCTTCAGTTTTCCCTTTCCTCCAGAGTCCCCAGTAACTCCATGAAAGCTTTTAGAGTATAAATAACTCTTTGCAGGGTTAATTTATTACAAAATGTCCCACAACTATAATCCAGAATTTCCCAGCACAGTCCAAACAGTATATTCACTCTTTCAAGTCTGAAAAGTCCATCAACACCCCAAATACGGCTCCAATAGTTCTTTTAGGAATGGGAGAGCTGGACCAACTTCATTTAAGGGGCCAGATACTCTGTTACAGTGACCAGCTCAATTCAAGTGACCTTAAAGCTCCTTACCACTCGGGGCCTCAAAGTCAACCGAGAAAAATCCACACCTACTTTGACTCAAAAATATAGAGTTCATAGGAACCACGTTAGATTCCAGGTACTGGCAGACAACCCTGCAGCTGTGTATTATATCAGCTAACAGAGAAGCCATCTCCACTCTGTCAGGAGGCTATTTGACTTTGGATTGGTATATTCATCACCAGATCATATTGCTGGTTCTGCATCTTCCAGGCATTCAGATCTTGCTTTTATGTCATCAGGAACACACAGTTCTCAGACAACTACGAGTGGTCGATCAAGGACCTAGTGTTGCAGAGCATCTTTTGCAAACAGGAATATCCATCAGTAGACTAATTTGCCACAGAGCAGAACAAGAAGTGCCAACTGTTCTTTTCCAGAGGGGGCTCTAGTCCAGGCTCCCTGTCAGATGCCTTTCTCATATCTTGGACACTGTGGTTGATGTATGCCTTCCTCCTGACTCCCATGATATGAAGCTGATGAGGAAACTGAGGCAAGATGCTGGGTCAATGACCATGATAGTCTTGGGATGGATCAGACAGTTGTGGAATTTGGATCTGGTGAATCTCTCAACACTGTGCCCAATCACTTTGCCTGGTCTGCCGGATATTAGTTTCACAGAACAGTGGTCAAATCCTACACCCTTGCATTGTTACTTCTAGCCGGCAGGGTATGGGGTGCATGACATCACCAAAAGAAGATACTCTGCTGAAGTTCACAATGTTCTGCTCCAAAACAGAAAAGCCTCAACTAGACTGATTTACAAAGCTAAGTGGAAGAGGTTTTCTGTGTGGGCATCTCAGCACCTGCTGTCTCCCTTGAAAACTCCCTTGGAGAGAGATAGGGTTCATCTAGAATAGAGATGGAAATTGACATCCAAGATTTGGGTTTGTTGTCATAAGTGAGAATTTTCCATGCTCTGCAGTAGGAGAAATAGTTGTGCTTTTTCCTTTTTCCTTTTTCCTTCACAATCTGTAATTTAGGAAAATGAATTTGAATTATCCTAGCTGTGGAAGTTATCTCAACTGGAGGGAATTTCAAGGGGAAGGACATTCCCCTGCTACCAGTGATTGACAGGTCTGATTGTCCACACACTGCTTACAGGCGGAAGTACCCATGGAAATGGATCTGTGGACCTTATTACTTGAAGATAGGAATTTTTCAGGTAAGCACAGATACATTTTCTCATCTTTAATATTGCCAACTAAGAGAAATAATAAAATTTGAATATTGCAAGTTAAGAATATACAAACATATGAAGACACAACCATATAAATAAGATATGTCTGATCTCAAAATATTGAGACCAACAGGCATATAAAATAACATTTCTTTAAAAAAAAGTTAAATAACATTTTTATTGCCTCAGGAATGTAAGGTATCTCAAAAGCTTTAGTAGTAGAGAAACAATAAAGGTGAATTCTGATACACACACAAAAATTGCATTTTAGTCCTTTACTGATCCTTATATAAATATGGCCTCAATTTTTGTAAATTTAAATCCAACACATTATTTCAGCATGCTTTTTTACGTTTTTAAATTAGGCCTTCATTTCCCTCCTTTTGCTAGAGGGCAGATTCCATATGTTGTTCATACAGCTGTACCAGCATGTGCATAGTAGAATTCTATCAGATTACAACTTACTATATCGGCTGGTGAAAGGGAAGACCACTGTACAAATCCAACTCCTTAAGGAACTCAAGCTGGGCAAAAAACACTAAAGGGGCCACAGATTTCACAGGCTAGAGTGAGTATACTGTCCATGTTCTTGTTACTTCTTAGGAACTTTCTTGATGATAAATTTCTTGTTTTTTTATTTAGAAAGTCTTGTCACACTATTACTGTATCTTTGTGGGTTTGCATGTTTCTTTGTGGCATGTTTTGTTTAGCAGTCAGTATAAATATGGAGCTTGATTGGTTAAAACTTTGAGTAAATGTAGAAGCAGCAACAATTTAAGATGTAAATTAAGGGCATTGTATTAGAGCAAATACTACATGTTTTGGAGACACTGAATAAGCTTCCAGATTGCTGGAGAAAATTATAATGTGTCATATAGGATTTGAGTCAGATGAGGAGAATTGTTGGCTGACTGGACAAGTGTCTGCTCTTCTCTGCATCAAAATGATTAGAATTGTATGACTTCCTTGATAGAAAAGGCCTTATTGTATTATGTAAATATCACAGTTCAACTGAGCTATAGGAAAGGGTCATATGCAGACTCTACTTTTGCTGTTAACCTCATTTGGGCTAAATATTAGCTTAGAATGAGGTGTTTCTAAATGTAGAGATTTTTACATTTTACGGTATTTGGATAGATTTGCTTGCTGATATTGAAAGTGAGTATTACTCTTTTATATCTGCCCTTACAAATTAGTGCTCAGTATTCATTGACTGTGGTGAGTCTCCTAACCATAGCAGTAACCCGGTGAAACTGATTCATAATAAACTAGGGATCAGATTCTAAGAACTTTTAATGTGGATGGCCAGTTTTTCATCTTTTCCTTATTGTTCGCCTTTAGTAAACAATTCTTTTCATGCTGTGTATCTTTTAACTTCCAAATAAATGGAATAAGATATGAGATAAATTGAATGATCATTTAAGAGTGAGAGTATGGTAAAACCATTAACGCATCTTTATGAAAGTGGAGAAGCTTAGCTTAAAAAATTGTTTGGAAATAACAGAAAAATTTACTGAGTATTATTTCCCCTGTATTTTCTCATTTTTACTGCTATGAACAATTTAAATGAAATGTGTGGTTTTTTTGCAGAATCAAGGATAATATTATGATGGCAGTAAAATAGCATAGGGCATGTTTTATAATGCCGATAAAACTTGCTTTGGGATGTCTCCTTACATATTCAAAGTGTGCATTAATAGACCAATAAAACATGCCCTGTTTTGTCCTGCTGCCTCACACCAGATTTGGAAAAATTAAATTATAATATAATGTATCATGGGTAGAGATTACACCTTCAACTAGATCACACAGGGATGAACTGCTGTGGTTTCAACTGGAGTGTAGGTTTTGTTTTTGTAGTGGCTTCCCATTAAGAACCATACTTTCCTGTTGGTGACTTAACTAAAGCCACAATGCTGGGCATATATTGGAACTGGTTGAAAATTTTTAACAGGACATTTTCCCATTGAAAAATGCCTTTTGTGAAAACTTCCCATGGGATTGTCTTGTTTTTAACAATATATTGTTTTGGGGAAAAAATGAAAAAATGTATTTTGACAAGGTCGAATATTCCATCTTGACATCTTCAGATCAGAAAATTATGGTTTTTTGTTTCAAAACAACTTTTTGTTTAGAATTATTTTTATATTATGATTTTTAAAAAAATGCTCACATTGAAATGTTTTGATTGACAACAAAAAAATTTTTCGTCAGAAATCACATTTCATGGAAAAATTCAAAATTCTTTATTTTAATTTTGATTCAGAACAAAACAAATTTGAAAGGGTAGAATTTCTTTCAAAACAGAAATTGTGGTTCTCACATAGCTCTATCAGATATACTTTATTATACCTGTTTACTGCCCTTCATGACATACATTTGAGTCTGAAATGAGAGAGTATCTCCATCCCACACCAAGCCTGCTATCTCACATAATTAATTATTAACCTCAGATTTGCTAAATTACAAAGAAAAGTTTACAATAAGTTTTGGGTAAATTTATTCCCTGTGGATAAAATTTTCAAAAGCATCTAAGCGACTTAGGAGCTTAAGTCTCACGGAAAGCCAGTGAGACAATGGCTCCTAAATCACTTAAGCACATTTGAAAATGTTTCCTTACTGAAAGTCAATGGATTTACAACGTAAGTGCGTAAGTCATTTTTGAAAATGGGACATAAGCTCCGAAATCACTTACATGTTTTTGAAAATGTTATTCCACATGAATTGAAGTTAACGGATCTATAGAAATGTATCAGAATATGTATAGAAATGAGGATCTGGCTCATTATTTGTACTAAAAAAAAATTGGTCCCACATTTTGCTGAGTTTCCTTTACTTCTTTGTATGTTGTGTATACACTGTTCCCTGGGTAGGCTGTTCCCTTTCCACTCCCCGCAAGTGCACCCCTTTCAAGTGGCAGGCCTGTGCGTCCATTTCTCTTTTGGTGGGATCCTGAAATCCAGTCAGTCTCCAACTGGGTGTCAGGTGAATCCTGGGTGCCAACTCTGTTACTAAGCAGGTCCCAGTGGGCTTGACTCCTGCTAGACTTTTCCTTCAGGAGTGTGTGGACAGTAAGTGTGCAGTGACACAAAAGCAACTTCATCAAAACAAAGTGTGCTTTATTTTGCCAAAACGTACAGAGCCATTGAGAAATGGATTTAAAACAACAGAAATCTGTATGCATACTGTCTTAGTTATGCCTAGCATTCCCCTCAAACTCCTAGGTAGACATGATTTAGCTTTGGTGACCCCTGATTTCTTGGGGACCAAAGTAAAGCTTGCCTGCTGCAGACCCCTGTCTGTGTCAGCCTACAGCCATTGACAACTCTCCCCACCCCACTCTGCCCAGGACAGATTATTTAACAGGTCGGTGTCTTTTGATCTCCAGATTTCCAGCCTTGCAAACAGCCCTGTTGCCAGGATTGAGGAAAAGGACTCCCCCTCTTCATGGCAGTAAACCTGGCTATTGTGTTTGAAGGGATGCTCCTTATCTAGGCCATTGTTTTACATTCCTGCCTAGTTTCTTTAACTACCCGTTTTGGTGTAACTAATTATTCAGGTAGTGTAATATCACACATATGCTGAGGGGTATGTGATGATTCAAATAATAATACAAATATTTCCTGTTCGCCACATCTACATCTTGCATTTTAGATGTTTTTTTCCAATTTACATCAAATAGATAAAACAGTTATATAATTGAAAAATTACATAATGAAGGCAATAAAACACACTTGGGTTTTATTATTTGAATATTCAATATAATAACTGAATAGTTGAGGGCATGATCCTTCACTTTTTACCAAGGTGAAACTTTCACTGATTTCTATGGAAGTTTTAATATGAGTAACCACTACAGGAGTGGGCCCTTAAGGGTTTCAGTGGGACCACTTCCAATGTAAGATACTATTCAGTGTGAGTAAAAATGGTAGAGTTGGGCCTTCAATGAATAAATCAATTTTTTGGTACTCCCAAAGACAAATAAGTTAGTCACTCATAATTTATTGAAATTTTTAAGAAGGAAGAAAGGTCCTATCCACAGCACAAACTTGTAAGGCTTTGTCTACACTGGCAAGTGAATGATAAAACTTTTGTCGTTCAGAGGTGTTAAAAAAACAGCCCCCATGAAAGACAAAAGTTTTGTCGAGGAAGAGCACTGGTGTGAACAGCACTTTGTCGGCAGGAGCACTCTGCTGCCGACAAAGCTATCGCTGCTTGTTGGGAGTGGAAGTTTTTTGTCCGTGGGAGAGTCCTCTCCGCCACAAACAGTGGCTACCCTGCGTGCATTTTAGCGGCACAGCTGTAGCGGCACAGCCATGTAACTAAAAGCTGCATAGTGTAGACAACGCCTAACTATATTTGTAACCCATTACTGGTGTAGTTTGAGCTAATATGATTTGTTTCCCCACAACATAGTTAAAACTTGATTAGTAGCTATATCACTTAACCATGTTTTTCTTCTGTGAGAGCAGTGGTTCTCAAACTTCTATTTTCACGGACCACATGAAAATTGCTGAGGGTCTCGGTGGACCATTTAATGATCTTTCCAAAAGTTGTTTGTACCGTTAGCTAGTTATTGTAAAGCTCTTTGGATAAAAGCACTGTATTAAAAAAAACCACCTTAATAGTAATTAACGTTTTTTTGTTCTACAAATAAAAGCACATAACTCATATTTTAATATCCGTAGTCCGACCTTTCTAATGTGATGGATGTGCCCTCTCTCCCCCACCATGGCCGCCTCTGAGCTTGCACTGGGAAGGACGGGGGGGCCTCCCCTTCCGCGGCAGCCACCGAGCAGGGCTGGGAAGGAGGGGGGTCTCTCCCTCTCTCCCCCGTCACATCAGCCACAGAACTGAGGCTGAGAACGAGGACCATCCCTTCCTGGCAGTCACAGCCCTGGAGCTGGGGAAAGTCATCTCTTTAGACTCATAGACTTCAAGGTCAGAAGGGACCATTATGATCATCTCGTCTGACCTCCTGCACAACGCAGGCCACAGAATCTCACCTACCCACTCCTGTAATAAACCCCTAACCTATGTCTGAGCTATTGAAGTCCTCAAATAATGATTTAAAGCCTCTGCCAATCTGCCCTGGAGGAAAATTCCTTCCCAACCCCAAATATGGCGATCAGCTAAACCCTGAGCATGTGGGCAAGACTCACCAGCCAGACACCCAGGAAAGAATTCTCTGTAGTAACTCAGATCCCAGGACATCTAACATCCCATCATAGGCCATTGGGCATATTTACCGCTAATAGTCAAAGATCAATTAATTGCCAAAATTAGGCTATCCCACCATACCATCCCCTCAATAAATTTATCAAGCTTAGTCTTGAAGCCAGATATGTCTTTTGCCCCCACTGCTTCCCTTGGAAGGCTGTTCCAGAACTTCACTCCCCTGATTACTAGAAACCTTCGCCTAATTTCCTGATGGCCAGTTTATATCCATTTGTTCTTGTGTCCACATTGGTACTGATCTTAAATAATCCCTCTCCTTCCCTCTGATATGTTTATAGAGAGCAGTCATATCTCCCCTCAGCCTTCTTTTGATTAGGCTAAACAAGCCAAGCTCTTTGAGTCTCCTTTCATAAGACAGGTTTTCCATTCCTCAGATCATCCTAGTAACCCTTCTCTGAACCTGTTCCAGTTTGAATTCATCCTTCTTAAACATGGGAGACCAGAACTGCACACAGTATTCCAGATGAGGTCTACCCAGTGCCTTGTATAACGGTACAAACATCTCCCTATCTCTATTGGAAATACCTCGCCTGATGCATCCCAAGACCGCATTAGCTTTTTTCATGGCCATATCACATTAGCGACTCATAGTCATCCTATGTTCAACGAATACTCCGAGGTCCTTCTCCTCCTCTGTTACTTCCAACTGATGAGTCCCCAGCTTATAACAAAAATTCTTGTTATTAATCCCTAAAAGCATGACCTTGCACTTTTCACTACTAAATTTCATCCTATTACTATTACTGCAGTTTACAAGGTCATCCAGATCTTCCTGTATGATATCCCGGTCCTTCTTTGTACTGGCAATACCTCCCAACTTTATGTCATCCACAAACTTTATTAGCACACTCCCACTTTTTGTGCCAAGGTCAGTAATAAAAAGATTAAATAAGATTGGTCCCAAAACCGATCCCTGAGGAACTCTACTGGTAACCTCCCTCCAGCCTGACAGTTCACCTTTCAGTATGACCTGCTGTAGTCTCCACTTTAACCAGTTCCTTATCCACCTTTCAATTTTCATATTGATCCCCATCTTTTCCAATTTAACTAAGAATTCCCCATGTGGAACCGTATCAAATGTCTTACTGAAATCGAGGTAAATTAGATCCACTGTGTTTCCTTTGTCTAAAAAGTCTGTTACCTTCTCAAAGAATGAGAGCAGGTTGGTTTGGCATGATCTACCTTTTGTAAAACCATGTTGTATTTTGTCCCAATTACCATTGACCTCAATGTCCTTAACTACTTTCTCCTTCAAAATTTTTTCCAAGACCTTGCATACTACAGATGTCAAACCAACAGGCCTGTAGTTACCCAGATCATTTTTATCCCCTTTCTTAAAAATAGGAGCTACGTTAGCAATTCTCCAGTCATACGGTGCAACTCCCTTTCTCTGGCCGCTGCAGCCTTGCACGTCCCAAATTCCCCCCACCCCCTCTTCTCACCCCACTGCCCCATCCCACCTACCCCATATTCCCCCCAAGGCCACCACCTCACCTTACATATGTGTCTTCTCCAGGGTCCAGGCACCTAATTAGGTGGGTGGCCTTTCATTCTCTCGTGTGCAGCTGCCCGGGTGCGCACCTTAGAGGGAACTAACCGTGGACCATCTCAATGGAACTTGTGGACCAGCAGTGGTCCGCAGACCAGTTTGAGAACCCCTGTGCTAGAGGATTAGGTTAGTGGCTTCTTACATATTGTTCAGATAACTATTTTCTGCCGTGTGGCAGGATGCCCACAACCATGCCTTTGTAAGTGGTTTTGACAATGCTCCTTCCTTGCAGCTCTCTGTGCATTAGAGCATTGCCCTACAAGTTGCTGGTGCTGTTTTGGGTGAATGTCCTCTACGCTGAGGCCCTATAGGTTAGCTGCCAGCTTTTTCCAGAATTCCCCAATACATATATGATTAGGAGTGTATTTAGTGTGAACATGCCAATATTTATCTTGTCTGCAGTCCAATTTTAGTCATTTTTTGCCCGTCCAGTTCTATCCGAACCTTGGCTAAGTACTGAGAAAGCAAGGAAACTAGAATCCAGGGTTGAGGAAGGGGATGAAATAATCTGAATATCATCTGCATGCTGGTGATAATGCAACTCAAAAACCTCACAGTGGGCTTGGACAACAAAGTCAGAAAAGCTGCTGTGTGGACACAAATTGAAATGTGTAAATTTAATCAACTAAGGTAACTGTGCCTCTAACCAGTTACATAAGGGTGCCCCAAATTATCAGTGAATTTGAAATCAAAAAGTTAATTGCAGAACTAGATCCACAATGTGGGAAGGAAATTAGAATGAGACACCACAGAAAAACTTCAAAACATTACTCATAATTTTGCTAGCTGTGAATTGTTTGATTACGTTTATGGGTTTACTTACAATTTCCAGCTTCAAGTCCAGTACATTTTAATTTGAATCTCTTTTCCTTTTCAAATTTAAATTGCACAATTATTGCACTTAAGTCCATATTTGGTCCTGTTGTTGAAGTGAATGTCATTGCACAAAGAGTAAATTAAGGCAGAATTTGACCTTTAGTCAGCAGTTAAGCCCTGCTTTATCTTCTGTTTCTGTTTAATAAATTCAATAAGTAAACTCACCTGATCAATGTTTTTGTTTCTGTTTTTGCATGCCAACTGGCACCCTACTGATTCTATTAGATCTGTCCACTACATTGAACCCACAATTTTCAGGATTCCAAAGGATGATGTTGAATAATTTTTTATCTTCCTCAGGGGTTCCCACAGGCAAAATGCCACAGATTTTGATAGTGTCACATCTATTGTTCAATGTTTGTGAAATACACTGAAAAATATTATAAGGTGTGATTTGCAGTACCTGTGTGTCGATGATATTTAGCTTTCTGTATCCTTTTCATTTGTTTGCTTTCTCAGTACCTGACGAAGATTTGATGGACCTGGATAGGAGGGAACTGGCTGAAATTGGACTGAGATAAGACAGACTGGTGCTAGTTGGCCAGGGGACTCACCTAGATTAATAAGGGACTTTTTTATTTGGAATTGTGTTTGTCAGTATAGTGATAGCCTTTTCAAATAATATTTATAGTTTAAGTCTTATATTCTTAGATTTTAAGGCCAGAAGGGAACTTCATGATAATCTAGTCCAGTATTTCTCAGCCATTTCATCTTGTTCCATGACCTCCTCCTTACATTACACTATAAAAGTAAGAGTAATAATAATTTAATG